>NC_062969.1:32515395-32679390 GCF_023119035.1 Salvia hispanica
GGATTCAACCCTTACCTCCACTATACTAATTAGTAGAAGGTGGGTTGAGGAAACTTGTTTGAAGCCAGGGTCCCGGTTGTCGTACCAACGACTCAGCCTGGGTCGGGAATCTCTTCCCGATCAGTTGGATATACTCCAAATTACATACGAAAACCGAATATAAAGACCAGACCAGAAGGCACTTTCAAAATGGCGCCGTTGCCGGGGATGGATGGCGTTCATACCCGTTATTGTGTGTGATCTTTTTGGTGTACATACTCGTTTATAATTTTCCTTTTCTTTTTGTTTTCAGCTTTATGAGAAGTGGCTCGGCTCCCGGCCGAGTGGAGACCAAGGATACTTCCCCGAGGAACAATACTCGTTACCACTCGCTTCGCTCGTCGACAAAGCACTGTCCGACCTAGGCACGTCTAGCAATGACGAGGAGAAAGAAGATCTAGAGTACCAACTCCCGGAGCTCTCCACCCCAACCAGTAAGAACACTAGTGAGAATGGCTGACCAAGGTGAGGACGATCCCGAGCTCGCAACACTTACCGCACACGCCGACGGAGATCCCCCACAAGCCATAGTGGTCACCCCGAGACGCCAAGACCGCCCGTGATGTGAAACCCCACGTGATTGCAATCCTACCGACGTACCGTGGGAAGAGTTACGAGGGACCATACGAATTCTTAAATGAGTTCTCGCAAAAACTGTGAAGGCGCATGAGGCGGCCAAGGAGCAAGCGAGGACGACTACAGACTGAAGGCCCTACCTTTTGTCCTAAAGGGAGAGGCCAACACTTGGTTCATGCGCCTGCCAGCCGACTCTATCAATACATGGGCCGATTTCAAGTCAGTTTTCCTAGCCGAGTTTTTCCCGTCTTCAAAGACAAGTGCATTGAAGAGGAAAATATCGTGCATAAGGCAAGAATATGATGAAACCCTGAGCGAGTACTGGGAGAAGTACATGAGTCTTCTGGAGTCATGCCCCAACCATCGCATGAAGGAGATAGAGGTGCACCACACTTTCTATGAGGGGATGAACAAGGAAACCAAGGATCTGGCGAATTCATCATCTGGAGGCGATTTCACCCAGTTGAGAGTCAGTGAAGCCAAAAAGGTGTTACGCAAGCTGTTAAATTTCTGTTGGATATTGCACTCTTTTGCTATGGAATTTACTGCTATGGTTTTGTTTCATGTTATCGCTGCATCTTCTGTTTACTTTGGATGTTTTTGCGATTGATCTGAGTTGGAAGTTGAATTGTGTGGAGATTGTAGTAGATCGGTTAAATCTGGTTGAATCTGTGTGATCGGAGGTGGAATTTGCTGTGGTATGTTGTGGATGGCTTGGATTCGGAGTGGATGAAGCGTTCAGAGTTTGGATCTGTTCCTGTTTGCATGGTCTTGATGTTTAATTTCTGTTTCCTTATTTACTTCGTCTAGGGATAGTAGATCTGTTTAAATTTCAGTAGTTAATTGTAGTAATCGGTTTAATCTAGCTTGCTCTGTTTCGTTTTGTGTTTTGCTCTGTATTTCCTCTGCATTTCGTGATCAAGGTTTTTGAGAAGATGAAGTCACTGTTGGTTAAGCCTTTAGTTAGTTAATCTGCAACTTTTCATTCGTACTCTGCTATTTTGGAAAATGGTCCCACGATTTATCTTTCCTCTATCTAGGTTAGTTTTAGAAAATCATTTACCGGGTCTAGTAGTTGTTTCCGCTCTGGGTAAATTCGAGTAAGTCTTGTTTTTCGTCATGCATGTTCCGTTATTCCTGCCTAGATCTAGCTGTTAGGATAGAACATTTTGTTTCCCCAGTCTAGTAGTTAAATCTCAACCCCAAAAATATGTGGCAGCAGCCAAAAACAGTGTCCAGGTCTCCTAACATGTTTACTTACGCCTCCATCTCTGTGGGATTCGATCCTTGCTTCCCTGTACTAATCTTTTTAGCATAGCGGGTTGAGGGTTTTGAAAAGGCAAGGGGTAAGATTTGTGCACCAACGACTAAGGTTTTGAGGATTCCTTGAGTTCCTAGACCCTGCGATATAGCGGATTCTCTGGATCTGAGAAGTCTAGTTTTAATTTTGCACTGCACTCTCCTTACACTCACGCTCTTCTTCATGCTGGTTGTCGTTGGCGACGAAACTGATGGTCGAACCCACGCCAAGGCACTGCTCATTGAAAAGGGGCAACGGTTGTAGGACGTTGATGTCATTGTTCGAACCGACAACCCCAAAATATGCATGCCAAATCCATACCCGGTAATCAGCAACGACTTCGAGGATCATCGCAGGGTTCTTGCCTTTGAAGCCGGTCGTGTACATCCCTTTCCAAGTGGCGGGGCAGTTCCTCCACTCCCGACGCATACAATCTATACTGTCCAACATTCCGGAAAAACCGTGATACCTTCCGTGCAAGTTCATCAGACATTGGCAGTCGTGAGGGGTAGGCTTTCGAAGATAAGTACCCTTAATATGTGGATGATGCCCCTACAAAAATTCATCACACTCGCGGGCAGTCGTTTCGCCGATGTGAAGGTACGCGACGAACATGTCAGTCGCGCCTCCATAGGCCAACTGCATCTGTTGGCGTACGTGCTGTTGCACCAACCGATCTATCTCTACGAATGCCCGGGCCCACAACTCGTCGTCAATTCGCTGCATAGGATCATCATCACCATCATAAGCCATCTTTATCTATAGATAATGATAGAGGAGGAAAAGATACTCTCTCCGTCCACCATTAGGAGTCCCATTTTTGGGCGGCACAGTTTTAAGAAATGATAAGAAAAAGTGGGTGGAAAAAAGTTATTGAAATAGGGGTCCCACTTGTATATATTAGTTTTAAATGAGATGTGAGTGGAATGAGTTAGTGGAAGGTGGGACCCTATTAACATTTATGGTAAAAGTGAACCGAGACTCTTATTCGCGGACGGACTAAAATGAAAAAACGGGACTCCTATTCGGAGACGGAGGGAGTATTCGTTAAAACAAGTGGTGCGAATGAAATGAAGTGCAACGAGCCGTATATATATTAATTATGGGGTGTTAGTCGATTGCTCGCCGCATAATAGGCGGCGAACAATAGCTAGCGCCTAATGTCCACGCCCGACCTCTCATCCGTCGGGCGCTCGTCCGTCCCGTTCGCCTAACACATCAGTGGACTATCACCACACTAGCTGGTGACTAGGGTGGGTGTTAGTCTACTGTTGTGGATGCTCTAACATAAATTGGGGCAAACTCCTTAATAAGGCATTTGGTTTGTCGATTTCCATTTATCTACAGTGCGTGCCATCAGTAACAAATATGGTGTGGGCTAATTTTGATTCGAATTTTATTATCAGATGTTTGGTGAGTTGGTTTCGTACCCGGATATGTAAAGCATATGTTGTTTGGTTTGGTCTTAGTCAAATACTTCCTCCGTTTGGCATTAGGAGTCTCATTTCATGTATGCACGGATTTTAAGAAATGTTAAGAAAACGGAAAAAAGTTAGTGGAATGAGGGTCCTACTTGTATATATTACTTTTAAATGAAATGTGAGTTGAATGAGATAGTGGAAGGTGGGTCCTATTACCATTTATGGTAAAAGTGAACCGAGACTCCTATTCGCGGACGGGGGAGTATAAAAGAACTCAATTTACACGCATGCCCTTCTACATTTATTGAACTTCCATTGTTATCCCCGAACCCCTACAATAAACTTCGGTTATCGATTAACCAATAAAGTCGGTTATCGATTAATCGATAACCGAAAAATCATCTGTTTCGGTTCGGTATGGGCTCTGGTTTAAGATATCATTCGGTTATCAGTTATAACCGATAACCGAACAAAAAACCGAATTAACAAAAATTAATAAAAATATAATTAAATACTATAAAAATAATTCAACGTCATATATAAAAAGTACCAAAAATATTTAATTTTTGCATTATATTGTTTGCAAAGTGCCCAATGTTGATGGTCCAGAGCCTTTGTCCTAGCGGCAAGGAGCTTAGACATCAATGTATGAGGTGCCAAGTTCGAGCCCTCTTGACACCAGTTGTAATTTCCTCCTTTCTTAGGAGTTTATTTGTAACTTCCTCCATGTAGGAGTTAATTTTAAAAAAAAAAGTGCCCAATGTTGATGAAGCAAAGATAATATTTATTTTTATAGCACTTAAACTATCTTTTTGAGTTCGAATATTTGAAAATTATAATATAAATTGTGATAATGAATTTAGTGTAAGTTCAGCCACATATGACTTCAATTGCTAATTGCTATATGTTACATGCCTACATCAAATATCGACTAGAGACTAAAGATGAGAATTAGAATAGGATAAGCAAAAGTGGAAATGTATTTGCCCCACATCGATTCTGAAACTAATGAGGGAAGAAGAAATTGTTATAAATTGTGATAAATGGGTAGCTAAAGCTTGAAATTTTTTTATTTGGATTATGTAGTCTACCAACTAAAAGCTTAAAAAATATATTCAAATTAGTTTAAATAAATTTTATTTTTTTATTTTGGTTTTTTTGAATAACCGATTAACCGACCGATTATAAACGTTCTAACCGAACACTTTTCGGTCCCAGTTCCGTTTATTTTTTTGGTTCAATTTTTTGGTCGGTTAACCGACTGAATACCCAGCCCTATAAATACTCCACTAATGTGTCGGTTTTTTTAACCTGCACGCCTCATTTCAAAACCAAAATCCTTCATGCATTTGACCACAGAGAGTGGTCACCGATGACCTACCACTACCAGGGTTTGTTCTATCTCGATTCTACCTCGAATGCTTATTTTCTCAGTGTTCATCACACTATCAGTGTTGATTTGTGTTATATTGTGCTCAATTTTATCTCTAAATCATGCATTATGTTACCCAAACGATACTGAATGGTCTTTTTTTGGTAGAGTTCTGTTGAGATTATCAATGCTTATTTGAAATTTGTGTTTTGTTCCTTCATTTGTGCGGCCCGTTCATGTTGTTCTTTCATTTTCTTCTTTAAACATCTTCCTCTCTAGCACCATGTCAGACCCAAACATTCCAGATTCACATCCGGCGACTCTCAACCGAACAAGGTATGGAATTTTTGTTTACTTTTGGAACTCGTTGTACTTGTGTTATCTTGTACCCCCATGTGTCTTAGATTAAACTTATTTATCGATTTCTTGTTTGGCTCAAGTAGTGAATGCTTACCTAGGCAGTGTCCGAAGACATAATGGTGAAAGAACCCGTCGGACATGGTCGGACCGTGAGGAGGAAATACTAGTTGTGGCACTGAGGGACTTGTGTACCACTGGGTGGAAATCAGACAATGGATTTCGGGCTGGTTATCTTGACAGGCTAGAAGATGCCTTGAGAAGGGTTTTCCCAGCCACTGATATAAAGGGTACCCCGCACATCGTCTCCAAAATCACTGTGTGGGAAAGGTGTATATTTCATTCGGAGGAATTCTGAGCCTTAGTGGGGTAAGATACAATCCTCATGGAGACTACAAAATTGATTGCGACGACGACTAGTGGTCGCATATTGTGAAGGTATTTTGTTCGATCTTTTTTTTTTCATTCATTGGCATGTATGCAGAAGACAAATAGTTTTACAATTGACTAAACTGATGGCGAAAATATACTTTGTTCTGTTTCGGTTGTAGGCTGATCCAAATGCTCGTTTCATGAGAAACAAGAGCTGACCCAATTGGAAGCATTGGCCGATTATATTTGGGAAGTCACTCTACACGTGCATTATTTGCATATTTTGTCTATTTTGGTATTTTGACGTGTTTTGTGAGAAATGTGCATAATTGATCCGAAAAAGGGAGCCAAAACGCAAAGTCTGGAAATCTAGAGTTAGACGGCGACCGGCGACCGCCGCGGATGTGTGCGGCGACCGCCGGCGTACGGCGGGCAGATCAATGCAGCGGTCCGCTTCAGAAAAATATGCTTGGAAGAGAAGTCTCGCCGGCGACCGACGGAAGTCGTGCGGCGGTCCGCCGCCGAAGAGACAGACTCTCTGGACTCCAACACGGCGACCGCCGGCCAAGGTGCGGCGGCCCGCCGGAGAAAGGGGGCGAATCCGAGATGCCCTAGATTTGCTCCAAGATTTACCATATTTTGAAGATCTTTTCCTTATACAACAAGGATTGGCTTTCCCCTATAAATAAGACCTCAAGCTTCATAAAAAATAGAGAGCTTCTACTTGCAAAATAATTCATAGATATCAAGAGCTAGAGTACTTCACTTGTGCAAGGAGTTGGAGAAGGATTTCAAGAACATCGAGAATGACAAGGATTCAACCTACGAGTTTTATTTACTTTAGTTTTATGTTCAAATTGTCTTCCCTTCAATCTATGTGTTTAGCTTATTTCATTATGTGTAACTAAACTCATAAGATTCTAGGGATGTGTTAGTAACGACTTTGGTTAAACAATTCCAATTTTCTATTTCATATCCGTTTTGTTTTTACTTTGATTCTTCCCTAAGTTAGTCTTGATGCTGCATGATTGAGTGACACAATTGTGTATGATTTAATATAACTTGCTTCATAACTGTGACAGAGTTCTAGCGAGTTAGATCCACTTAGTAGACGCTACGGTTAGCTTTCCTTAAAACAACACTGTTAATTGAGAGTGAGGACTTTTCAAGGGTCTTAGGAGCTTTATGGAGTTACGTGTTAGGATTGACAACCCTAATTTTGTAATCAACGTTTGCATCGCATGAGCATAAGCTAGGTGACTCGTCCTATCAAAGTAATAATTGTGCTAGGGTATTGTAGTTTGGAATTTGTATAACCATAACTGTGAACGCACATCCCTGGAATTCCCTTATCTCTATCGATTGTCTCTGTGGTTTGCTTGCATTTAGTTGTTAATTGTTTTCAAATATTTTGTGTTTTCAAAAGTTTTCACAAACCTTCTGTTCTTCCAAATAGTAATTGAGTCTTAGTAGAGGATAGACACTTTGTGTTTGCCTTCCCCGTGTTCGATATCCGGTACTGACCTTTGGCTATACTATATATACTCTGTATACTTGCAGGTTTATTTAGTGCTAAAAAATAGTGCATCACCTTAGCATGCGGGAAGAGGATCGTCTTGCATATGTGTTGCGTGCCCTCGCCAAATATAGGTAGTCATATGAATTTATGGCACTTTTTGCTCCATCATGGTCTTTTTTTGTAACAGACACTAATGACCTTTGGGAGATTTTTGTTATTTCTCTTTATTTATCCGCATTGATAGACTTGGCTTGTATCCACTAATGACTTTGGGTAATTGTAGGAGTACTATGGTAGATTTAATATTTTTCAGTTTGACTATCTAAAATGTGTGTTTTTACTATCTAAGTAGTGTTATCACCCGTGCTATGCACAAGACATAAAATTTTCAAATAGTGAAGATAAATTCTAACCCAATGAAGATCGGTTGTTCATACTGTGTGCACAGAAAAGCAGAAAAGAATAACAAGATTCCTAGGTCCAGCAAATCCACTAGATCACAAGGTCTAGGAGCTCACTGGTCGTTGGAAAATCTCGGTCGTCGGACACACAAAATACTTCTTCAAAAACCCTCAACCACATATACTAAAACTTAGCACAGGGAAGTAGGGATCGATCCCACAGAGATGGATGCGTAATGAACATGCTCAAGGATTTGGAAATTATTTTTGGGTTGGCTGCTGCCACGCATTTTTTTGGGTTGAGGAAATTAGACTAAACTTGGAATTGAAATCTACTACGCTAACAGCTAGATCTAGGCAAAACAGAAATCATGCATGTAAACTGAAATCGAGACAATCACTAGATCCAAGAAACTATTCTAAATTACCTAGACCTGGGAAATAAACTGACGGTGGGGACCATGACTGAAAAAGCAAGTACGGACGAAAAGCTGGGAAAACAACTAACTAAAGTACTAACTAACAGCGACATCATCTTCTTCAATTCAAATTTCACAAAAACTCAGAAGAAACAGGTACAAAGCGTAATCGGAAAACAGAGCAGACTGGATTTTAGCGATTTAACGAAAAAAACAATTACGAACTAAGCAGATCTACGGCTACTAGACGAAGTAAAACAGAAAGTAAACAGAAAACTCAAAATCCATGCACAACTCGACTTCCCCTGTTCAGATCCAACCTCGGATGCTAAATCCACTCCGGATCCAAGCATCCGACACAAACTCCGGCCAAAAACATTCCATAACTACAAAATCACCAAACAACCTCCGATCAACAACAACACCACAGATCTACCGCCAAATTCCCCAGATCAAGCACCAAAGTGACAAAAACAGAGATTAACATGCAACTTGCCGAAATAAAACTTCAAACAACAGGATCAACGTAGATCAACACGAGATAACACAAATATAACAGAAACTAAAGGAATGCATAGATAATCAGTAACAGCAACAACCAAATCGACTTCCAAAAGTGAAGTTCGAACGAAATAAAGTGCAAAAGAACCGAAAGTAAATAGATTGTATCTTCGCCCTCACGCGGACGGTGTTACGACGGACTTCCTCTGAAGATGAGACCCTTAAAACCCTAAACTACCCCAGAACTCCCATTTCCCAAGTGTGTGTGTTGTGTGTGAGCTAAGAGCGAAAAATCGTATATCGTGTGTGTTGCATGCTCCTTTATTTATAGGCGTTGAAGTGGGGCCCAGCGAGGTATAGATAGTCTTTGTTGCCCTCAGCTATTGACTCCCTTCTTCTAGCCTCCTTTTCCTTCAATTCTGCTCACTTTTCCTTCATTCCTTCGCTAGTCCGTTTCCTCCAGCTTCTCCTGGATCTAGCGATTCTGTCACACACCTGGCTTAAAAACTGTGTTAGACCCAGTAAAATATAGTGCTTTTCACCATATAACCGATGCATGAAATTAGCCTTATCAAACTGCTCACACTTAAACCATACTTGTCCTCAAGTATAAAGACAAGAAAAAAGAATAAGGCGAATTTCAAAGCAAGGTTATCCCCTGACCGACTCTTTAGACTCTAGACAGACTCCTAGACCTAGACACAACTTGACTAAAACACTTAAAGAAAAACACATAAACACATAAACACATATGCATGAGCTAGCTTCAACTTTTAGGCAACCGTCCCCACAAGATTAAGGTCAATCCAACAGGCTGCACTCCTCCAAATAGGCCCTTTCCCTTCCTCTACCTAGCCAATCTGTCAGTTCGTCAAGATAGCCTCTAACTTACCCAATTGTTGGATTCACTCGATCACTCATTCCTCACCAGGGATGTTAGGATCGATTCTCTCTTAAGTTATTGCCACACCACTGAAGCGTCGGGTTATGAGAGTTTCCTCCTCTTTTCCTGGGTCAGGTTATTATTGTTCCTGCCCTTAAACAACTTCCCCCTGGACTTCGTCCAGCTTATACCTCCTTCTTTTTTTATTTTCATTTTTTTTTCCTTTTCTCCTTTTTTCCTTTTTTTTTCTCTTTTCCAGCTTATTCCTCCATTTTCCTCTTCTCTCCTCTGGACTTCGTCCAGCTTATAACTCCTTACCCTGGACTTCGTCCAGCTTATACCTTCATAACCCAATTCCCCTTTTTTTTCTCCTTCATGACTCTTCTCCCTAAGCATTCAGTGGCGGCCCCTTTACATGTGTTAGCTCGAAGTTATTTAAGGCTTATAACTCGCTTTTATAGTAGGGCTTCACAACTAAGTAAGTAAAGGCATCCTCTATCGTTCTTGCTTCATTCAGATTGACTTGGCTTATTAAAGGAAAAGGCTTCTAAGTTGAAATACCTCCTATTTTCAATTACTTTCACTAAGGAGATCATGCCGTATTATATTCACTGGCTCATGCGACACAAACAAAAAACTAGACCTAAAGACTCTTATCATGCTGACAATTACATGCATTGACTCCTCTCCCCCTCCCACTTCACTCAAGCTTGTCCCCAAGCCATCGTCGTGAAGGGGGGAAACAGAGAGATCAATGCAACACACAACAACAGTTTATGAAATTAAAAACTTCTCACACTTAGACCGAACAACGGGCTAAGTGGGAGAAGACACAACAAAACAGAAAATATAAACTTCTCACACTTAGACCAAGCATTGGGCTAAGTGGGAGAAGACACAACAAAACAGATAGCATTTAACAAATGGACAACAAATACAAAGACAGATAACTGAAAGCAAAAATTAAAAGTTACTTGGTCATGGGGGTGATTCACTTCTGGGGCTGGCTCCCTCGAGAGCCAGACTGGGGTGGGATTCCGGGTCGGGTCATCTTCACTTTCTTTTTCGCCGGCTGCTCCGGCTCCACTTCTTCCTGTTCTGGCTGGTCGGATACTGGCTTCTTCATCAGAGACTTTGATTTTGTTGGGATTGACACTTGCTTGGGGACGGGTGGGGAGACCATCTGCTTGAGCGGTTGCGGTGGTCGCTGGACGGAGGGGCTGCTCTGGACGGGTTGCTTGACTTCACTGCTGGACCCAGGAGTTACCTTCGACTGGGTCAAGGGGAGTGTCTTCTGCAACCATTTCATCATCTTCATTACAAGGTCCACCGCCTCCGTCATGCGCTCGTTCTGTTTGGCGGATTTCACCGCCAAATCTGCAATATTGCCCCTCAGGGTCTTCACCTCTTCCCGGCTCCCGTTCAATTCTTTTCTTATCCCCCCAAGTTCCTTCACCATTTCCTTCCTCATTACCTGCATCTCTTTTCTCACATCCTGAACATCCTTCCGCAGCTCTTCAACTTCTTCACTCGGCATGGCCTCCGCAACCTCCTCTGTCTCCGCCTTCACCTTTTCTCCTACCGTGTAGAAGAAGGTTTGTTTTCCGTGCGCTTGAAGCAACCCCTTATTGAAAAAGTATTCAACACTGAAAACCTCAGGGGGTTCGCACATTACGACTAAAGGTGCGGCTTTGGCTATCTTCATTTCAACGTTCCGCTGGAGGTAGGCGCCTAGGAGGTGGCAGGTATACATATGTCGAGCAGGGTTGCTGGTCATTTGATGACATGCTTGAGCCAGCCAATAACCCAGATGTACCTTAACGCCCTTTGCCATGCACCAAGTGAAGTAAAGGTCGGTAGTTGTAAGAGCTGAATTAGCAGTTCCCATTAAGTTGTAGCTGATAAACGTCTGAGCAAAACGGAGGATTCTGTCCTCGATGTGAGAAGCCTTGGAGTAGCTTGACTTGAATGTCCCTGCCTTGGAGTGGGTGATCAGTTCCCATGCTGCTTGCACTTTAAAACCCGGCGTATTCTTCGGCACACCGATCATCCTCTCGTTCCATATTCCTTCATCATCCTCAGCCTTGGTGAACAACCCCATCCTCAAGGACCATTCCCGGATGCTCATCTCGTGTTCTTCATTAAAAAGCCTGAAAGTTATGGAGTCCGCGTCAAGATCAGTGGTGTTCTTCAATCGGAACGTGGAGAAAAATTCCCTTGCTAGGTCCACCGGCACTCTCTCCTGGCTGTGCTTTAGCAACCACTCGAACCCTATTGAATAGATACATGCGCAGAAATCTTCATCGCATGCGATCATCCGAAGTTCTTTGGAGCTGTACTGCTTCCCAGAACTTAGCCATTTTCCCTGCACTGCATCGTTCCTTGTACACTGTGGCCCGTTTCTGATCGTCGAACTGCTTCATCGACTCTAGCAGTTCCTTAGTCAGCCAAATCTCTGGTCGTCCCGGGACAAATTCCTCTTCAGATTCCCCAAGTTCAGAGTCGGATTCATGGGTAGGCTTGTCTTGTTCCTCGGCAGAGGGATCTTCGGTCACTGGGGAAAGGGTCTCCTCAACCTCCTGGACGGAGGGAGCTTTCCTTGACCGTGTAGACGTGGTCGCCGCTGCCTTTCCTTTTCTCGCTCTCTCCTTGACCAGGCGACGTTCCTCTGCCTCCTCAGCATCTGGAACTAAGTCATCAACTTCGTCGAGCAGACTCCTCCTGGCTCGTCTCCTCTCTGTCCTCTTGTCCACTTGGGGTTCATCCTCTTCCTGGTCATCCACCAGGTCCACGATCAAATTCAGCCCTTCCTCAACGGGCTCCGGTACTCCAGTAACATGTAGATCTGTTTCTTCCACAAATTTTTCCGGGGTTTCCCCCACATCATCCACCATCGGGGTTGCCCCCTCAATATAAACGGGGGTTTCCCCCCTGACATCACTTGGGGTTGCCCCCTCTTCCATGGGTTCAGGGGTCGCACCCCTAAAATCCGTAGGGGTTTCATCCCCAGTTTCCATAGGGGTTTCCCCCTCAGCCATCGATTCTTGAACAGGGGTTTCCCCCTCAGCAACTTCTACCACAACAGGGGTTTCCCCCTCAACAATACTTTCCACAACAGGGGTTTCCCCCTCAGCATCTTTCTTACCCTCAGAATTAGGGTTTCCGTCACCTTGTTGTTCGGTTTCCACCTCTGTTCCGCCGTTCGTCTGCCCACCATCCTCCGGCCGTTCGTGCACCGCCTCTTCTTTATCCGCCTCCCGTGAAGCGGTTTCTGCATGTTGAGATCCAGAGTCTCGAGGCCCTTCTTCTTGGAAAACTGCCGGTTGCGCCGCCGAATCCGCCGGAATTGTCAGTGATGGTATGGCCGCCGCGGATGTCATTAGGCTAGCGGAGAACAGTGCGTACACTTCCTTCGCTTTCTCGACGCTCCCCAATTTCTGCGTCAACTCTGCTAGTAGGGCTGCGTCATACACCGTTGGCTGCGAACTTCCGGTGGCCTGGGTTGAATCCATTTTTGTAGATCTGAAATTAAAAGGAAACTTGGTCGAATTTGGTTAGGGTTTGTGTTCTAGAGAGAGAACGAAAGTAGAGAGAAGGGAGAGGAAATGCAGTTTTTTCGTCGACTGGGATTATTGGAGAGAGAAGCGACGGTTTGCCTTTTCTGATGAAAAGATGGTGCGGTTGCAGGCGTGATGTAAGCAACCGTACACCTCCCATAAATATCGGCCAAATTTTGAAATTCAAATTATCTCCATCCCTCCTTGACCTCTTCCTCCAGGCTCTCCTTGACTTCTTCCTCCAGGCTCTCCTTCCCTAGCAGACTTCCCTGACCATGACCATATAAAAAAAAATAATGAAGGCGCCAGACTCCTAAGTCAAGGTTAGAATATAAGGCATCGGTTCCCTTCGGAGTCTGGTGCTTCGAAAATATTTTTGGGAGATTTAAATTGTATATACATTTTTTTGGATTTTCCTTAGTTTGAAAAGCAGTTAAACTATTTACACATTCCTTTTGAGTATCCCCGAGATTCCCTGGTTCAGTACATATTTTCAAAAATGTCAACCCATTTACCTGACCCAGGAATTCATCGAGAATACCTCCTAGTCTGTCTAGGCGATAGTAGAGAGTGCGCGTAGTGGAACTTCCTCCACTACACACAGCTCAGAATTATCCCTATAGACTTTCACTCTATGACCATTAACAAGAAAAGGGACCGAGTTAGAGGCACTTCCCTGGATTTCCACTGCTCCGTTTGCGCGGAGGCCGACGATGGTATATGGACCGATCCACTTTGACTTCAACTTCCCTGGCATCAGCTTGAGCCGGGATTGGAAAAGCACCTTCTGTCCCACATGGAGTTCCTTGACCCGGAGATTTTTGTCATGCCACAACTTCGTCCTTTCCTTGTACCACATGGCAGACTCATACGACTCCAGCCTCAGCTCTTCCAGTTCTTGTAACTGTAATTTCCTTTCTTCTTCACAAGCCGAAGGCTTCATGTTCAACTCTTTCACTGCCCAGTACGCCTTGTGCTCAATACCCACGGGTAAGTGGCACATCTTGCCAAACACAAGCCTGTAAGGCGACATTCCAATAGGCGTCTTAAAAGCAGTTCTGTAGGCCCATAATGCATCACCGAGCCTCTTGCTCCAATCCTTCCTTGACGGATTAACTGTCTTCTCCAATATCGCCTTGATCTCGCGATTAGAAATCTCCGCTTGGCCATTAGACTGAGGGTGGTACGGGGTAGATACTCTATGGTGAACACCATATTTCTTCATCAGAGCCTCGATGGTGCGATTACAGAAATGTGTTCCTTGATCTGAGACGATGGCTCTAGGAACTCCATATCTGTTGAAAATATTAGCCTTCAGAAATTTTGCCACCTCCTTCGATTCACATGTTGTGGTGGCCTTAGCTTCTATCCACTTAGACACATAGTCTACTGCAACCAATATATAAGTGTTCCCACAGGATGATGGGAATGGTCCCATGAAGTCCATCCCCCATACGTCGAAAATTTCGCACACAATCACCGGGACCTGAGGCATCTCGTCCCTCCTTGAAATTCCCCCTGTCTGTTGGCATCTCTCGCAACACTGACAAAATTCAAAGGCATCTTTATTGAGTGTCGGCCAGTAAAAACCGCTGTCCAGAACTTTCCTTGCTGTCTTCCTTGGTCCAAAGTGACCTCCACATGCCAAAGTGTGGCAATGAATTAGCACATCTCTTTGTTCCCATTCGGGAATGCAGCGCCTAATCACTTGATCTGAACACATCTTCCACAGGTAAGGATCGTCCCAAAAGTAATATTTGGCTTCGCTTTTAATTTTCATCTTCTGGGCCCGGGAAACTTCGTCTGAACTTGGCACCTCTCCCGTGACCAAGTAGTTGGCTAAGTCAGCAAACCACGGCTCTGCGTTAAGTGTGCGCTTCCCTTTATCGGATTCTCCTAGACCGGTTAAAGCCAAAACTGCTTCCCAGCTAATTGGTCTAGGGAATTTCTCCAGAAAATACAAATGCTCTTCAGGGAAAGCATCGGGTATGGCCTCTTCTGTTTCCCCTTGATATATTCTGCTCAAGTGATCGGCTACTCTATTCTCCGTTCCTCTTTTGTCTCTCACTTCCCAATCAAACTCCTGCAAGAGCAACACCCAACGGATTAACCTCGGCTTAGACTCCTTCTTAGCCAGTAAGTACTTTATTGCTGCGTGATCTGTGAAGACTATAACCCTCGACCCAAGAAGGTAGGGTCGGAATTTTTCAAACGAGTATACGACAGCCAACATTTCCTTCTCCGTGGTGTCATAATTCTTCTGAGCCTGATTCAGAGTCTTAGAAGCATAGAAGATCACATAACTTTTTCCGTCAATCTTCTGTCCTAGGACAGCTCCCACAGCGAAATCACTCGCGTCGCACATTATCTCAAAAGGGTGATTCCAGTCTGGCGCCCTGATAATTGGTGCTGACACGAGTCTGTCTTTGAGCAACTGAAATGCCTTCTTGCACCCTTCGTCAAAGACGAATTCCACCTCGTTGTGCAACAAATGAGTGAGCGGTTGCGCGATTTTCGCGAAATCCTTGATAAACCTCCTATAAAAACCTGCGTGACCTAGGAAGCCTCTAACCTCTTTTTGGTTCGTGGGGTATGGTAACTTTGATATCACATCTACCTTTGCTTTGTCTACTTGTATTCCTCTCTCAGAAACCACGTGACCCAGGACAATGCCTTCCGTCACCATGAAGTGGCATTTTTCGAAATTCAACACTAAATGCTTCTCTTGGCATCTCTTTAGCACTAGATCAAGGCTGGCCAAACAAGTATCGAATGAGTTCCCGTATACGGTAAAATCGTCCATGAATATCTCAATGCATACTTCCAGCAGATCCGAAAAAATGCTCATCATACACCGCTGGAACGTTCCTGGTGCATTACACAATCCAAACGGCATTCTTCGGTATGCATATGTACCAAAGGGGCACGTGAACGTGGTTTTCCCTTGGTCCTCTGGGTTAACGTAGATCTGGAAATAGCCACTGTATCCATCAAGGAAACAAAAATACTGTTTGCCAGCCAATCTTTCTAACATCTGATCAATGAAAGGTAGGGGGAAATGATCCTTTTTTGTGGCCTCGTTCAACTTCCTGTAGTCGATGCACATCCTCCACCCCGTCACCAGCCTAGTGGGTACCAACTTCGTTCTTTTCATTCTTGACAACCTGTATTCCAGACTTTTTAGGCACCATATGGACAGGACTGACCCACTCGCTGTCCGGAATGGAGTAGATGATCCCTAGAGAGAGCAATTTCAACACCTCCTTTCAGAACTTCCTCTCGCATGTTCGGATTCAGTTTCCGTTGTGCATCTCGATGAGCCTTTGCACCTTCTTCTAGACGGATGTGGTGCATACAAAGATCAGGGCTGATTCCTACTAAATCTGAGAGAGTCCACCCTATTGCTTTCTTGTTTCGTCTGATGACTTCCAACAATTCCTTCTCCTGCTCCTTGGTCAGGTTACTGTTGACTATTACTGGGAATGTCTCATTCACCTCCAAGTAAGCATACTTGAGGCCTGGTGGAAGTGTCTTCAGTTCCTTCTTTGTTGCATTCGTCTCCTGGGGCAAGGGATTTTTTCCTGCAATATCCGGTAATGCCTCCTTCCCAGACCCAGGAGAATTCTCCAGACTAGCCACGTGAGCCGATCCCCTTGATCTAGCTGACTCGGGATTTCTGCAAAACTCCATGATGGCCTCTGTGAGTTCCTCATCTGTCAACTCCGTTGTGTTCATTGCTGCACACCACCCTACAACTTCTCTGTCAATTAAATGGCTCAACTCCGAGTTGTCAATTTGTTCCTGTATCAATTCCGTCTCAAGATATTCTTGGACCAGGGGGTTAATAACATCAATAGCATACAGATTCTCAACATCTAATGGCCTTTTCATCCCCTCATCTATGCTAAATGTATATTTTTCCCCATTATAATCTAAACAAATTGTTCCATCGAAGACATCGATAATGGTCTTAGCAGTACGCAAAAATGGTCTCCCTAAAAGTACGCCACTAGACTCAGCAGACTCATTATCATTCATCTTGATCACATAGAAATCAGCAGGATATAGAAAATCATGCACTTTAACTATGACATTTTCCAACACACCTTCAGGACAAATGCAAGTTCTATCTGCTAACTGGATTACCACTTTGGTAGCGACCATCCTTACTCCTGTCAATTTCTTGTAGATCGAAAGCGGTAAAACATTGATAGATGCCCCTAGATCACACATAGCATGCTCGACCTTGATGTCCCCTAGAGAAATGGGTAATGTGAACATACCTGGGTCTGTGCATTTCGAGGGCATCCTTCTCTTTTGTATCACAGCAGACACATTCTCCCCGATCACAATCTTCCCGTCTGGTTTGGTCTTCCCTGCAATGAATTCCTTGATGAACTTGCTGAAAGGCAGGCATTTTCAGGGCTTGCAAGAATGGCAGGTTGATTTCCAGCTTGCTAAAAATCTCCATGAGATCCTCTGTATCATCCTTCTTTTTCTTTGCTTCCCCCCGGTATGGAAATGGTTTTGCTCGCTTCACTGCATTTGTGGAACTCCCAGCCTGGGTTTCACCAACTTCCCTGCTTCCTTCCTTGCTCACTACCTCAGGTTCTGGATCTAGGAAAAATGGGTCACTTGGTCGAGGCAGAGATCCCCCTAAATCTCCCTTCTGGAGGTCATCCTGAACAAGGACTTCTCTGGGTCTAGGGCTATCCCCTTGAAACACTTGACCTTCTTTCCCTTTACTAGCCTGTATGGGTACCTCCTCGTCAATCTCCAGGGTCGGTCCTTCATAGCCTCGCCCGGATCTCAAGGTGATTTGACTAATGTTTGCTCGGTCCGGTGGTTTGACTGTGGCAGGAAGTTTCCCTTCATTTCCCCTCATCTCATTCAAAGAAACTGCAATCTGGGACAGTTGCTTCGCCATCATATCCATGGCGGCTTTATGTTCCGTCTGGGCGTCTTGCAACTTGTGCACCACGTCGTTGTTGGAATGCAAGTTATTCTGCATGAACTGCTGTGAATTCACTAGGTCGTGGACCATGTCATCCAAACTCCTTTGTGGCCTGGAGTTGAATTGATTAAAATTCGATCCTTGACCTTGGTTCTGCCCCTGGTTCTGCCGATAGTTCCCTTGATTTCCTTGATGGTTGTTGTACTGATTGCTAGACCCTTGATTCCCTTGATGATTCGGTTGGGAATTCTGATAGTTCCCCTGGTTATTTCTCTGGTGAGGTGGCACATAAGAGCTCCCTGGGTTGTTCTGATTCCTATTTCCCCAATTAGTATGGTCTTGATTCCTGTACCCCAGTTGCAATTGCCCCTCTTGACTTTTTCCTGACCAGTTGGACTGCCTCTCCGGAGGGTGTGCATAATTCGTGAGCTGCAGTGGGGGTGGCTGACCTTGATCATGGTCAGTCCATCTAAAATTGGGGTGAGTCCTCCATGGGGCATCCCTCTGTCTTCCTTGGTTCCAACTTCCATCCGGATTCCAGCTCCCCATCGAATTTGCTTGAGCTTGGCATTCCCCTTCACAGGGCTGACTGTAATAAGGCTGAAGTTGCCTTTCCTCTGGACCAGGGGGTTTCTCATTTTCTGCTGGAGCATGAGGGTTGTATTTCTCAATTGCATTCAGCAGTGCTTTCTCCAATTTATCTATCCTGTCTTCCACCTTCTTGTCATCTTGTTCCGTTACTGCATTGGCTGACCCCCTCCTCAATATGCTTCGCGGGTTATCATAGGCCTTCTTCGCCTCAATCAGCCTTCCCAAAGTCTCTCTGGCTTCACTTGCTTTATTCTTGGTAAAATTTCCCCCGCTCGAGGAATTCATCAAGTCCTTTGACTCAGGGTTTGCTCCTTCGTAAAACAGATAGTAAGTCTCCGCTTCAATCATCCTATGGTTCGGGCAAGCATCCAACAGTCCCTTGAACCGGGACCAATAAGAACTCAGAGACTCATCATATTCCTGCTTGCACTCCTGAATCTCCTTCTTCAAGGCATTCGTCTTGTTGGAAGGGAAAAAATAATCCAAGAATTCCAGCTTGAAATCTTTCCATGTGTTAATCGAGTCTGGTGGAAGCCTCAGTAGCCAAGTATTAGCCTCCCCTTTGAGGGCAAACGGAACTGCACGTAAACGGTAGTCCTCCTCAGTCGCCTCGTTGGGGCGCTTTTGAATGCTACACAGCTTACTAAACTCGTTCAAGAATTCGTAAGGACATTCGTTCCTTCGTCCAGAGAATGTGGGCAAAACTCCGAGCACATTTGTCTTGATATCAATAGACCTCCGACGCGGGTTTGAGACTATAGCATGGGCGGGTTCACCGTCGAGATGCGCGGTGAGTGACCCTATCTCCGGATCGGGATCTACTAAATGAGCCATATTTGGGTCTTCCTCCTCCTCAGTCTCGGAATGCTCTGTTTCTGTTGACGACTTCGGGTCTTCTTCTCCTGACGAATTCCACTCCTTCTCACTTTCTGATTCGAACGGAAATGGGTCCACTGTCCTCAAACCTGATCTGGTGGTGATAGTGGACGTAGACTCCTTGACTTGCCACTTGTATCGGCCGCTCCCTGACCCAGATGAACTAGCCCAACTTCCAGAATGGAAGCCCGTGTTCATAAACTGTCAAGGAGAACAAAATAACAGAAATTAAATTATTTACACCAAATCCTCAAACGCAATAACAATAAACGCCATCCTTCCCCGGCAACGGCGCCATTTGAAGATCGGTTGTTTAGACTGTGTGCACAGAAAAGAATAACAAGTTTCCTAGGTCCAGCAAATCCACTAGATCACAAGGTCTAGGAGCTCACTGGTCGTTGGAAAATCTCGGTCGTCGGACACACAGAATACTTCTTCAAAAACCCTCAACCACTTATACTAAAACTTAGCACAGGGAAGTAGGGATCGATCCCACAGAGATGGATGCGTAATGAACATGCTCAAGGATTTGGAAATTATTTTTGGGTTGGCTGCTGCCACGCATTTTTTTGGGTTGAGGAAATTAGACTAAACTTGGAATTGAAATCTGCTACGCTAACAGCTAGATCTAGGCAGAACAGAAATCATGCATGTAAACTGAAATCGAGACAATCACTAGATCTAAGAAACTATTCTAAATTACCTAGACCTGGGAAATAAACTGACGGTGGGGACCATGACTGAAAAAGCAGAGTACGGACGAAAAGCTGGAAAAACAACTAACTAAAGTACTAACTAACAGCGACATCATCTTCTTCAATTCAAATTGCACAAAAACTCAGAAGAAACAGGTATGAAGCGTAATCGGAAAACAGAGCAGACTGGATTTTAGCAATTTAACGAAAAAAAACAATTACGAACTAAGCAGATCTACGGCTACTAGACGAAGTAAAACAGAAAGTAAACAGAAAACTCAAAATCCATGCACAACTCGACTTCCCCTGTTCAGATCCAACCTCGGATGCTAAATCCACTCCGGATCCAAGCATCCGACACAAACTCCGGCCAAAAACATTCCATAACTACAAAATCACCAAACAACCTCCGATCAACAACAACACCACAGATCTACCGCCAAATTCCCCAGATCAAGCACCAAAGTGACAAAAACAGAGATTAACATGCAACTTGCCGAAATAAAACTTCAAACAACAGGATCAACGTAGATCAACACGAGATAACACAAATATAACAGAAACTAAAGGAATGCATAGATAATCAGTAACAACAACAACCAAATCGACTTCCAAAAGTGAAGTTCGAACGAAATAAAGTGCAAAAGAACCGAAAGTAAATAGATTGTATCTTCGCCCTCACGCGGACGGTGTTACGACGGACTTCCTCTGAAGATGAGACCCTTAAAACCCTAAACTACCCCAGAACTCCCATTTCCCAAGTGTGTGTGTTGTGTGTGAGCTAAGAGCGAAAAATCGTTTATTGTGGATCTAGCGATTCCTTCGCTAGTCCGTTTCCTCCAGCTCCTCCTGGATCTAGCGATTCTGTCACACACCTGGCTTAAGAACTTTATTAGACCCAGTAAAATATAGTGCTTTTCACCATATAACCGATGCATGAAATTAACCTTATCACCCAACTAGATTATTATGAAAAGGATGAAAAGAATGAAGTTTATAGTTAAGAATATGTGTTAATTACAATAAGTATTCATACCATCATAAACACTTATAAACATTTAAAAGAGGAGATGTGCGGCTGACGATCAAAGAGTACGAGATAGTTAAATTAAGATAAACAAATAAAGGATTCTATGCGACTAAAGATCAAAGAGGAAAAAATCATATAATAATTAGGGCTTTCAAAATGGATATCTGGTATTGGATACCTGATATCCAAACCAGAAAAATCGGGTAGGTTAATTGGATACCCGATACCCGATTTTTCAAGATCCGGGATCAGGTTCTGGTATAGGATTTTTGGACCAGATACCCGATTGGGTATCGAATTACCTGATTTTTTTATATTTTTTTTAAAAACTTTAATAGTAAATTATATATTTATTCTGATATTTAAAAATTAAATAATTAAATATACCCCAAAAACTCTTCATTCTTAACTTCAAAATTTGAAAGTGCAACAAAAGAATCTTAAAAAATACTATTCTTCCAATACTAAGAACCATTATTTTACTTGTATGGAGGTAGTATATGTACAAAGATAAAAAAAATGAGGAAAAAGAATAACATCAATTAAAAAGTTAAATCATCAACGTGATTATTGTTAAAAAGGAAAAGTAAGTACTCCTAAATAATGGCAAAACTATGTCGTTTGTACAATAGGTTGTTGTGTTTTCGCTTGTGGTAGGGGATCCATCCCCGCATGTATGTACCCCAAAAAGAACGTGCGCAGCTTCCTCCCTCTCCGCTAAGCTCTTGCCTAGCCTCTCTCTGCTGCCATCCACCACCGTGGTGCCGCCCTGACGCCGCAACACTGTGCTCTCGGCACTGCACCGCCGACGCCCTCTACTACCCAACCACTGCTGTCCACCGTTGCCGCCCTCTTCCACTACTGCGCAATCAGGACTGGATACTAGATTTTTCGAGATTGGATACCCGAGTCGGGTATCTGGGTACCCAAAATCCTTGTCAAATCGGTTATAGGGTATTAGTTTTTGGAAATATTGGGATCAGGTACCCACAATTTTTGAATCGAGTATCCGCAAGTACCTGATTTAACTTGCCTTTATGTTTTTTAAATAAATAATTTAACATTTTCTTATAAAAAAAACATAGATATTAATAAATAAAATACAATCAAATAATTAAAAAATGTTAAAATTTTAAAATTTATATAGAACATGTATCTACTACCATTTTAACAACAATTGACTAAATAGGTGTTATTTCATCATTTATGGAATACAATTAAAAAAAAATAGAATAAATATATGATTTTTAATCGCACGAGTTGCGGGTTGCATTGGCATCCTTAATGGAGGAATACTATATTTGATATTAGTATTTTGAATTTATAAGTACATTAGCTTATAATTTGATTGAATCTTAAAATATATTTTAGTGTTATTCTCCCATATAAGATATACTCCTATTACATGGTCTGAAATTTACTATCATTAGAAATGAAATGGAAAATTTTAAAATAATTATATTATATTAAATTTTAGTTTAAAATTTTCGATTGTAATCAAACTACATCAAAATAAATAGTACTCCTTCTATCCCATAATAAGGGTCACATTTTGTCATTTCGGTCCGTCCCACAATAAGAGTCACATTTCACTTTTACCATGTCTCACATTCCACTATCTCACTTCACTCACATTCTATTATATAATCAATATTAAAAAGTGGACCACATATTCCACTAACTTTTTCAACCTACTACTCTTTACATTTCTTAATAGTTGTGCCCACACTAAGGGCTCGCTTGACAAGAAAGATAGGATATAAGAAGATTTGAAAAATAAGACTGTGGTGTGGCAGAGGCGTAGCTGGACAACTTTTTTGGGGCTGAGGCATGATTGTGATAACTAGGCGGACATCTTTTTTTTGGGCCTAGGCATGGCTGTTCCGCCTATTGTGGACCCTGTAATACAAAATGCACATCATCACCAAACTAATAAAATTGGCAGATAGAACATTAAAATGAATTACAAATATTATATGTGCTCACACATCGAAAACTTTTCAATTTTTTCTATTCCCTATTAGTTTTTTCTATTCCCAATTCTACACACTCCATATTCCAACTCCACACGACACTTCACTTCACTTCTTTCATTTCCCAATTCCCTTCACATAAATGTGTCTCTCCCTACTCTTGTACTCCCTCCGTCCCAAGATATTAGACCCTTATTCCTTTTTGAGATGTCCCAACATATTTGAGTCATTTCTATTTATAGTAAAAATTTACTTTACTACCAACTCCATTTACACCACTTAACAACATCTCCTAAATTACTGTGCCCAAAAGAAAGGGCTCTAATATCTTGGGACGGAAGGAGTACTTTTTTCACCATTAAAGCAATATTAGGTCTCTTTAAAAAATCAATACTGCCAAATTGAGGGGTACCGCCAACGGCGATCAAACAGGCAGACGGCCTAGGTGTCGCTAGCTGTCGGATACGGGGCTGCAGCGCCGGAGGACGAAGGAGCAGCGCAGTAAAGGAGAGGATTGAAGCAAACCGGTTGATCCGATTTCTGGCCAAACCATTAACCGATTCAAAATGGCCCAACCCTCTATATCGGAATGAAAGGATCATCGGTTCGCGGCTGGACCGATCCAATCGGCCGGTCCACCAATCGACGGAAATCACCAAAAACTCTCGTCATAGCCTCATAGGCAATGTGCCGCTACATGAGGAGTTGCGAGGGCTACGAGAGAAGAAACTCTTTGTTGGCTATACCCGAAGCTTCTCTTATAGTATATGCTTCTCCATGTGAGTTCAATTCCTCTCAACATTGAGAGAAAAAGTTGATTCGAAGAGAGGTGCACAGTACAGTACACTAAAATGTTATTTAATATTTAGTGAGTTTGTAGAACCGGTATACATAATAGGAATAGTAGAAACATCTTAGAGAAGCCAATTCTATAAAGTAAAATATATTTTAGGGATATTGGTCCCAAAAACCATAAACTTTAGTTAAAATTTGGTATTTCTCATGAACTTTAAAATTGGTCTAAAATATCACAAACTTTGAACTTTGTTTGGTATTTACCAAACCGACCCAAATAAGACATTTTCATCAAAATCTTATTTTACGTAGGCAACCATGGTACGTTTAATGATAATTTAAACCACTTTTAAGTTCATAACAAGTAGGATAAAAAGTCACGTAGAAAACCATATTGATTTAATTGTGTCAAGTATGATAAAAAAAAGTCTCGTAAGTTAGTCAAATATGGTGATAGAGATGCCATGGTAAATACCAAACAAAGTGCAAAGTTTGTGATATTCTAGACCAATTTTAAAGTTCATGGGAAATACCAAATTTTAGCTAAAGTTTATGGTTTTAGGGACTAATATCCCTAAATTTTAAAATATTTTAGGCTTATATTTATTCCATCTCTGCTCCCATGCGTATTGTGTACACAATGGTCAAGATTTACAGACTTACACATTGTTCAAAATGGTGCCAAAAAACGCAAAAATCATAAAAAATAATGCATAGTTTCCCACCAAAAAGGGTAAAATTGGCATTTAAAAAAGTTCCAAAAGACCGCCACTTTATATATTGATAGATATTTATGTTTTTGCTATCTAATATTTGTATTTGTGTTTTTGCTATGTAATATTTGTGTTTTGAATAATGTTGTTATTTGTGGTTTGCTTCATATTTCTTGTGGGTTGGTTGCATACAGGCATTAAAAACAGAAATTGAAACAAGAGATTGGCTGCCTCCATTATTATACGAAATACATGGAGTTCATAGCTCACATAATAGACTACTTGGTAAAACCACAGCCCAATTACATACCTACAAAGCAAGTTAAATTTGGATCTCACATTATAGGCTACAAATCAACATAAATAACATAACACTTGTACTATTCACTCTCTATGAAACAATCACGAACCCACACCATAGTTTATAACCGTCATTTTTTCAACCATTTATTGTTGTTGGTTGAACCACAAGAGCTACCATATGGTGATGATTGAGGGTTTGCCACATTCTTGTCAGGTCTGGGGGGAATTTGTTGTTTAGCGAAGTCATCCGAGCAGTTCTTGGAGCTGAAGCATAGTCCATGCACATAAGCTCATCCCTCGGTTCACTTCCAAGGCTTGACCAATCTTCGGAAATTAATTTCCGCCACATTTTTTAGTCACTAGGCATCAATGGAGACTGCACAGAATGACTGACCTCATAGACCGACTTTGGCTTTGCTATGTGAACTTGGTTCATAGTCATCCACATGAATTGTTGTATCAAATATAACGATAACCTGATAATCACCTTCCTTCTTTATCGCGTGGGTTCAAAAAAGACATCAACACTCTAAACTCCGGGTCACCGACGTAGTACTATGCACCCGCCAAATTACCAACACATAACATATCCAAGGTAAGTTGGTAATATCAATCAGAAGCTATGTATTTACAACGAAGTAATATATGTATTCGTAATGCAGATACATGAAGCCCACATTTTGCCAGATGTACAAAACCGACGAGTGCCATCATCGTTTGGTTAATTTAATTTATCTTTGCGCTTACTGGTAATTTATATGACATTGATGTTCATGCTCTATTGGTACGTATCTTATAGGCCATCCCATCTTAATGGAGGGAAGCACATGGGGGCGATGTTCCAACGGAAAGTAACCTGAAAATGCCAAATGGTCTTAGTTGGCCGGCTACTATAACAAGGTCGAGGAACGGATGGCACTTTGCAGGCGCATGGCATATGTTTGCATATGCAAAACATCTCCGAGACAACGACACACTTGTTTTTACTCACTACAGGGGCACCCTATTATTTGATGCGATTTCACGAGAACGGATGCATGCCGATAAGGGATATTATATGTAAGAGGAGGTTTTGTTTAAGTTTGAAGTACCAATATTTATGACAAAGATATTAATATTATCTTCTGAAGTAGGCCTCGAATATTTCACTATACCATTGTTTACGCAGTGATGAATCTGAGCTCCAATGGTACATGTCAACCTCCTTGTCTTACTCTACTATACCACCGTTTACGAAACTACTGCTCGCATAGGATCTTGAGGGAGAGTTGGTAACCATAATCACTCCAATTTATATTGTCATTACCCATGCTAAAGTTGTGTTCCTTATTTTTCGTAACAGATGTTGCCCAATATATATGGTGGAAAACCAATATCAAGCATGAGGATTCTATCAAGGTTGTCACACTGATAGCTGGGGATCATTCATGGGACGCAGTGGTGAGGGTGCATAGTGAAAATGTAAAGATGATTCGTGGATGGAAAGAGTTCGTCTAAATGATATATTACTTCATCGTTGCATAAGCTTTGCCCAAGCTTTGCACAAGTTCGTCTAAAGAAACAACTGCTCCTTCTCCGTTGCCCAAGCTTGCACAAGTTAATCCAAAGGATCAACTGGCATCTCTCCACGAATGTGGTTGTGCAAAAGAAAGAAAGATAATATCAATCGGATTTGGGTTCGTATGGGATAGTATGAAGCGTTGTGTAGAATTGTCCATCACATCTTCAGGACCGCAAAATCTCTCTCAATAACTATTCTACCTTCGTGTGGCGCATGTTGAACAACTCCACCACATTTTTCAGAGTCTTCGCGTCCGGCCCCTATTCCTTCAAGTGATAACGAACACTTTGTAAGATCTAAGAAACCCTTCACTATTTGCGTATCCATTATCACATAAATAATAGTTTCCTATTAAAATGAAAATGTAGTTGATTTTATATATAGTTGAACGAAAGACAACATCATAATGTGCTTGACAACATCAACATAGCAGGTATGGTTAACTACGGGGACATGCAGGCCATTAGGACGATTCACAGCATCCTGCAGGGCACGGGCATCCCCGACTGAACCCTCCCAACCAGGTAATACATATGTAAAACGCATGTGTCTGTCACACGCTGCTAATGTGTTGGTAGTAATTTGGCCTTTTCTATTGCGAAACCTAGATTTGTCCGCATTATGGATAAAGACGTTGATAAATGTTCCATCCAAAGCATCGAGACACCCCTACATGAAAATATAAAAACAATGTGAGGTTTATTTATTATTAAAACATCAAATTAGGCAACATATGGTTGAAAAGGCCATATTACATAACCTTGAAACTTTTCCATCAACATTCACACAATCATCTTGAATAGGTTTAGGCGTTACGATGAATAAGGTATGCATCTTTAGTATTGCCAACAAAGCCTTATACGTGTATTTAGACACGATTTGTCCAGAGCGCCAATAATCAAAGTGAATGACCCGATTCTTCTTATGGTAAGCGAGGACACCTAAAAATATTGCCATTTGTTCTTCTACATACAAAAACCGCTTGTTGAGCAAACTGCCATACCGACGAAACATAGAGCACAAATTTCCGAATGCATTTTGGTCCATCCGAAAATTGACTAGGGAATCGTTGTCAGTTATACCAACAAGCCTATTCAGATGGCTGATCGGTGTATGCACTCTTCCTGAAATGTTGTAAGGCAACACAACTTGTGTCCGTTTCCTTTTCTTACAGACCCCTAATTCGACGAAACATAGAGCACAAATTTCTGAATGCATTTTGGTCCATCCGAAAATTGACTAGGGAATCGTTGTCAGTTACACCAACAAACCTATTCAGATGGTTGATCGGTGTATGCACTCTTCCTGAAATGTTGTAAGGCAACACAACTTGTGTCCGTTTCCTTTTCTTACAGACCCCTAATTCGGTAAGGATCAAGTTAATCAACAAAATACAAGCAATATTGTAGTTACACATAATATACTCAATCATTTGCATACCATAAGCTCCTTTCTGGTTCGTTGTTGTCAGTCTAGTCTGACTGAACAAAAGTGCGCATATATCCATTTAATGCAAAAAATAATGAAGCATTCCTCTTCAAGATCACGGCTAATTGGACTCAACTATTAGCAAATAATACTGGTGCAAATACTTGGACTCAAATCATAGCAATATTGTAGTCAAAGGTAAACTAACTGACAATACATGATCTTAACCCCACAACCAGATATTACTCCGAAACGAAATAGAAAATTACACATGAGACATACCCTGTTCGGCAGACCGATTCCGCAATGTTCATTTGTATGAAGGAGATCTCGCCTCTGTAAGGGTCGATATGGTGCCGCCGCTTTTGGAATGATTGGCGTGTGTGCAAGACAAATGTTTTTATACTAGGTTGAAATAAAGGGGCAAAATGGGCTTTTCAATTTTCAATAATGCATTTCAGACCCTTCCAGTTGTGTATCGCACTCATTTCGCTTACGTTTGTGCATTTCAGCATAAAAACGTCAGGCCTTCATTAATTGCTTGGGCCCTCCACTTATGGTAACTGTTAGACCAAACAGCCGATTAGTCCATATAAAAGCCTCTAACTAGCCCTAATTGGTAGACCAAATGAGACGTAAACTTCATAAACTTTTGTCATTTTTTGGTTTTCCCATGAACGAAAGTAACATACAAAGTCATGAACTAATAAGGGTGGATGGTATGTCTTTTTAAGCTAACGTGGATACTAACTTGTTAAATCATTTGGGCAAACTACGTTAAAAGTCATTAACATTTCAAAAATTCTGATTTATTCCATGAACTCCGAATGTAGCATATAAAGTAATTTGAGTGAATAGTTAAAGACGAGGATGGCAAACAACAAACGATGGGTTCTTGAACAATGACAGCCCCCGTCTCCTCCTTTATCCGCAACCACAAATCTAGCGCTGGCTTGGGATCAAGATCGGGTAGAGTGAGGCGGGAAAAATTGAGGTAATCGTCGAAGACGATGTCCTTGTCAAATTTGGGGATGGGATTTTGGTTCTTGGAAGAGTGGACGTTGTGAAACTCTAAAATTCAAGGTCTTATGCCCCTCCAATGCGAGCCAGTGGCGGTTCTGCCCTCCACCGATTTCTTGGAATGGTTTGATTCAGTGGCAGAATTGTTGATTCCCGAGTCCCAACTTGGCCAAAAATTGTTTGAGTTTTGTATATTGTAAAACATTTTTCGAGTGCTTGTATATTGTAAAAACTCTTCATTTATTTTCCAAAGAATAAAATAAATTATTTTTGTCACAATGTGTTATGTTTTTACATTTAATGGTTGTTTTACATATTTAAATATTAAAAGGTTATTTGGGTTTTTAATTATGTAAAATCTCAGTATGTTGTGCCCAAATGTAATACTCCCTCTATCCCACTCTAAGAGCCTCTCCAAAGGGAGAGGTAAATGGAAACGTAAAGTATGATAATTGCCGAATTTGTCTTTTTTTTAATGGAAAGACATTCTCCAATGGAAGATGTAAATGGAAAGGTATTATACCTTTTCCATTTTGAGGCGGTATCTTTACCTCTCCATCATAGAGAAGGTAAAAGTGAAAAATCAATTTTCGAGGTTGGCGGGAGATAAAGAAGCAGCAAAATCTTCACAACAAAAATTGAGCATATATTGAATTCTCTTAAATTGGTTGTTGGTTATGAAATTAATTCCACCAAGAATACCATTATATTGTTACACTAATTTTTTAATTAAAAAGACAACAAGAATCACACTTTCACCTCATTCACTTCTGCTCCCAATGCCAAGCAATTCATTTTCAATACCAAGCAAAACAAAATCAAAGGTATAAATCTAGAAAAGAAAATAGGAGAAAGAGATTTGTGTTAGAGAGATTAGGGTACTGATTCGGTTCTTCGTTTGAAGGATTGGGGTTTTGTTTTGTTTGAAGGATTGAGATTCTATATATATTGGGTTCATGTAGAGCAGCGTTGGTGTTTATTTGATTAGTTTAGGGATTTTGTATATTTTAAATGTTTTTTCATCCTTTATATCATTTGGAAAATATATTGTTTAATATTTAATATTTTATGCTTCGATTATGCATTAATACATTTCTTTTACTTTGTGCAGATGGATTATTCATACAATGAGAACATTTTGTTGACTTAGCCGATGATTATGGTGATTATGGGACAAGTTTCGAAATTAACACTTCAAATGTTGTTTCTCCTACAACACAAAAAAAGGGCAACGAAGTTCCAGTTTTCAGTGAAGATGATCAACTTTTGATTGCGGCATATCTTCATACGAGCAAAGATCCGGCTATTGGAAACGGAAAAAAATGCTACTACATTTTGGGGAAGGACAGAAAAATATATTGATGATAATAGAGGTTTTTCCACCCAACGTAGTTGATCTACAATCAAAACGCGTTGAAGAGATATTCACAAACAATGCACCAAATTTTTTGGAGTTTACAGTCAAATCGAACGACTGAATCAAAGTGGACAAAACAAACAAGGAAGGGTAAATTTTGTACAAGTTGTAAATATTCTGTAGTTTTTAAGCTGAGTATTTGCCTAACATTTTTATATGTTTTAGCTTCAAGATGCATACAAGGAATACAAGAGGCATATGGGAAAGTCATGTACTTGTCAGTAGGGAAATTTTGATTCTCGATCCCAAATGGCAAGCAACTTTTCCAAACAAGAGACAAAAATCAACCACCGATGCAAATTTGGATCTTGAAGACAGTGTTAATCAAGATAGGCCTATGGGAAGGATCACTGCGAAAGAATTGCTAAAAAACAAAGGAAAAAGTGTTGTTGTAAGCGTAAGTTCGATTCTTACTCCGGAATTTTTCGAACGAAAAGAAAAGTCGATCGAGAAAAAGCTGAATGACAAGAGAGAACGTTACTACAACATCAACAACAACGTGATCTCCAGCAAGCTTGTTACGAGATGCAAATTATTGATCGGGATATTTTAAGAGTATTAAGCAATAAATTCTGAAAAAAGAGGGGTTTTTGAAATAAATATTAGTTGTTCTTGTGTAGCTTTGTCAACTCTTTTTTCATTTGATAAGCCATTTTTCCCCTACATCTTTTAGTTTAGATCAATCAATTGAGATGATATAAACAATTTCAGATTTTTAATCCAAATTTTCATTTCCCTCCTACAATATGGTTGTGCAACCATGGCGTTTTTTTTGTTTTCTATCCATGTGTCTAATCCTACTACTATGATTCCATGTTTTCGTATTGGAGCACCTATCTGCTAAATTACAACTTTACAGTTATATGTAGATTATGACCTCATATTATCATCATCTCCTATGAGAGAATTGCCCATGCACAGCAGTCAACAAAAGCCTATGCCCTTGTTGTCAACAATCTATATAAACTAAGATTAGCAGGCATTAGGCATAAATATGATATTACATTCCACAAATAACAACAAACAATAAGTTCTTCAACTTGTTCCAAATTCAATAGAAAAGAGGGTCCACAAATAACAAAAAACTAAACCAAAACAAAGGTTTCACAAAAAATAAAAACTAAACAAATTAGCAACATTTAGTTGCCATGTAGATTTCATAGGTGCTCAATTAGATCTTCTTTCATTTGAGAATGAGTTTCATTGCTTCTTATCCGACCCAACCTTTCCTAAAGCTCAACAACAACATTTAGGTCTCAATGTAACACTGGACTAAAAGAGTTTATGTTGATTTCATCAAAGTCAATATCACTTGACCCTCCTTCATCTTCAATTATCATATTATGCATTATAATACAAGCTTTCATGATACTCCCTCCGTTCCATAGTAATAGAGTCATTTAGCCATTTTGGTACGTTCCATAGTAATAGAGTCATTTTCCTTTTTAGTAAAAGTCAACACATTTTTCCACACCTACTCTACTCTCTCTTACTTTTTTCTCTCTTCATCTCTCTACATTTTTCATTTTCCACTTTATTCTCCCTTTACTTAACTCACCTAACATAATTTTTCTTAATCTCCATGGCGAAAAGAAACGTCTCCATTACTATGGAACAGAGGGAGTATTTGATAGTGTCTCTAGATCCCAAAAACGGGCAGGCCCACACACAATAAAAAAGCGAGCTTGGAGCATGCCAAAAGCCCTCTCAACATCTTTCCTTACTGCCTCTTGCATTTGAGCAAAATGTTTATGCTTTAAGCTTTGAGGACATGAGATAGTTTTCACAAATACTCCCTATCCAGGATATATACCATCGGCAAGATAATATCCCATTGAGTAATCATGCCCATTAATTTGATAATCAATCGTAGGTGCACGACTAGAAACAATGGTATCAAACACAGAGGTTCGATCCAAAACATTAAGAGATTCTGACATATGTCATATCCAAATATCAGATGATGCTATAACTTCTCATATTATTGGAGTTTGACAATGGCCAGTATACATATGCCAAGTGCTAGTAGTCGAGCTATATCACTGTTGTTTGGAGCCCTCAAGTATTGTGGACCATGTACCTCTACAATTGTGGCCACAAACTCATTCAAACAAACTAGTGTAGCCAATTCTAACATATTCATCCGCAGAATCTGTGGGTTGCCATAAGCAAGTGTGTTTGTGGCTGTCATGACCTTCTGAAGAGAGGACAAACTGGGAAGACGGTAGCATCACATCTTTGGCGAAAATACGCATTCTGAGCTACCACATAGTCAACAATTCGGCTAAAAAGAGGACGACCCATGCGGAATCTCCTACAGAATAAGTTTGCAGGATACACGGGATGCTCGCAGAAGTAGTCGCGATAAAGTCTTTCATGACCTTCTTGCCTACCACGATTAATCACTATATGTCCCGGAATGGAGCCACGATGGCCCCTCGTCCGCTGACGACTCATATCTTCCTCTTGTGCTGCCGTTATAATGGCGTCAAATTCATCATCTGAATCATTATTCGCATAATCTAAAATATTATGAAAATGAACATTTGAGCATAGAATGAATTGTCCGTTAATTCATATTGTTGCTGCCATATAATCCTAAATGCCCATTCTAGTTAAAATATTACCATTGTTATCTTGTACTCCCTCCGTCCCGGCTAAGATGACACATTGCTTAACCGGCACGGGATTTTAGGAGTTATTGGTTAAAGTGTTTAATTGGAGAGAGATAAAGTGAGTGTAAATATTAAAGTAGAGAGATAAACAAAGATGAATATTTTAATAGGAGTGAGAAAAAGTGGTTGAGTGTATTAATTGGAGAGAGAAAGTTTCCAAAAAAGGAAATGTATCATCTTAGTTGGGACAAACTAAAAAGGAAAACGTGTCATCTTAAGCAGGACGGAGGGAGTAGTTCATTTTTTATGCATAGTAGTATTTAAAAAAGTATCGTTGCATTCTTAGAGTCAGTTGCCTTTTGAAAGGTAAATTTCAGGTAAATACATGATTTACCCTTTTTATTTTAAGAGAGACAAAAAATAGAGCGAATCACGTTTTTATTTTAAGAAATGTGTCATTTAGCATGAGACATCTCAAAAAGGAAAATATGTCAGTTAAAGTGTGAGAGAGAGAGCAGTACATTATAATGTGGTGCTTCACGGGTAGCCGTAAACAAAACAAGTTTTGGTTCAATTACTTAGAAAATTGTTTTAAAATATTTGCGAAATAATGAAAATTAATAGTATTTGATTTTTTATTTCAAAAATTACATCAATCACAATTTAATACTATAAAACTTCTTCTTTCATCTCCAAAAAGTAGTTTATGTTTTAGTTAAGAGTAAAGGCCAAATGTGGTCCCTAACATATGATCGTTTTATCAATTTGGTTCTTAACATTATCATTTTGATTTTTTGGTCCCTCACAAATAAACTCGGACCCGAATCGGTCCTCACTTAACAGAACCGTCAAAAAATAGACGGTGATTGCAATTTGACTATATTAAATTACTAATGGTAATTAATTATACCTAATTATAATTCTTAACTCCTATTAAATTACAAATTATTCATTTCATTTTGCAACTGATACTATCCTTTTTCCAATTTTGCTAATAGGAAAAGAATTATAATTAGGTATAACTAATTACCATTAGTAATTTAATATAGTCAAATTGCGGTCATCGTCTATCTTTTGATGGTTCTATTAAGTGAGGACCGATTCGGATCCGAGTTTATTTGTGAGAGACCAAATAATAAAAAAGATAATATTAAGGACCAAATTGATAAAACGACCATATGTTAGGGACCACATTTGGCCTTTACTCTTTAGTTAACCCCACAAAATTAATACTATTATATTTTTTAATATTTGAAATATTTTAATTTTCCACTGTTCATTAACACTATTCAAATTAAATCCTTTTTCTTCCACTAAACACTATTCAAATTACTTTTCTTTTTTTTTTTCCACTCATGGTATTCAAACTACTTCCTTTTTTTGTTTCATTCTATACTTTTTCAATTTAAAATGGAACAAATATATCTTAAATTCTCTATCTAAGCCTTAGCCTCTCTGCTTTCACACTCTCATTACTGTGTCTGTCACATTGACAAACAATGGCGACAACGACTGTTTCACGGTGTCCAGTCACCGGCGCGGCGGCGAAGAGATATCAGCCACATTTCACCACCTCAAGCAATAGAATGCAATTCGGAAGTAGTATTATTAATTACAGGCCACCGAAGCAATTACGAATTGTCAATGCAGCTGTTAACGACGGTGACGCTGCTGCTGTTTCCTTCGCACAGAACTCCTCTCCACCGCATCTTCCCGCCGCTGCCTCTAGGACTAGGTAAGCGCATTTATGTGTTTGTGGTAGTGGTAGAGGCATGCATGGTTACCTACTGTACCAGCTGGCGAGAGTTCATTGAATAAGCCTTGAAAGCGATGCTTTAATGTTGGTTGTTTATTGTATTGCATTGTAGAATAATGGTCGTTTGAATCCAGTAGGGATTATTCTAGTGGTTTGATTGAATTTTTTTTCTGCTTTTTGGGGTTTTCAACTTTTCCCCCTTTTGTGTTTTTGTTGTTGGATTTTGGACTGCTTTGAATGATTAGGGTTTCCACTAGATTAATAGCTTTTTTTGGAATTTGTTTCTTATGGATGAATATTTGGAGGAGAAAATTGAATAGAACTATTTCAGGGCAAAGCGTCACACTATCTCAGTATTTGTTGGGGATGAATCTGGTATGATAAATCGAATAGCTGGTGTCTTTGCTCGTCGAGGCTACAATATCGAGTCTCTGGCTGTGGGGTTGAACGAGGACAAGGCTCTGTTCACCATAGTTGTCTCTGGAACAGAAAAGGTTCTGCAACAAGTTGTTGAACAACTCAACAAGCTTGTGAATGTCTTGAAGGCATGTCCCTATGTCTGACGTTAACTATGTTATTCTAACTTTACACAGTCTTCAATTCTACAGTGCCTTTTCTCGTGTTTGAGATGTTTATGTTTTGCTTTCCTTAATTATCTTCCCATCTCATACGTCAGGTGGAAGATTTGTCGAAGGAACCACAAGTAGAACGTGAACTAATGCTCGTAAAGCTCAATGCAGATTCCAGTACTAAAGGCGAAGTATGGAGAAGTTTTTCACCATCTCTTATCTTTACTAAGGATTCTCAGACATTATCATAATTAACCATGCCCCCATCAAGTTTAATGTAGCTAATAAGATAAACTCACTAATGCTGTTCTTTTGGATGTGGCGTTGATTTTTAGATCAACTGGTTATCGAACGTCTTCAGGGGAAACATCGTAGACATGTCAGAAAACACTTTGACCATGGAGGTTGGGATTTCTTTTTATGCTTCTCATGGTATATGCTTCATTTGGCTTGTGTATACTCATTTTAATTGTTGAGCCTCGTATAATTATACAAATAGAAAACTATTTTGTTTATGTGATGCTCTCTGAAATAAGTCGGCACTGAATGAATTTTTCCCGTAGTCATTTTATGCTACTTCCTCCGTCCCAAGGTAGTTGAGGCATTTTTTTTGGGCACGGAATTTAAGAAATTGATTTGTAAAAGGTTAAAGTGGACAGAAGAAAGTAAGAGAGGGAATAATTTTTACCAATAAATGAAATGACTCAACTACCTTGGGATAAACTAAAAAGGAGTGCGACTCAACTACCTTGGGACGGAGGGAGTATAACTTATAGCTTATTTTCTTATGTATACACAGGTCACTGGAGACCCTGGAAAGATGGCAGCAGTCCTGAGAAATCTCAGTAAGTTTGGCATCAAAGAACTAGCAAGAACCGGAAAGGTAATGATATTTTATGTTTCATATACTGTTGAAATCTGAGGCATGTGGCAGAGTTCATTGGGCTCAACTTAAGCTATCACATGGAGAAGAAATTGTTTTCTTGATCTTGTAAACTGCTAATATATTACTTCTCTTTCTCGGTTGATGATTGCATGTGTCCTTTGGGGTAAATATGGAGGTAGTAATCTGTAATTCTAGTATGCGAGTCTGGAAAAGTAATCTAAAAGCTCTGCTGCTTATAGGACACAGTTAAGAGGATATATAACTGAGTTACATTAACTGATTGAAGTTCTTAAAGTTTTATTTTCCTCAGTGAAGCTTCAAAATATACACTAATACACATAACTTCCATTTCCATAATACTGCACTCAGATTGCATTGCGAAGGGAAAAGATGGGCGAAACAGCTCCATTTTGGAGGTTTTCTGCAGCTTCTTATCCAGATCTTCGGGCAACTATACCCATCAAGGATGATAATGCCAGTAAGAAAATCATTGGAAAGAACACTAATGGCAAACTCAATGGTGTTTCAGGGGTACATATTCTGCTAATTATTGTTTATTCTTCATTTGTTTAATGGATTAGTAGTTGATTAAGTATGCTTCTTGACGGAAGGGTGATGTTTATCCCGTTGACTCTGATGATGACTTCTATCGTCAAATTCTCGATGCCCACTGGGGTGTTCTCTATGGTGAAGATGTAAGAACTTCTGCTCTATAAGAAAACTTATGAGATTATCTTTAGACTCTTTACTCCAAACACTTGTATCTGTGAAATTATTTTGTGGGTACTTATTTACAATAGGACTGAGTAATCCCATATCTGGTTAAATGGCACGCTTTTCCATGCGGATTAGTTTATATTCTAATCTTGCTGCAACAGTCAAGTGGGTTACAATCGCACACACTGTCCATGCTCGTAAACAATTCTCCTGGAGTACTGAACTTGATGACAGGTGTCATATCCCGAAGAGGTTACAATGTTCAGGTAACTTGGCTTGGTTCAACGCACCATTCTCTATCATTAAGATTCCTACTTTATTTTTTTCCTTAATTATTTATTCATTGATAGATTTCTGATTGGAGCATGTATTATTTATCAAATTCTGTTCAGAGTCTAGCTGTAGGTCCTGCAGAAACGGAAGGCATTTCGCGCATAACCACTGTTGTTCCCGGAACAGACGACAGCATTGGAAAATTAGTTCAGCAATTATATAAGTTGATGGATGTTCATGAGGTGATTGAGATTCCTACCAATTCATTTTCTTTCAAAAAATTCATTACTTCTAATTATTGCGTTAAATTCCTCAAGAGCCTTTCTCGGAAATGTATTTCTTATCTATTCGCGAATTTTAGAAGTTTCTAATGACTGCATAATTTTTTGAAGAACATTTCATTTCAGCTTTCGTAACCTGAAGGGAACATTTTACTTCTCACTGAGAGTCGAGATCGCTGACATAAGGTGAGTTATGAATCCTGCAGGTTCAAGTTCTGACACACTCGCCATTTGCTGAGAGGGAACTCATGCTTATTAAGATTGCTGCAAATGCTGCTGCAAGAAGGGATGTGCTTGATATCGCCAACATTTTCCGGGCTAAGCCTGTTGATGTCTCTGATCACACAGTAACATTAGAGGTAGTCTTTTTCCTGGGACTTCACTGTTTGTTTCTATTCCAGCAAGTTTCATTTTGTTTCTTATTCAGTTTAGTGAGTATTAACATCCATAACTGGAACAAGACATCAGTACGGATGCCAGCCACCTGCTTCTTGTCTTACATCACTATCATTCAAGAGTTATTTATTCTTCTGTTGTAAGCAGTATAACTATTTTATTTTTCCCAAAGTCATACTCACTCCATTGGTGATTCATAATCTTTGTTTGAAGGTGACCGGAGATTTCAACAAAATGCTCGCGCTCCAAAGACTATTGGAGCCTTTTGGTATTTGTGAGGTGAGTTTGCCCGAATCACATCCTACTTTGATTCACTTGCAGTTTTCGAAGTATTTAATTTTCGAATATGTCAAGTTGGATAGGATAGCTAACGTATTGATAGTCGAGAAGTTTGAAAAATCACTACACTACTGAAGTTGACATATGCAAGTGTGGCCAAAGTGTTTGTTTTAATTGCCTTCCCTTCTAATCTTTTTCCCGTGCATCGTGCATCAAGGTGGCACGGACAGGGAGGGTGGCATTGTCACGGGAGTCAGGCGTGGATTCGAGATACCTTAGAGGATACTCAATTCCCTTGTAGCATATCAAAAACAAAACTCTCTCGCCGCAGTGTGTTGTGTTTGTTTGTTCTTTTACATTAAACTAGTATCACCCCTCCCTGTGCTATATTAATATATTTTTAAAACATTCATTTTTAATTTTAAATTAATTAAACAAAGTTAGAATTAATATTAACAATGAAAAATATGAACAACAATTTTAGTTATATGAGAATAAAAAATATATACAATTCAACATTGACGCATAATAAATTTGAAACAAATTACATAATATAATGTTTAAACATTAAGTCATGTAGTAGGAAGATAAAAATCTATCATAAAAGAATAATTGCTCATAAGTTTTATACTCCTTCCGTCCCAAGATAAGTGACTTGTATTCCTTTTTGGGATGTCCCACTATAAGTGACCTATTTTCATTTTTAGCAAAAAGTTATCTCTCTTACTTTATTCTCTCTTCTCTCCTCTACTTTTCCCTCTCGCATACTTTACTCTCTCCACTTTAACTTATTTAAATATCATTCTTTAAATTCCGTGCCCAAAAAAAGTAGGTCACTTATCTTGGGAGAGGGAGTAGAACTTATTTATAGTCTAAGCCCGTGCGATGCAAGCTTGAAAGATTAAGTTGAGATTATAAATTATATAAGTATAACATACATGAGTAAAAATATCATAGACTAATTTAGGCAGTACCCAAAGGTTCGGCATTCTTCACGATCCAAGCATGTCTGATGATCTTCTAGGGGACAGCCTTCTCGACGAATCCTTCACGATAAGCTGCACAAAAAGGCCGCGCAATCAAGAAGCGAAGAAAAGTAAAGAAATCGTTATGCACCCTATGTGAAAGTGATAAGGAAAATTACCTGCTAATGAGATCTTTAGCTTCTCTTCTAAAACATCAGGAAATGCTAAATCAACTTTCATTATCCTGCGGTTGTAGTTCCGTAAACACATGATTAATAATCTATATGAATGTGATGCAAAATTAAGATAATATATTTAATTTTTAATGATTCCTCCCACCACAACCGACGGTTACATGCTTTTAAGCTATGGTGGGCAGTTAAAAAAACAAATTGAAGGGAAGATTTTGTAATATTTAATAATTATCATCCAAAATTTACAAATAATTAAATTTATATCCAAAACTTATAATATTTGAAATTAAGGCTAAAAAAACCCCACTCACTCCACTTAATTACATATTTAATGGGCTTTAAATTATATATATTTAATTTAATATAACTTTTTAAACTAAATGACATAAATTTCTCCAAACCCCCCCTTTTATATATTTGTATACATTATATATTTTTAATTTAACACTTAATCACACTTTTAAATGGTAGTATTATTTTGATGGTAGGAAGTATATTATTTAGTATACGTGGAAGCATTCCTATAATTTTATATGCGAGTATATATTTTAATTCACACGTTTTGCCTAACCTCCCAATCTCGCACATTTAAATTTTATATTTTTAATTTATTTAAATATTTATTTTAAATGGACATTTCCCTAAATATCTCTAAAATTTCCCTTATATCCCTAAATACCCCCAAAACTACCATTTTATATACTGTATAGATTTATGCTTAGAGAACCTTATATGATGGAACCGATCCGAATGAGACTGTTGAATGTATTTATGACGGTCGTGTTGCACTGGCCCGGCCCACTAGATTAACCTGTGGCCTAGGTTGGGCCGTTTGATATTCAGTCGGGCTACATTTTATTTTGTCATGTGCAGTATTGGCCGACAATTCATTATCCTGTATTTTCGCCCATAAATCAAGATAAATAAGAAAGAAGTCAAAAAAACATATACCGGCACGAGAATTAATACACAATTAGTAAAATAAGAGAGAGGAGAAAAAGGATAGTTAAAGTAGTGTCAGTGGATAGTGAGATCCAAATTATTAGTAGTGTCTAATGAGTTGTGATGGTGGATTTAGTGATATAAGTTGTAAATAAATTGATTTATATCGGTAAGAGTTGAGTTGGGGGTCAATTACCACATCCAACTTACGTACGTAACATTTTTATCCTACTTGACATAACTAACTCAAGAGGCTTTCTACGTACTTTTTTTTATCATATTTGTCGTGAACTTAAAAAGTGGTCTAAAATATAATAAACGTTTCATGGTTTTCCATGTAAAATAAGTTTTTGTCGAAAATATCTTATTTGGATTGGTTTGGGAAATAACAATTCGAATGTAAAGTTTGTTATATTTTAGACCAATTTAAAAGTTCGAGAGAAATACCAAATTTTGGCTAAAGTTTATGGTTTTAATATCCCTTTAACTATTTGTATTGTTAAAAGAAGTATTGAGAAGAATGTTTCCTCATTCCAAAGTAATTAAGACTATTCTTTTGGGTCTTTAGAAGGTTAAAGTGGAACGAAGATAACGTATGAGAGAGAAAAAGAGAGTAAAATATGAGAAACAATAAATGTTTTCCAAAAAATTAAATGATTCAACTACCATAGCGCAACATGAAAATAAATACGACTCAATTAATTTGGGACGTAAGAGTATATCTCTGAGCCACAGACAAGTCTCCTCTAGAAAAATACATAAAAAAAAATTGCAGTGGTGGTTGCTGGCAACATCAAAGTTTTGGCTGACACATGAATCCACTTGACCGTTGACCAAATTCACTTAGACTTATACTCCTTCGTTAAATGTCCTATATTTGACCGGCACAGATTTTAAGAAATTGTTTAACTTTATAAAGCAAAATGAGACAATAGATGCCCAAGGTTTACAGTTCGGGCGGTTAACTGCGAAACCATAACCGTGAAATTTAAATGGAACTGAAACCGTCAGTTTTAGAACAGTGGACCAGTTCATGTTCCAAAATTTCAGAACCGGAACTTCGCTGGAACCGTGAAAAACCACCGAAAAACCGTGAAACTGAGCTGGAACCGCAAAAAACTGCCAAAAATCGGCGGTTCGGAACTGTGGTCATCACTTTTAGAAAAAGTTAGTGGAATATGAGGTCTACTTTTATATATTGGTTTTTTAATAAAATATGAGTGGAATGAGTTAGTAGAATGTAGGGTCCACTTACCAAATATAGTAAAAGTGAAATGAGACATTTATTGGCGGACGGACGGAAAAGGAAAAATGGGACCTATCTAAACCCAAAGTTTGGGTTTGCTTGGTGTTTAATGAACCTATCCAAAACAACGCCAAAATCGTCTGTCTTTAGTGCATGAGCTCAATTTTCTTTCTCCGTCTCATGTCTGCACCAAATTTCAAACTTTGTTTATATATACATTGGATGATATGGTGGATTGTGAGCTGGGGAGTAATCCTTATTGTGTTTCAATGATATTCTATTTTCCTTGTTTTAGTGGTTTATTTTGTTGAGTTAAAACCTGGTGTAGTTTTTTGCTTTGTCTTGATATATGTGAACCTTGAGTGAATTTGCGAAACTTGGGGTCATAGACGAGTTGTTAATGATGTTAAAATCTTCCACCTATAATTATATTGCTCAATAACTTTATAGTATTTAGCAATAGGTGCATAAGATTTGAAAATTTAAAACTCTCAATGTACACTTTATCATCATTTATGACATTAGTTTATTAACATGCTAGTAGCATGCTTAAATTGTTGGGATTTAGTGTCCATCGACACAGCAGAAGACTTACATAAAACAAATAAATCAGACTAAAGATATATTTAATACATTATGAGATTAATAAATTCACATGTTAAACAAATATTACATGCTAGAATGCAAATAATTCGTGCTTAAAGAATATAAATCCTTAAATATGAATAATCGATTCTCCAAATAATCGACAATTGCTTGCGTCTTCTCCACGTGTAGATCTTCAGTACTCGCCAACGGATCTATATCTCATACTTTAATTTTGATCTTAGGGTGGTTAAGGTTGTCAAAATAGGTCTTAAATAGAGAAAAGATAGAATTCCTACAGAAAGTATGAGAGAAAAATCATGAGAAGAGATGAAAATTAATCTATAATTAATGATGTTTCTCTCATCTATTCATATATTTTTAAAGTTACTGGTGGTCAGTCAAGGATCTATGGGGGTTGGACTTGGCTAAACCTATTTGGCGTTTAATTAATTAAATTCAGCTCGAAGTTAATTCAAGCCCAAACCGAATATTATAATCATTCACTATAGTATATTGACTGGCCGTCCAATCCGAAATTACAAGTATTCTGGACTTTACTCTTTAATACTCTCTCCGTCCCAAGGTAGTTTAGTTGAAGTCTTTTTTGGGTTGTCCCAAGAGTCGAGTCATTTTCTTTTTTGGCAAAAATTTTATCATCTCTCATACTTTACAACCTCTTCCTCTTTCTAACTTTACTCGCTCCACTTTAACCTTTAACATATCAATTTCTTAAATTTCGTGCCCAAAAGAAATCCCCCAATTACCTTGGGACGGATGAAGTATAATATTTCTTACGCTTAAGATTTAAATATCTATTAATTAATTTAAGTCTACTCTTGAATTTAATTAATTCACATTTTTTCCAAGAGTTAATTATAGTTAGTTGTTTTGTTGGGTTTATTTGTTGTAACAAACGAACGTGCTCAGGTATTATGCGATGCAGATTGATGCAATTGGCCAGGAGGACACCTAGACCTAGTATTGTTGTTGGGAACTTATCTAAACCTCTATCAAAACCTTAACCCATTGACTACTACCACAGATATAGATGAGATGCAATACATTTGTAAAGACATTTTGGAAGGATTAGTTGTTGTAACGCAAATTTGTAGGTTAAGACTTCACTCCTACAACTTCGATGAAAATAGGCTTTCTAACTAACTGGCCAGGAACAACTTAAAGCGGACATGTGTGATATTTTGTCAATTCTAGCTAAGACATTATACAAAAGGGCTTTTTAGAACAGATAAAATGCTTGCGTACACCTAAGTTTCAGATAATGGACAGAACTTTCCTAAATTAGACTAGACAATGAAAAGGTGACAGGGATCACAATCCCTAAACTAACTGACATGATGTTGAAAAACTGAAAATACATGCAAATACAAAAAGCATAAAGCAACCCAGATTTTGATTTCAACGTGATTCTAACATCTTCTCCTCCGCAATATAACTGAAAAATCTAAACCTCCATCGACGACTTGAAATTGGAAAACTAAACTGCAGATCTTACACAAGAGTTTGAAACACGTAAACCTTAAAACCTAAGTGAACTGACCAACATCAATGAATGGCAAAACAGATTAGAAAAGCGAACTACACATTCTCGGAGATTTAACTCATCAGCACATGCAAATCACTTTGACATCGGTAGATCTAACTAATAAATGTTAATCAATTGCTTAAGGCATTGAAACATGAACTAAGAACAAGATCAACTAAAAACCAACAAAAGCTTCAAGTAGATTAGTACGTGAATAAAGGTTCAAAATTTCCAAACATAACCGATTCAACACAAATGGAACTAACTAAAAGAGTTTCCAACGCTAAACATCAAAGGATATCCAATACTAAAGCAAAAGTAAAACTGAAATGTAAATTGTTCTTGCTCATCGGAGATGCAACACTACTGAATATAACTAAGATGACTGGATGGCAACAAGCATGGTAGACTCCCCCTTCCTCCGGTGATGGAGGGCGAAGGCTTCAAGTATGGAGTGAGTGACTATGGGTGTGGGCGGCGATGATCCTGGTTGATTTCTTCATGTTTCTTCCTTCTATTAATGGACAACTTGGTTTCAATCCATAGGATATTTTATTCGTGTGTGTCAACTCTTTTGCCCTTCAAATGAAGCAGCTCCTAAAAGCTTGTCTTGTCCTTCTTGCGCTCCCTCCATGTCGCAAGCATTCTGATCAGTCGTCATCATGCTTCACTTCCACTTGATTCACCTTCGGCACTCCTGCACGCATTGATACCCCTTTTTCTGCACACTAAGCAACTTGTTTGCACATATTATCTGTTCAAGTACATCAAACTGATCAGTAACCAATGCAGAAACACGCCTTATCAGTGGACTAGTTCGAAAAATATATTTACTCCCTCCGTCCCTGAAAATTTGTCACCTATTTTCATTTTCGTCCGTCCCTAAAAATTTGTCACCTTCACTTTTACTATTTTTGGTAGTGGACCTCATATTCCACTAACGCATTCCTACTCACATTTTATTATAAAACTAATATATAAAAGTAGGACCCACATTCTACTAACTTTTCAACCTACTTTCTATTACATTTATTAAAACCCGTGCCGGGTCAAATGGTGACAAATTTTGGGGGACGGAAGGAGTATTATTTATGGAATAAATTTAACCGGCTGGATTTCTTGAATAATATCCATTGGGTACGTGATTTATGTAGTACTCCCTCCATCCCACCATAAGCGAGCCACTTTTTTTGGGGCAAGATTTAAGAAATTGATATTCAAAAGTGTTAAAGTGGACCGAGTAAGGAATAAGAGAGGGAAAAATATAAAGGTGAAAAGAATAAAGTAGGTGGAAAAATAAAGTAAGGGGGCTGATTTTTTGCTTAAAATGGAAATGACTCATTTATGGTGGGACATCCTAAAAAGGAATATAACTCGCTTATGGTGGAATGAAGGGGGTATTATTTTATGAGTTGAGTAGAGAGAGAATAAAGTACAGAAAGCGATGTTTCTATTTTAAGAAATACTCCATCTGTCTCCAAAGAATATGCATTTTGGGTTCGGCACGAGTTTTAATGCAAATTGGTTAAGTAGGAGAGGGGTAGAGAGAAAAAGTAATTGAAGTATTGTTAGCGGAGAATGAGTCTCACCTCATTTGAGAAAATAGTTCCAAATTAGAAAGTGCATATTCTTGTGGGACAGACTAAAAAGGAAAGAGTGCATATTCTTGTGGGACGGAGGGAGTATGTTATTTAAAGTAATACTCCATCCGTCCCACCATGAGTGAGATATATTCCCTTTTAGGTTCGTCCACTGTAAGTGAGACATTTCCTTTTATGGACAAAAACAATACACTATCTTACTCTTACTTTATCCTCTGTTCTACTTTTTCTTTCTTTTTTTTTCTCACTACTAAATTATTTTCTCTTCATTTAATCACTAAACACCACTACCTAAATATTTGTGTTCAAAAGAAATGTGTCACATATGGTGTGACAGAGAGAATAAATAAAAAAATTTCACTTAAAGTGAGATGGTTGAAGCTTTGAACACAAGAAATTTTCTCAAAAGATACTCTCTCCGTCTCGACTAAAATGACACATTTCTTAGTCGGCACGGGGTTTTAGGAATTGTTGGTTAATGTGATTAATTGGAGAGAAAATGAGTGGGGGTAAGTATTAAATGTACAGAGAAAGAGAGTTGGACATTTAAATGGAGAGAAAAAAAAAAGTTGTCGGTGTATTAATTGGAGAGAGAAAATTACCAAAAATAGAAATGTGACATCTTGGTTGGGACAAACTAAAAAGGAAAGTGTGTCATTTTAATATGGATGGAGGTTAGGGGTGAGAAAAAACCCGAAAACCGAATATCCAACCCAGATCCAAACCGAAAATTTAAAATTCGGTTCGGTTTGTTCGGTTTTTCGGTTCGGTTCGGTTTGATCGAAAAAAAAACTAAAAAACTGAAATATATTTTAATATATATATATATATATATATAGGGATGTATTCATATCCTTTTTTGGTTTAATGTTCTATTCTCCTTTTTAATCTTGGCCATTCAATTTAAAGATCTAATGGCCCAAAATAAACCCTGATTAATTAAATTTATTCATCAAATAAAACCGAAAAGGGCCTTCTTGTCATACACATTTGATTTAGTTATGGTAAGTAGCTTGATTTTCTCCATCAAAAGATTTCAGCGTTTATTTTCTACGATACAATTAATCTTTCATCTCTTCCATATTTTATTCTCCTAATATTCTCCATTGAAGAACATACGGTTTTCTACTTCTACGTAGATCCAAATTTTTATTGTTTTTTTCATCCTCTTACAAATCCGGTTTTATTGGAGATATCGCGATTCCTTGACGTTTTCTTCAACAATGGAAGAAGGTAATTTACGTACTTGACATGTTCATTATTAATCTGATGACATTCTCCATTAATCTGACGTTTGTATGTTATGACCATTTTGTTTAAACTATTTTTGTTTATGTGTTATACAATCTTAGGGTTTTGTGCAATACTTGTGTTTGAATGTAGGTGGCTAGTTTAATTTAATCCACTAGGGTTTAGCAGTCATTGGTGGATAGGGTTTAGTATTTTGCTTAGGCGACAAGCCTCATGTATTAGGGTTTAGGGTTTAGTTTTTTTCTCGGCTGCGGTGTTGTAGTTCTCGATTTATATAATGTACAAATAGTAGTGTTTAATGCATTCTGTCTTATCTGTAATGTATGATTTATATCATATAATGAAAATAAATTCTGATATGCTTGTTGTTTTGATTTTATGTATAATGTTCGTTATACGTGAATGTTCTCCACAATTGAAGCATGTGGTTGGTCAGAAGTTCCAATCACTAGATTTTGCTTTCGCATTTTACGATGTATATGCCCGCACTGTTGGTTTTGATACGCGCAAACAAGGAATGAGAAAGACGGAAGGTGTTACTACTCGGTATTCTGTCGTATGCAATAGGGAGGGCAGCAAGAGGTCGAACGAGGAAGACGAAGTGAATGCACGATTTGGTTTTACTATTAAACGGAGACGGCTCTCCAAGCGATGTGGTTGTAAAGCGATGAGATGAGCCATCACGACTCTAGAAACTGTCCAATGCTTAAAGAGATGGCGAAGGAGAAAGATCTTCGTAAAGGAAAGAGGAAATCTCGAGGTGTTTTGTACCTAATAAATTAGTTTTCATTTTGTGTTCAGTCTTATTATTGTTTCGTTGTCTTAGTTTTATTATTTCTACCACTGTCAATATTTTATGCATAATAAATTTGCATTTTTCGCTAGTTAATGTGCATTATAAGTAAAGAACTTGTACAATATTATTTAATAAGGGTTAACTTTGTTCAGATACAGTTCAGTATTACAAACATTTCTTACATACCCAGTAAGAGCCTTGCATTATTAACCTGTTAACGTACATTATCATTCATGAATATGTACATTACTCCACACAATGACATAACTTGGTGTAGATTACATTGGCGGACATTGGCGGATCAGTGCATTAATAATGACATTCTGTGCATTACTCGCTTTATTTATTCCATTATTGCAGGCCAAGCAACAAGTCGTCCTTACTTTGTTCATTACATTATTCCATAACATGCCAAGCAACAGTTAATCAAAATCCAGTTAATATTTTAACCTTTTTCACATTACTCATGAGTACATTTCCATTACTTGGTTCGATCTCTTTGCCCTTCAAAATCCACGTATGGAATGGCCAAGCCTTTTCCCCTCCCACCCTTTCCAGCAACACCTTCAGATTGGTTTGGTGTTTTCACAACACCAATCTCAATACCCTTCTCACTAGCTGGAGCAGTTTTCTGCTTGGACAAAAGTAACGTTCTAACAGATGCTTGCAATGCATAATAATTAATATATAATTCACACAAATAAGTAAATAATGCGTATTACCAATTGGTTTTAATGCATAAATCCGAGATGATTGTAAGGCATAATAATTACTTTATAATGCACGAAAATAAGCAAATAATGAACTAGATAATAGTTGGTTGTAATGCATAATATCAAAATGCTTGTAATGCATAATTTTTATTATATAATGCACGCAAATAAGCAAATAATGAACAAGATAACAGTTGGTTGTAATGCATAATACCATAATAGTTGTAATGCATAATAATTACTATATAATGCACGCAATTAAGCAAATAATAAATAAGATAACAATTGGTTTTAATGCATAACACCATAATAGTTTTAATGCATAATAATTATTATAAAATGCACGCAACTATGTAAATAATGAACAAGATAACAATTGGTTGTAATGCATAATAATTACTATATTTTGCACACAACTAAGCAAATATTATAGTTACCTTTGTAAGGGCATCCTGTTTTCCCTTCCCCCCTTAGGAGCTACCTCCTTCATTGGCTTATTTGTTTTATCAGCTGGAATCTCAGCGCGTGCCACCTTGCCTGACCCTGTACTCTTTTTTGCTGCTTTCTCGGCCTTGCCTTTGATTTTAGGTCTGCTTCCATCTCCATCTTTCCTCATCACGGTGACTCCACCTTCACCTTCACCTCTTATCTCAGACAGTTATAGACAATTGCACCACAATTAAGTATGTAAAAATATGAAGAACATGTACATATTTAACTTGTTATTTTCCTACCCCAGTCTTGATTGGCACACCACCCCCGGATGACCTAGATGTTGTCCCAGATCCACCAACCGAATTATGCATGTTCGATAGGTCTTCCAGTGTGGCCCCACCATCCTTGTTTGATCGGTTGTCGGGCATCTCATCACCTGGTTGGTCCTGGATTGGGATGTCTCCTGACATAAGTAAATAATGAGAAAATAACGATTTAGTAATGCAACAAACTCTCTATATAATGCATTGTAAAGTTGACAAAGTATTGCATCACCTTCTGGCTGGGGCATTGAGATGTGTCCTTGCTGATCATCACCAAGGCCATCATGTCCTGTCTTTATTTGCCACATCTAAACTCTCGGTTTCTTTTTCTCCCCGTCTTCATTGGCTAAACTGGTTTCAGCTTTTTCCTCGGCTAACCTTTGACGAAGCTTATGGGCTAATGCTATTGGAATAACATCGTCAACTGCTGCGTCAAACTCAACCCGACGCTGCTTAGATGCTGTCCAGAATAGGAAAAAGTTATGTACTAGAAAAAATAATGTATACGTTACAGCAATTAATGCACGACATCTATTAACCAATGTACAGAACAAATGATGCAATGTACACAACAAATGATGCTAAACACTTACTTTCTATACTAAAACGTACACCACAGAGTGCAAAAAATAGCAATTTCGCAATGAAGGCAGAGTTCGAATCCAATCAAATGGACAATAATGTACAACAATGATCAAATAATGCATCACCTTCACTCAGTTCTGGTTGGCTTTTGTACGGCCGACATCTTTTAGTCATTCTATATCTGCGAGACGAAATAGACGAAATCAGGGAGGTTTCAACCATAAATCGACGAAAACTCAAATATTGGTCAGAAATCCACTATATACTTCAATAATGGCTAGAACCCTAAATTAAATGCTCACAATTTTATCTTCTCCACAAAAAAACGACAACTTTTGTGCATTATTCCAAATCGAAAGTCAATGGATGAAAACCCAAATATAACTGAGAAAACAACTTAATACATCAAGAATGAAAATAACCCTAACTCTAATGCTCGCAATTTCATCTTTTTCTAAAAAATCGTGCAAAAAAAAATTTATGCATTATTTTGAATCGAAACTCAAAGGACACCAAAAATTGTTAATCGGCTACTGGTAGTGTTTGTAAACGTCGCCAATTGAGGTTTAGGAGTGTTTCTAACTAAAAAAAGACTTCAGAAGCACACCTTTTTTGTAACCAGGAGATGAATCGACTACCAACGGCTCGCGCGAACCAAAAAATCTACTTTTGTGAGATTGAATCATCGACCGACGATGATTTCACAGCGAGAATCGATGGTGAAAGTGGTTTCGATTGAAAAAGAGCCACGGCTAGGGTTTCTGGTAGTTTGAATTTGGGGAGAAATGTCTTTGATCATGTGTTGATGGGATGGCGTGAGAGAGAGAGAGAGCATATGAAAGGTCGATGAAAGTGCCGCGTAATTATCGGACCTTCCGTTTTGAAACGCCTGGGGTAGTTTGTTATTTTACTGCTTTACCCTTACAATGCACGAAAATGAACTAATAATGCAATACGAGATCAGATTTGTCCTTTTAATCTAGTCCATCCATTCCATCAATCTAATGGTTGGTATTAAGAAGGGAATAGACACTAAGGGGGTAATATGACCCTAATGCTCCCCTATATATATATATTATATAAATATTACTCCTTAAAAACACTCTAACCCTAATTCAATTTTTCCGTCTCCTCTCCAAATCCAAATCCCTAATTCACTCCTTCCGCCTCCTCTCCAAATCCAGATTCTCCACCGCTCCAAAGTCCACTCCACTCCGTCGTCATCTCTTCTCCACCCCGTTGCCTCCGCCCTCCATCCATGCTCTAGAGTCTTTCCTGTCGGCTCCCCTACACTCGACGACTCGTCGCCTCCTCCCTCAGCCAGCCACGCCGCTCAAGAAGGTAAAATCTCCTACTCATTTGATTCTTACTTAATTTGTGTATTGCATCCAAAGTTGAGTGTACTTTTTTATTTAGTGGAATAGAGAGTTTAGTTTTCTAATGCAATAAAATTTGAGTGTTTAATGCTCTAATACAGTGTATAACTTCATAAGTATGTTGAATGGAGTGTTAAAATTTCAGATACATTGTGTTTAATTTTCTACAAATTTTAATTGTTGTAATTTATGCATTGTTAGATGTTGAAATTGAGTGTTGCAATTTTCGATTCATATGGTGAACGATTGGAGCTACCATTTGATGGGGTTTGGTGCCCCTTGCACAGCGGCAGACATGTACAAAACAAATAAATCAGAGAAGGATCTATTTGACCGATTATGCGATTAATCAATTCACATGTTAAACAGATAATTGCTTGCTAGAAAGGAAATAATTCATGCGTAGAAAAATATAAATCCGAAACATGATTTCTACGGTTTAGAGTTACCGGTTTAATTCTCCAAAGAATTGTCGATTGCTCACGCCTTCTCCACGTGATGATCTTCAATACTAGATCACGGATCTTTTGACTGGTTCCCGAACTGTATCTTGAAATCAGGGTAGGCTGATCTTATCAAAATACTAGGACTCGAATAAAGAAGACAAAACTTTTTCACGGGGGAGAAATATAAAAAAAAAAATCGTTCCCTACTAAAAGGAGGAGAGGGAACGCTATTTTTCTCTCTTGGAAAACTGATTTATGTCTTATTTATTCTCCTATTTATATTAAGTTCATATTGGTCTAGTCAGGGATCTATGGAAGGTTTTGGATATGAGCTCCTCCGATTAGCTTTTTACTAATTAAATTGAACCCCAATTTAATATAAGCTTTTAATTGGAATATTATGAGCAGCCACTACAGAAGTAATATTGCACTCCCCATCCAAATCCGAAATTACAAGTAATCCGGGTTTCCGTTATTTATATTATTTATTTCCCACACTTAAGATATAAATGTCCATTAATTAATTAATGTCCGCTATTGACTTAATGAATTAACATCTTATTAATTCCAAGAGTGGACTCAGCAAGAAACACTTATTTATTATTCATAGAGTGATAAAACTCCAACTGGCCAGTTTTCCGAATAATAAAACCTTGTTCGAGCTCCTCTTGAGGACATTATCAAACGAGACTCACCTCGTGCACGATTCAACATAATAACAATCCTAGCACCGCTAGATATTAATCACCACTACCCAATATATCGGGATTATTGGGTTGCGAAAAACCCGCACCATTTGATAAGTCAAAGTAGTGCATAATCAATATCGTATGCTCAATGCTAACGTATGCAGATTAAGAAATAGTATTTTATCAAGACCGAGTCTTTCAGTAGATAGCATAAAGACACGTCTTGTTGTTAGATCCAATCGGTCTTGCTATACCACACCAACGTCATCTTATTTCAGAAAGGCTTAGAAATAATCGGACCGACATTGCAACCTTTCACGATAGGTAGTCTAAGTCTATCTCGGGTTGTGAAATTCTTCTTTTTCTTTTGCAAAGCATTGCATAGAACCGACTGTGTTACCTTAAAGTGGACGACACCCACAGCCAGTCTAATAAGCAAAAGACTTAGACTTTGTTTGCTTCTTATATATTTAAATATTTATAAAACATATTATAAATGCACAAGCAAACACAATGTAATAATATATTGATTCTATTCGTGCGAAACTGCTCAAATAATACTGAAACGGGTTAAAAGTGGATTGTAGAGTTTTACGTATACAAGCAAGATTCTATTCACACGAAACTTGCTCGAAACATGCTTTCAGTATACCAAACCTAACAATCTTCCATTTATACTCAAAACATGCTTTCGAGTATACCCACTGCCAAAAACTCTCTCAATTATACACAAAGCAGGTCTTGGTACTAGATTTATCGAACCACCATTCATTTCACATCATGCTTGAACATGTTGCCACAAGGGCATTTTATGTGAAAAATCTGCTTGATTGTTCTCTGATCATATCTTTTCCACCATAATATCTTTGCTACGTACTTGATCTTTAATTAATTTCATCTATCTATGTGATTGCTTAGCTTTATTAGCTCGTGTGTCCCTTGAGTTAGCCTTCACTAGAGTAATCACAACCAAATGTAGTTCTCATAGACGTACTCAAACTTACGATTAAAGTTATTAGGAAGATACTCCTAAGTTAAACATATATTCAGAGGATGACTTACTCGATCACTGATTAGTCATAAAACTAAGTCAGTGTAACCCCAAGGACATTACATGAATGACTGGTAAACTAGAATATAACAATTAGTCTTTCTCAAGTACTATGGTATACTCTTTACCTCAATCAAAATCCTTTGCCATGGTTAATATGATGTACGCTTTTCATGCATAAGCACGACTAATATCAAACTTAGTACACATTATAGCATACATGAGACAACTATCTCCGAAACTAGTCTCATAATTCTTGATCTCACTAAGTGTCAAACGACACTTGACTAGAGACAAGACAATTCCATCTTGAAAGGTATTAACCTTTTCATGGAATTTCTAATGCTAAAATATTCCAAGCAATGTGTAGATATAGGATTCCTAAGAGAATCTCAACATTCTTTCTAGCAATCTTAAAAGGACTTAGATGCTAAGAATGTAATTAGTTTCTCTTAAATTCTTTATCTTAAACTGGGCAGACAACCTATTTCCTACGCCAGATGTTAATCTTAGTTGTTTGCAACTTTTGTAGATTTCATCATCGTAGAGTACCAATAATACCATATGTAATGCACTTTCAACTTCCTTGTGCTTACAGCACTGTTAAGGACACAAGTCAAATTATATAGGGGATGAGGGTCCTACTTAACTCCACCGTGAAGGTGTTCGATTAAAAAAAAAGTCAAATTCCAAATATTTGACAATTTTGATAAAACACATATGCTCTGATTTAGATGCTTGCCTAAGACCACGAAGGTCAATATAAGCTTCCAATCATGCGTCTTTTTTGCCCTTAATTACATATCCATTAGAATGTTCTAGTAGATGATTTCCTCAAGACTTCTATTTATAGAAGGCTATCTTGACAATCATAATACATACATTCTAATTTTATGTAAGTTCTAATAGACAATATGATCGAATAAATCCTGGCACAACGATAGCGAGAAGATAATTCTCTTTGGGCATAACCCATTGTCATTGTCTAGCCATTTAAGATCCAAATTTACACTTGCAAAGATACTTGCTCCCACTGACTGACACAGCCTGTAGGTAGTATTCCAAGTCTTGTAAAACATGTTGTCTATCTTAGATTGTAATATGGAATCTATCACCTTTTCAAAGATGATTATCCAAATTAACCAATACTACATGTAGTTAAAGGGATTATGTTCAAGTTAATCTAAGATTGAGTCTTACGACACTCTTAGACCCATGAACTTGTTGTGTTCCACAAGAACGCTCCCACTACGACATGGTTCTTACAATCTTAGGTACTAAAGTTGATTTAATTAGTGCAAAAGTTTCTAATGGTATGACTTCTTGGTAATGTGGAAAATCCGATATCTCTCTCTTTATTTTGAGAGTTATCACGCTGTTAGGCTTGTAGTTCATCTCTTGATCTTCATACAAGAATTATATCTTTGAAGATTATAGAACTTATAACCTTACATCATTTGGGACAACCTTAAAACATGCCTCGGTACTCAACTCCAATTTCTTGGACACTTTTCCAACACGTGTTGAAACAAAATTACACCTTGAGATGTGCTAGACTAGAGACGCTCTAGTCCACACCTCGTGTTTTGTAGAAGGTACTTATGTTGGTAGTTTCTTTGACGCTATCCCATCAATGACAAGATTTTAATGAATACAACTCATCACTTAATCAAACTTGTCTTAGACAGACTTCGATTCCTTCTTACATAACCATCCCATTCATTAGAAGAATGCTTGGATTCGTCTATGGAGAATAGACTCCCACTACTGATTATAACCCTTTGCTCGTCTCCTTATGGTGTAAACCATTGAGACTTGTTAGTCTTTCTATGTCACACTTCTATAAGTATTCTGAATCTCTTGAAAAATCAAATGATTCTAACTTATAGTGCATCAAACAGACTTTCTTAACTCTCAAGCTATTTAACAAAATGTTAAAATCTTGATAGTCTTACTCAGTTCGAACAATTGCTAAGTATTTTCTTGGTCCTAAGACTAAGAGCCATGAATACTTTATCATTCATTATTTAAGAAGTTGATGTGTTGTTTTAATACTCAATCTTGTTTCACTATTATTGTTTTAATACTATGATGCCTTAAACATCAATCATAAGACAATAGTTGAGCATTAATAGCTCCCACTGCAACAAAACCCTAACAAGATCAAGATCTCTTACTTAAAAGTTGCATTGTCATGTAAGTCATTGTCCTTCTCTAAAAGAGGTCAATCCAGCTTACAAAGCATCTTCACTTCGCTTTTAAACAAACATTGATGACAATTCAGGCTCCCTGATTTCCATATCTAGTCTTTTGTTCAAATGAACTAGGACTTAGGAAAAATACAGCCTTAATGAATTCGTCATCTATCATGTTGCTTTCCTCTAACAGTAATACAACGACTATTATTCTGAAGATTTTCTACTTTTCAGTTAAACCTTCTTGTAGTCATATTTTATTACTTTAGGCGATGACTTGTGTCAGAAACTATTTGAGTGATCAAAAGATCCTCAAAGCATTCTGTCACTCTAGGATATTCCAATCGAATCATCTTGATAGATTCTATTAATATCCATCTTTCATCATCATTAACCAAGACTTGTCGTGCTACTAAAGGAAAATAGCTTGACCTTATTCCTCAAAGAGCTTGTCAAGTACATGCATAATGCATTCTCGAACATTCTTCGTGGAATTATGTCGAGGAAATGGAGGACATGAATCATTGAGTATAAACTCAAAGCTTTTAGCGATGAGAATCTTATCCATTTTCATTTCCGGTCTAGATAATTTAGGAATTCGAGTTTACATTCTTTAAGGATCGCAGACAAATATTGAATGACATAATGAAGATTTGGCAAATAAACTTATTATTACATACTTATGCTCAATACATAATCGCAAATAACCACAAAACAATTGTCACGACCGCACTTTGCTAAGGATAGCGAAAGCGGGTAAACCGTGACTAATGAGAGGGACTAAAAAAATGGGGAAAGAAAAGGGGAATAACTTAAGAGTTTGCACAAGGCCAAGTCAATAATTATCATAGAGAAGAAGTCAAGCATACCATTACTTGGTCTTAGAAACTGAATAAACATTACATCAATAAATCAGAGTTCGATGGTGAGATTCTAAGATGTCTCACTTCACAAAAGAGCAGCGGAATAAGTCCATACTAGACGACTTCGTGTACGAAGACACGAATCGTGAGAAGATCCACTGGATTATTTAGAAGCATCGACTCCGATCATTTCTCCATCCTCTTGATGTTCAACCTGCACATTTATGAATACATGCAGGGCTGAGTACAGGAGTACTCAGTGGACACATACCGAAATTCAAAGCATACAATATATAGTTGTCATCCATCCACAGTATCACATGGGGTTTTTCTTAAAAAGGCCCGAGCATACTAATTCTTTGTGATCTTAAAAGTCCAACTGATCAGTCTAAGTTCTTTAAAACTCTCACCTTATCCGATAATCGTGTGCCGTGAAGGTGGCTAACTTCAGCGGAAACATCGCCGGCCAACCTCGGATGGCTCCCGGCCCTCGTGCACATTATTCCGAACAGGATTTGCGGTCCTATTGGGAACCAAATTCTTTAAACTAGGTTTGGCATCGCCAAACCCCGCAGGCTACAACCCCAACAGATAGGCCTCAAAACAAACATTTTATGGCATGACAACAACTTTAAAATAATCACTGCTTCATTTTGAGAAAATGATTTTTCATAATTTCAAAAGTATTTGCTTTATATCCACACTATAGTGCTGGATATTAAAAGAAAGCCCACCTGATATGCTTATGTCTCAACTCAAATACTCGCTTTGGCCTCACTCGCCCTTGAGCAATTTATCCCTTGAAAATAAATAGCGTAGCACGCTAATTAATACTTGAACTATTTTTCTTTAGATAGAATGCATGCATCCTATTGGATAGCACCTATATATAATTTTGGTCTCGTCCTATAGGATTTTCTTAATCCTACCTCGGCTTCACTACTCTGCAGAGTTGATTTATTCTCTTTACTAACTTTGGAGAAATTCTATTTTCTCTAAATAAATATTCGGGCCCTTATCAAATAGAATAAGAATTCTTGAAAAATCTCTTCTTAAATCCTTTTCTTCGGATTTTTCTTAAGGCCACCCATGGCATCGCGGGGCGACCCCGGTCGGCTTTCGCGTCTCCCACTTTAATACTTTCCTTCTTCGGAAACTTGATAAATTTATTCGAGAATTAATTAATTGAGCTCCAACTCAATATACTTAAATTAATCTCTTCCCAACATAATTTAATTGTCCCAATTCTCAAACTTTCTTTTATTTCCAAATCCATCGGCCCACTTAATATTTATAGCCCAATCACTTGATTTGTAGTCCAACTTCAATAATTAAATAGGACATCTATTCTTCTAATTAATTTGAGCCCAGCTTGTAGAAATAAAACACAGCCCATATTCTTTCTCTTTCACATCAGACTCTCTCTCATTTCTTCTAATTCAACCATGGCCATGGCCCAACAACCAATTGATTTCCTTGGCCCAACCTCTTAATCAATTACTAAGGCCCAAACACATAAATTCAAAGTCCAATATATAGACTCCTTTCACCCATCGGTCAACCTCTCTCTCCTACATTTCCCAAAAATAAATCCCTAGATTGAAGATGAGCAACGGTGCGTATCTTCCTTCTCCCTCGCTATTTCTCGCCGTTAGACCCGCCGGAGCTCCACCGGCCCGGCTGTTCCTCAGTCCTCTTGCTCTCCACTTCCCCTTCTTACTCCATTTCGCCAATTCCCAATCACATTCCTAAATCGGAGAACTTGGCAGCGACACTCCCTTCATCGGCGAAATCGCCGTCTCTCCGACGATTCGTCGCCTGATTGTTCAGGTTTTCCACTGTGTAGGGTTTCATGTTAATCAAAGAGAGTGCGTCCAACTGATCAGGATGAAAATCCTAACCTAGCTGAGTCGTTGGCATGACAATCGGAATCTGACATATCAAACAAATTTCTCATCACTTCTACTAGCTAGTATAGTGGATGCAAGGGTCGTTTTGGTTAACTGTGGTGATACTCCTGGGAGGTTTTGGTTAGCTACCATGCTTGGGTTGAGATTCTACCTAGACGGAATTTAAAGATGGTACTCTACTGACTAGTGGGCGTGAAAGTGACCGACATGTGGTTGTGTTTGTGGAAATAGGGGACAAGGTATCTCAGAGACATGTGGAAAGTAGACAGTTACTAAATGAGGAAACTAGAAAACTGAGTATATTGGGTGGTTGGGTGGCTACTCTGACAGGTCTGGAAGGTACAACTGAAAAGTAAAAGACAAAAGCAAATAGTAACCAAAAAGCAAAAGTGGTCCAAAGCAAAAGTAGATTGTGATGTTTTCTTCTTCAACAAGTATCAACAGAAATTACATGAACTCAAACTCCATGGATGAACTCAGATCAACAAATTTAAACACAAGATTCATCGGTTAAAAAGCTTAACGTAAGATTAACGGCTAAACTGCAGATTACTCCTATTGGCTAACATGCAAGGTGGTGACGACAACGTAAATTAATAAACTCATGCACAAAAACTTAAACTGAAACATCACTAAAAACTTCAATCAACAACTCCAGATCTAGAATACTCAACGAGAATGTATGCAAACACTTAGAAATTGAAAGCGACAACTAGATCTAACTTTCCTAGGCAGAACGAAGCAACTTCAAACCAAAGAGACATGCGAAATAGAAAATTCATAATTAAAATAGTTGGATCGTAACTAAATACTTCAAAAAGGCAACAAGATTTAATGTTTGCGACAGATCCAACGAAGAAAGCAAATAAACTTTAAACTAGGAAAGCGATTAAAGGTAACAATGCCACTCCGGGTGATGAAACTGCTATACTACGACGACAAATTGGCTGGAACGGTGGAATGATGATTCTCCGGTGGACGCCTGGAACTTCAGGTGATCATGGCTGTGGCGAGAAATGAGAAGAACTGGACAATGCTGAAGGAACTAATCTTCTAAAGAGAATTCTAACTAAGTGTAGTGGTTGGACTTTCGAATTACAAACTCTTTCTCTCTCTCTCCAAGTGGCTTCTTTTATAGGGAGGCTTGCCCTTGTTTTTAGGGTAGACTTCCTTCGCGAATTGACTTTTCTGCCCTTGTTATTGATCATCCCAGCTATTCTTCTTCTCCATCTTGAGCCTTTTCTCTGGCATGCATCCTGGTCAGTATTGCACTCTTCTTGCGCTTTTTTCACCTGCGACGTCTGAACCATCTCCTGCTGACTTGGTGCCCTTTCTCCTGCACACTTAAGCAACTATTTTGCGGATAATACATGCAAATCACGACATACTGACCAGTAACCAAGGCTTAGAATACGACTTATCATCGCCCCTTTGTGTCGCCAGTACGCTGTCGTTACAGCAGCGTCTCTCTCCGGCGACTCGCTTTGCCTTCCTCCGTCCAGAGCCGACGCGCGCTCCGCCGGCTCTTCGAGCTCATTCCCCTCTAAATCGCACGTCTACAGCTTCCCTGCGGAACCGCTCGGGGCTCCGCTGACACCTTCCCGTCGTCGGGCAGCCCTCCCAAGCTAAGTCCCCTTTCCCTTACCCCTTTTTAAGCTCGGTCTATTAAAGCTTCGTTCTTGGGCAGTTGGGCTTGATATCTTTGTTCTACGATTAAGTTCTCGTTGTTCGTTTCAAGCATCCTATAATGCTATGTGCTGCACGTTTCTTTTGTTGAGCAAGGTCTAATTATATGCTTCATCTATGTTGCTAGAATCTAATCGAAGTCTAAGTTCTTGGCTAAGTACTGGTTGCTCTACATGATGCAAGGGGTGTTGTTAGGATTACCTTAACGTTGGTGAATCCTCCTCGGTGGTGGCTGTCCTTGCCGTCACCACTCGCTGCTCCTTTCCCTCCTCCTTCGCTGCTCTCCTTGTGGTGATGTGTGGAATTTGTGGTGTCGAAATGTGGGGGTGGAGGAGGTGAGGAGAGGCAGCTTATATAAGCTTCCCTTTTGGCAGTTTGTGCCTGGAACTTTGGTGGCTGTGCTTCTAATTTGGGTTGCAAGATGGATTTTCTTTTGAGCTTTGTGATTATGCTCCTTATACTAATTTGGTGTAAGCTTTGGCACACTAGCTTGGCTGACCTCATGGATTTCTGCAAGTTTCCGCTTTTAGTGCCCTCAAATGAGCTCTTATACTTGTCCCAATTGTCTCTCTTCTCTATTGGGAGAGTATATGATCAGCTCATCTTCTTACTTCTTTGGTGAAAAGTTTGTACCGTTATGGTTCTATTTGACTTTGTTCTTATCCCATTTTTATGCTTAATCTTGCAGGTACAGCTGCCTTCTTGGGGCTTTGTGCTGTCCGATCAGGGAGGGAAGAAGAAGAGAGAATCTTGTTCCAAGCATTCCTACATTTCCATTAGGATAGTAGTAGCTGTCACTATTCATTCTTGTACCAAATAAAGATGCATGTACTTAAATACTGTATTCTCAATTACATCTCATGTATTTCTATTTCTCCAAGCATTTCCATATTTCTCTAATAAAAGTATTTCCTCCACTTTTATCCTTGAAATCCAAATTTCCTTGTACTTTAATTCTTCCAACTCAACGATAAACTACGATTACACGGCTTCTAGAAGGAAATTAAATTAAGCTAATAAATTCAATTTATCTCGAAAGAAGGGAACGAAATTCCGGGGTAACGTTCCTTCATCTTATCCTCCAACTCCCATGTGGCTTCTTCTTTCCCGTGGTGCTCCCATAATACTTTCACCAAAGTGATCGACTTATTTCTCAATTGTTGCACCTTTATGTCCAAAATTGCCATTGGCTTTTCCTAATAGCTCAGATCTGGGTTTATTATCATCTCTTCTTGGTGAATCACATGCTTCGGATGAAACACATACTTTCTAAGCTGGGATACATGGAACACGTTGTGAACGTTTCCAAAGCTTGGCGGTAGCGCCAACCGATACGCTACTGGTCCGGCTGCATCCAAAATCTCATACGGTCCTATGTAGCGGGGTCGAGGTTTTCCCTTGACTACAAATCTGGCGATCCCCTTCGAGGGCGATACTTTCAAGAAAACCTTATCTCCTACATTAAACTGCAAATCAGTCCGCCGAATATCTGCATAGGACTTCTGTCTGTCCTGAGCCTCCTTGATCCTCTCCCGGATCTTTCTAACAACTTCTATCATCTCTTCGACCGCATCTGGGCCCAAAATTTTCCTCTCACCAACCTCGTCCCAATAGAGGGGTGATCTACACTTTCTCCTGTACAGAGCTTCGTACGGAACCATATCAATCGTTGCCTGGTAGCTATTGTTATAGGCAAACTCTATTTGCGACAGTACTTTTTTCCAATTGCTCCCTCTATCAAGCACTACTGCCCTTAGCATGTCCTCTAGTGTTTGAATCGTTCTCTCCGACTGTTCGTTGGTCTGTTGTTGAAAACCAGTGCTAAAATTTAGCTGCGTCCCTAGCTCTTTCTGTAGGCTCTTCCAAAATCTGGACGTGAATTTAGCATCTCTGTCCGACGTGATCGTCGTTGGTATGCCATGCAGGCGAATGATCTCCCTCACGTAAAACTGGGCTAGCTTCTCTGACCCGTACGTGATAGGTATCGGTACAAAATGGTCGTTCTTAGTGAGACGATCAACAATCACCCAAATTGCAGTATTTCCTTTTTGAGACTTCGGTAATCACGTGACGAAATCCATAGCTATGTGTTCCCACTTCCACTCGGGAATCTCCAACGGCTGTAACTTCCCATAGGGTCGTTGGTGTAGTGCCTTCACTTGTTGACTGAGAAGACACCTCTCAACGAAAGATGCTATATCTCTCTTCATACCATCCCACTAGAACTTCTTCTTCATGTCCTGATACATCTTTGTACTCCCTGGGTGGGCGGTGTATGGGGTATCGTGCGCCTCGCTCATTATCTCGTTTATGAGCTCTTCCTGGTTCGGCACACACAATCTCCCTTCGAATGTGAAGGCATTATTGCCTCCTCCTGGTAGTTCTTTTTTTCGCCTGTTCTCACTTTTAGGCGCAACTTCTCTAGAGTTTCGTCCTGTCTCTAGGCCTCGATGATTCTGCCTCTTCCTGAGTGAACAGGACTGCCACTTGGTGCTGAGTCTTCCAGCTAATTGGGTCTGCCACAATGTTGGCCTTGCCTGGGTGGTAATTTATGCCGCAGTCATAGTCTTTTAATAATTCGAGCCATCTCCTCTGTCGCATATTCAAGTCCTTTTGCTCGAAGAAGTATTTGATACTCTTGTGGTGGTGTTTCCAAATTTTCAAGGCGTGGACCACTGCCGCCAGTACTAGGTCGTGTGTTGGATAGTTGAGCTCGTGTGGCCTGAGTTGCCGTAACGCATAAGCGATCACCTTTCCATTATGCATCAACACACACCCAAGTCCGCTCTTTGAGGTATCCGTATAAACAACATAATCCGTCCCTGGCTCTGGGGCTGCTAGTACGGGTGCGCTGGTCAATTTCTCCTTTAATAGCTGAAAACTTGCTTCGCACTCGGGAGACCATGAGACCTTGGTTCCCTTCTTGAGTTGCTGAGTCATTGGCCGTGCAATTTCGAGAATCCTTCAATGAATCTTCTATAGTAGCCAGCCAGTCCTAAGAAACTTCAGATCTCGTTGGGCGTAGTTGGTACTTTCCAATTTCGTACCACCTCTACTTTTGCAGGGTCCACTCGGATCCCTTCTGCCGTCACAATATGTCCAAGAAAATTCACCTCATTGAGCCAGAATTTGCACTTGCTGAATTTAGCATAAAGCTTCTCCGCGCGTAGCGTCTCTAGAGCAGTCCTCAAATACTCCTCATGTTCCTTCCTATTCTTAAGAGTATATCAGCACATCGTCGATAAAGACTAGGACAGACTTGTCGAGGTAAGGGTGGAAAACGCTGTTCATCAGGTTCATGAACACCGCCGGTGCATTCGTTAGTCCAAACGACACCACTGTAAACTCATAGTGACCATATCTGGTTCGAAAGACCGTCTTGGGCACATCCGCTGGTTTAATCTTCAGCTGGTGGTATCCCGATTTCAGATCCATCTTAGAAAATACGCTAGTTCCTTTGAGTTGGTCAAACAAATCGTTGATCCTGGGTAAGGGATACTTGTTCTTGAGAGTCAGCTTGTTAAGCTCTCGGTAGTCCACACACTTTCTCATGGTCCCGTCTTTCTTCTTAACGAACAGTACAGGTGCTCCCCATGGCGAGACGTTGGGTCTGACGAATCCCAGGTCCAGGAGTTCTTGCAGCTGTACCTTCAGTTCATCTAGTTCCTTTGGGGCCATTCGGTATGGTGCCTTCGATACTGGAGCAGATCCTGGTTCTAGATCTATAGTGAACACCACTTGCCTGTCTGGCGGCAAACCCGGTAATGTGTCAGGAAACACATCCCCAAATTCGCGAGCGATGTCAACCTCTTCCAATTTCCTTTCGTTTTTCTCCTCTTTATTCAGGTAGACAAGGTATGCGGGGCATCCTTTCCCCATCATCTTGTTGGCTTGCAACATCGAGATTACAGATTTTCACGTTCCTAATGAAATTCCGTAAAACCTGATGCACTATTTTTTAACACTAAATGAACCTGCAAGTATACAGAGAATATATATAGTATAGCTAAAGGTCAGTACCGGATATCGAACACGGGGAAGGCAAACACAAAGTGTCTATCCTCTACTAGAACTCAATTACTATCTGGAAGAACGGAAGATTTTGAAAACATTTTGAAAACTAAAAACAATAGAAAGCAAATAACAACTAAATGCAAATAAAACACGGAAATAAACGATAGAGATAAGGGAATCCCGGGGATGTGCATTCACAGTTATGGTTATACTAATTCCAAACTACAATACCCTAGCATAGTTATTACTTTGATAGGACGAGTCACCTAGCTTATGCTCATACGATGCAAACGTTGATTACATGATTAGGGTTGTCAATCCTAACACATAACTCCAAATAGCTCCTAAGACCCTTGAAAAGTCTTCACTCTCAATTAACAGTGCCATTTTAAGGGAAGCTAACTGTAACGTCTACTAAGTGGATCTAACTCGCTAGAACTCTCTCACAGTTATGAAGCAAGTTATATTAAATCATACACGATTGTGTCACTCAATCATGCAGAATCAAAATTACTTAGGGAAGAAACAAAGTAAAAACAAAACAGATATTAAATAGAAAAATGAATTGTATAACCAAAGTCGTTACTAACACATCCCTAGAATCCTATGAGTTTAGTTACACATAATGAAATAAGCTAAACACATAGATTGAAGGGAAAACAATTTGAACATAAAACTAAAGCAAATAAAACCCGTAGGTTGAATCCTTGTCGTTCTTGATGTTCTTGAAATCCTTCTCCAACTCCTTGATCTCTATGAATTATTTTGCGAGTAGAAGCTCTTTCTTTTTGATGAAGCTTGAGGTCTTATTTATAGGGGAAAGCCATTCCATGTTGTAGAAGGAAAAGATCTTCAAAATATGGTAAATCGTGGAGCAAATCTAGGGCATCTCGGATTCGCCGCCTTTCTCCGGCGGGCCGCCGCACCTTTGGCCGGCGATCGCCGCGTTGGAGTCTAGAAAGTCTGTTTCTTCGGCGGCGGACCGCCGCATGTTTTCCGGCGGTCGCCGGACGAGAATTCTTTTCCAAGCGTATTTTTCTGAGGCGGACCGCTACATTGGTCTGCCCGCCGGCGCCGGCAGTCGCCGGCCACCGTCTGACTCCAGATTTCCGGACTTTGCGTTTTGGCTCCCTTTTTTGGCTCAATTATGCACATTTCTCACAAAACACGTCAAAATACCAAAATAGACAAAATATGCAAATAATGGACGTGTATAGTGACTTTAACATCAAAAATGGACCAGATAGTGGCCTTAAAATAGTGCAAAATCCGAGCGTATCAAAATCGTGTAGCTTCACCTTCGGGGTTTCCAAAAGAAATTTGCCTCTCTTTGCAAAGGATCGTGGCATTGTTTTGAGCCAGCCAGTCCATTCCTAGTATTATGTCCACATCCCACATGATCATAACACTCAAGTTGTTTGCTACGATCGCCCAGAGTGATTTCTAAGTTCGAGCAAGTACGAAAAATCTCTATACAACCTCCTACTGGGGAAACTACTTCCATTCTATGTTCTGATTCTTAGTAGCGAGTTTCAAAGTAGTCACGCAATTTGCAGAAATAAACGAATGCGAAGCACCAGTATCAAACAGAAGCATAACAGGGGTATCAAAGAGCTTACCCATGCCCGCCAAGTTTCCCTGGTTCACCTCTGGCTGCTTCTGCCTCATTGCATAAGCTCGAGCCTGTGATGGGAGTTTTGGCCTCTGCTGCTGATTCCTCGGTGCCTGCCGTGGATCTGCTCCAGGTTGAAGGAAATTCTTTGGCGTTGAATCAGGATATTCAGGAAGAGCAGGTTGTTCCAGCTCGATACCGTCAAGAATTCCTGACTATTGCATGGGAACGGGTTCATCTTCGAAGTATTTTTCCCTTCCAATATTTTTCTATTGGAGCTTCCCTCATTCCTTTTATTGAACATAATGATGCGAATAGGGCTTTAATGAGTTCTAATATGCAACGCCAGGTTTATCTAGTTTTTGTTAGATTGAACATGTCTTATTTTGCTTATATTTATTTAGATTATCTGTCTATGGATAGCTAAATTTATAGAATCCTAGGGGATGAAAGTAATTGACTCTATGTAGTTCTTTTTATTTTGTTTAATGTTCAGAACTCGTTTTACTTTAATTATTCCTTGGTTTATATTTAACTGCTTGGTTGTTACTTTGATTTTTGTTAATCTCTTATCAGTGATGACTTTGAGTGGTTTATATTTTATGTGTCAATGCAATATTTGTGACATGAGTGTTGATACACGATAGGAATAACTCCTAGTAGAGCTTGAGTCGGATGAACATAGAACTAAATAATTAGAATTACTAATGAGTTGATGAAATCACTACCCTAGGATTCCCTTGTCTCATCTGCTTTCTCAAACCAAGTTAACTGCAAACTGCGAAGCTGTTTCACTGTTTTCATTTAATTGCTTTCTTTACTTGCTTTTATTTTCTGTTTTTCTTAGTTTAATCAAATCTCAACTTTGTGTCCAAATAGTATTTGAGACTGAGTATGTGGTAGACATTTTGTAAATTTATTCCCCGTGTTCGATATCCCGGTACTGACCTTTAGCTATACTAGATCTACCTTGTATACTTGCAGGTATTTTTAGTGCTAATAAAAAGTAATTGAACTTTAGCCACATCAATTTCCACATTACCAGAATGGGGTCGATCCTAAACAGGGAGATAATAGTTCTTTTGGTTTAGGTAATCATCCTCATTTTTCATGTAACAATTCTAACAATGCTTTGCAACCATGTCTAGGATTTCCATGTGAACACCAAAAGATTGATGAGCCCAAAAAGCATATCACTAATGACCTATTGGCATCTTTTATGGAGAACACTAAACAAACAGCAGGTTGGAGGCCATGATTGCTACCATGAGCTCCACTGTCATGTCTATGAACACCCAACTTGCCAACATGGCAAGCATGCAGTTCCAGCAAAAGGGAGAACCCACAACCCAGTGTGTTGAACCAAATAAAGAAGAGTGCCCGAAAACTACCCCAATCTTCTCTTCAACCACAAATTCCTTTATCTTCACAGAAAAGGCCGCAGCTGAATAAGTGGTTTAAAAAATCATTTGATGTGTTTTGCAGGGCACAGAGTAATACCCAGTTAGCAGCAGCTCAAAAGCAAAAGTGTTTCCCTAAGGTGCCTAGCATGCTCATCAACATTAGGACTATAAATCAAAATATCATCAAAGTAGACCACCACAAATTTTCCTATCAAGGGCCTAAGCACATGGTTCATCAATCGCATGAAAGTGGAAGGAGCATTAGTTAAACCAAACGGCATGACAAGCCACTCATACAAGCCAAATTTAGTTTTAAAAGCCGTTTTTCATTCATCACCTTCCTTCATCCTAATTTGGTGATAACCACTAGCAAGATCAATTTTTGAAAAACAAGAAAAATCCTCGAGCATATCATCAAGTCTAGGTATAGGATGTCTATACTTAATGGTGATCTTATTAATGGCCCTACAATCAACACACATACGCCAAGACCCATCTTTCTTAGGCACAAGTATAACGGGTACGGCACAAGGGGAATAAGACTCACGGACCAAACCTTTGGCAAGGAGTTCCTCGACTTGCCTTTGCAATTCCTTCGTCTCATTTGGGTTGGCCTTGTAGGCGGCTCGGTTTGGTAACGATGATCCCGGTGCGAAATCCATTTGGTGCTCGATTCCCCGGATCGGTGGTAGCTCATTCGGGAGCTCACTTGGGAACACGTCCTCGAACTCCTGAAAAACAATATGAATCTCATGGGGGACATGTTCAAGATTGGTGTTAGTCAAACAAATACGCCGGGGGACGGCAAGAAGCAATGGCAAGTGGCTTTGTAGTGCCCACCCAAGCTCGGATTTATTAGCTAAAAGACACTCTCTTTTCTCAAGGGGTTTTTGGGTGCCACTCCTTTTGGGTTTGGAATTCCTCTCACCACCCCCGCTCTCACATGGCTTTTTTCTCTCACTTTCTTGTCTTTTCTCTCACTCTCTCTCTTTACTCAAATGTTTATGCGCTTCAATGATGTCAGTAGGTGACAAGGGCTTCAACCGGATTTTCCGACCATGGTACACATAGGAGTACTCATTAGTGTATCTGAAGCTACTTGGGATGTGACAGTACAAGTGTAGTGAGTGTGCAGTGTTGCGATATTCAAATAAGGCAGGTTCCCCAGATCCAGCAAGTCCACTAGATCACTTGGTCTAGGAACTCGTAGGTTGTGCGGAATCCCGGTCGTCGGACACACAAGTACTTCCCCGCTTCAAAAACCCTCAACCACTTTACTAAACCTAGTATAGGGAAGTAGGGATCGATCCCACAGAGAAGGATGCGTAAGACTCGTAATCAAGGATTTGGGAGTATTTTTGGTGTTGGCTGCTGCCACGCATTTTCTTGGGTTGAGGAAAATTAAAATTAACTTAACTTGGGAATATTAGAAAGAAACTTAACCTAACAGCTAGACCTGGGAGATAATTCTACGGTGGGACCACATCTAAGAAAAAGCAGAGTACGACTGGAAAGTGGCAGAATAACTAACTCTCGTACTAACTGACAGTGACATCGTCTTCTACAACCAAATTCGCATAAAACTTCTTGAGAAAACACATAAGCAAATCAAAAACAGGGCTACTAACTTGAAATCAAATCTATGCATAAATAACGAAGAACTTAACAGATCTGCATACCTAGACGAAGTGAAATAGAAAACAAAGGAAATAAAACAAGTCTATCAACTACTGTTTCTTTCACACGCCAAAACCAACTTCGGACGCTAAATCCACTCCGGATCCAAGCGTCCGACACGGACTCCAAACAGAAGAAATTCTCCATCACGTCAGGATTTACAAATTTAAGCTCCGAACACTCAATCAACCACAGATCTGTCACCAAATTCCACATCAAACACCTCAATAACGAAATAAGCAGAGATCGACATAGCAATTTAAGAATTACGCTAACAGCAGAGAGATCTAAGCAAAATAACTTGAAATTAAACAGCTAAACTCAGATCCATGAGCGATAAGCAGTTAAACATCATCAACATCAAAGTCGACTCCCAAAAGTGAAGTTCGACGGTGGAAACTAGCAAAAACAGCTGAAATTAAAACAATTGTATCTTCGCCCTCACTAGGACGGTGTTACCAAACTCGAGATCTTTAGAAAGTACCCCCCCTATCACGATTATCCCCAGAATTTTTCCCAAGTGTGTGTGTAAAATGTATGAGCTAAGAAGAGTAAAAACTATATCCCATTGCGCTGCATGCTCCTCTCTATTTATAGGCGTTTTAGTGGGTCCAGCGAGGTATTGATAATGACTTTGTTGCCCTCAGCTGTAGACTCCCTTTATCACGCCAATTTCCTCGTAATTCCTGCTCATTTCGTTCCATTTTCCTGCTAGACCATCTCCTCCATGACTTCCTCGATCTAGCCATTTTCTTCACACACCTGGCTTAGGAAACGTGTTAGACCCAGCAAATTATAACATTACTTTGCACATACCGATGCATGAAATTAGCCTTATCAGTATCCATCCTTAGATACCTTGTTGTCATACTCCCAAGGCCTACCAAGGAGCAAGTGGCAAGCGGTCATGGGAATGACATCACAAAGTACCTCCTCCTCCAATTCCCCCACTCTCATCGACACCTTCACTTGATTGACCACCTTGAGTTCCCCACCATCACCTAACCATTGAAGGCGGTAGGGTGTAGGGTGCCTCATCACCGGTAGTTGCAACTTGGCTACTAATTTGTCGCTCACCACATTAGCACAACTTCCTCCATCGATGATCACAAGACAAGTTTTGGATTGAACCTTGCACTTCATATGGAAGGTATTAGAGCGTTGCTCCAAACACTCTTCTTGCTTAGGTTGGGCGCTAAGGGTCCGAAGCACCACATGATTTTTCACCCCCTCGGCCAACTCCTCCTCGCTAGAGTAGTCACTATTGACATGAGCGTGGTAAGAGGAGTTATCCCCTTCAACCCCCGCTTCTTCTTCATCCTCACTATAGACTTGGCCATCTTTCCCTATCACCATGACCCTTTGGTTGATGCACTCTCTAGCATAGTGGCCATATCCCTTGCACTTGAAACATTGAGGTCTCCTATCATCGGCTTAAGGTTCTCTCTTGGCCAATGGTGGCGCCAGCAATGCCTTCACGGGAGTTTTTGAGAAAGGTTGAGGTGTAGTGGTCGTTTCTCCCTTCCTTTGGGTGGTGCCCCAATTGCTTGAGCCCCCTCCCGAGGTAGGGTGGAAACTCGTCTTCCCTTTGCTAGCAACCTTCTCTTTGCCTTGACTCTCGAACGTCTCGGCGAATCCAATGACCTCCTCCAAAGATATTCCCCTTTGGGCCTCAATTTGGACCTTGTGCCTTAGAAGCACATTGAGCCCGTGTATGAAGCGGTCTTGGGTGACATCTTCACTTTCCTCAAGCCTCAATCTCCCCTTGAGGGCTATCATATCATAATAGTATTCCATGACGGTCTTGCTTCCTTGCCTCAAATCTTGGAGTTCACCTCTCAACTTGTGGAAATACGATCTCGGGACAAAGGCGGCTCTCATGAGCTCATTCAATTCCGCCCATAACCGTACTACTCCTCGACCTATGGCTCTCCTCCTCCTCAAGTGATCGGACCACCAAGTGTTAGCATGGCCTCGAAACTCGGTGATGGTTAGTTTGACCTTGTCCTCCTCAGAGTAGTTATGAAAAAAGAATATCTTGTCCACTTGAGACTCCCACTCTAGGTATGTGGCGGGCTCGAACTTCGCATGGAACTCCGGAATGGTGTGCTTGAAGTTTCTTGAGGGGTCATCGTACCTTTCCCCCCCATAGTTCCTATTAGGCCTCCTCTCTTCATTATGATGATTGAAGTAGTGTGCCGCATCTTCTCGCCATGCCTCGAAGTTATGATACCCACCCCCATTGTGGCGGTTAGAGTAGGCTTCATCATTTCCGCCTCCATCGTTCCATCCGCCCGTACTTCTTCCCCGGGAACTAGGCGGTACGACCTCATTTTGATCAATCCGTGCTCTCAACTCCGCCATACCATCATGGACGGTTGTAAATTCTTCTTGCACGGCCACAAGGTCCCCTTGCATGGTGTTGAGATTAGTTTGCATAGTGGTAAGTTCACCACGCATCCCCTTTACCTCTCCCATAAGTTTTGTCATCATCTATTTGAGGGTGTCGTCGGATGTGGACGCGGTGTCGTCCCCATCCTCCCTCTTAGGCGAATTGTGCCTAAAGTTTCTCGTATTTGGTGGAATTTTCGGGTACCTACAAAGAAGATAAAAAGGACTAGGGACACGTCCCTTTTGTTGGTAACACAAACAACGCACACACTCAAGAATGGAGATTTAAGTGAGGAGCTCACTTCCCAACCCACAAGGTATGTCCCCAATTCCCCAAACTCACACCCAATGTCTCTCGGAAGGCTTAGAGATTTAGTGGCTAGATACTCTCCCTCACTTGTTCTCGATGATGTAATCCCAAGGGTTGCACAAATAGCATCAACAAGATACACAACTAGGCAAGTGAAAACTAGTCCAAGAAGCCACAAGATTAGTGAAAGTAGGGTGCAAGGCAAAAGGGACAAAACAACAAACAATTTGTGTGCACAATTTCACTACACAACAATAGGCCCAACAATTGAAGGAATTTCGGCCTATAACTTTGTAACATTCACAAAAACATACCCAACAACACATATGCAAGTTTATAGCTAATGCCCATGTATAGATTTTGAGATATCTCTTTCTTTCTTTTTTTGATAATTTTCTAATAATTTCACTCTTTTTTTTTCACTCTCTTTTTTTTTTTTTTTGCTTACAAGAACAAGAACCAATGGCTCTTGATACCAAATAATGTGAATCTTCTAGATTGAAGACTCATGAACTTGTCCCGGACTTATTCTTATAAATAAACCCAACAAATGAACAAGGTAAACCAAGAAATGGAATAAGAAAAATGGATAAAAGGATAGAGGATGGATTAGTGTTATGATTTAGATGAAGAACAAGAAAGAAATCCCAAAGGTACTTTCACATACAAACACCTAATGGCTCCACAAACTAGCAACACAAGAACTAGCAAGCATACTTTTACAATCAACCTTAGCCCGGCAAAAGATCGAATGCAACCCGAAGGAATTTGATAAGTCTTCAAAAGAAGAAGAAGGTGAGCTCTCAAATATGGAAAAGTTGTCTCTTACAAATATTCAAAAGCTGAGAATGAAAACTCTAAAAAGAGTATTTATACAAAAACAAAAGTAATAGGGAAATAGTCTTCTAAAGCTTCAAAAAAATGACATTTTCGGCCAAAACGCCCGCCCGGGCATTTTGGGACCTTGCCCGGGCGTTTTGGGACCTTGCCCAGACGTTTCTTCTGTCGCCGGGCGTTTATCTTGCCCGGCCGGGCGGTTTTCGCCCGGCCACGGTTAGTTCCTCGGCAGCGCTGCGCGACTTTTGTCAAACTGCCATATCTCTCTTATTCGAACTCCGTTTGGGGCGTGTGAGGTACCCACGCGAAGGTATTTCGACGAAGAAGATGATGGTGGTCTTGGATCAGAATTTGGACACCGTCTCAGTAGGCAGATTGGCGTTTGAACAGACCCCCAGTTCCGATTCGGTGCGGGGTCAAGCCGAATTTGGTGTATTGCTCTCGAGACACCCGGGTCTTCCTTATGAGCCTCCTCTTCGAGTCTTAAGCTTGTTATGAACAGGCCTAAGGAGTCTAGCATCTTCCTACTCATCTTCCTCGTCCTCTTTTGGTGTACGTCCTTGAGCGGGCTTGATGTATGATGCGTGTCGGTTGGGTTCGCATCACCCACTCTAACGGCAACCGCTGCTGCAGCTTCACCGCAGCCGCCTGTGCTAATTCCCAAATCGCTGACCAAGTGATTCAATTCACCAACAAACATTACGATTTGTAAAAACAAATCACGTAATGGTTACTTGTTTTGTGTGTCCAAAATCACAACTCCCAATTATGCCAAATACCATAATTCACGTGTGATCAAAAGGAACAGAATCATGAAATCATGTAATGATTGCAAGTAATCAAACCATATTTGGAGTTCTTCCCGGCATTGAGCCTGCGCGTTCAGAGATGTGCGGTCCTGGTGCAAAACCGACTGCACGTCCTCTCCGAGCGTTCCCTCATTGTCGTTGACCGTTCTTCGTTCTTACATTATGTTAAAATTATTCGAAAAATAACAACCACGCAACGAAGAAATATAAAACAAAATTGTTCCCTACTAAAAGGAGGAGAGGGAACGCTATTTTTCTCTCTTGGAAAAGTGATTTCTGTCTTATTTATTCTCCTATTTATATTAAGTTCATATTGGGTCCGGTCAGGGATCTATGGAAGGTTTTGGGTATGGTCTCCTCCAATTAGCTTTTTACTAATTAAATTGAACCCCAATTTAATATAAGCTTTTAATTGGAATATTACGGACAGCCACTACAGAAGTGATATTGCACTCCCCATCCAAATCCGAAATTACAAGTAATCCGGGTTTCCGTTATTTATATTATTTATTTCCAGCGCGCTTAAGATATACATGTCCATTAACTAATTAATGTCTGCTATGGACTTAATTAATTAACATCTTATTAATTCCAAGAGTGGATTCAGCAAGAAACACTTATTTATTATTCATATAGTAATAAAACTCCAACTGACCAGTTTTCTGAATAATAAAACCTTGTTCGAGCTCCTCTTGAGGACATTATCAACGAGACTCGCCTCGTGCACGATTCAACATAATAGCAATTCTAGAACCGCGAGATATTAATCACCACTACCCAATATATCGGGATTATTGGGTTGCGAAAAACCCGCACCATTTGATAAGTCAAAGTAGTGCATAATCAATATTATATGCTCAATGCTAACGTATGTAGATTAAGAAATAGTATTTTATCAAGACCGAATCTTTCAGTAGATAGCATAAAGACATGTCTTACTGTTAGATCCATTCAGTGCTATACCACACCAACGTCATCTTATTTCAGAAAGGCTTAGAAATAATCGGACTGACATTGCAACCTTTCACGATAGGTATTCTAAGCTTATCTGGGTTGTGCAATTTTTCTTTTTCTTTTGCAAAGCATTGCATAGAACCAACTGTGTTACCTTAAAGTGGACGACGCCCACGACCGGTCTACTAAGCAAAAGACTTAGACTTTGTTTGGTTCTTATACATTTAAATGTTTATAAAACTTCTTATAAATGCACAAGCAAACACAATGTAATAATATATTGATTCTATTCGTGCGAAACTGCTAGAATAATACTGAATTGGGTTAAAAGTGGATTGTAGAGTTTTACGTACACAAGCAAGATTCTATTCGCGCGAAACTTGCTCGAAACATGCTTTCAGTAAACCAAACTGATACACTCGCATTTTGCACTATTTTAAGGCCATTTTGTGATCCGTTTTTAATATCAAAGTTGCATTACATGTCCAGTAGTTGCATATTTTATCTATTTTGGTATTTTGACAAGTTTTGTGAGAAATGTGCATATTTAGGCCTAAAAAGGGAGTTAAAACACGAAGTAGGAAATCTGGAGAACTTCAGGTGGCGTCCGGCGACCGCCAGTGCTTATCGGAGACAATGACACGGCCGGTGACCGCCGGGAAGTGCGTGGCGACCGCCACAAAGAGTCAGAAACTTCTGGAATACGCACGGCGACTGCCAGCCAAGGTGCGGCGGCCCGCCACAAAAATGCAGTGCGCGACAGTTGTCTTCAAACCTAATTTGCCTGCGATCCTGAAGTCCGATCAGGGTGTTCTACACACCATTTTCTTCGCCTTGAAAGGAGCTTCAGGATGGTACAAGAATCACCTCAATCTCAGTTCTTTGGAGAGAGTTATGGCCGTTCTACCAAAGTCGTGCAATGCTGACAGCTGCAGGTTAGGCGGAAATTTGAAGAAGGAAAGAATATATTACCTTGTGAAGCCAAATCTTTTCCTTCTACTATGGGCAACGAAAATTACATCTTTCCTAATGCTTGGAGGAAACTTATTACCAAATTTATATCCTTCTAAAGCCTATATATACCATATAACCTCATTCATAGAATCCAACCCTTCTTTAGCCCCCAAAAGGGGAGCTTTCATATCTCCTCCTCCAACCTAATTCTTCATCATCTTTTTGCCAATTACTTCCATAGCATAAATTTGAGAGTTCTTCATTGTGCAAGGGGTTGGAGAAAGAAGCAAGAACATCAAGAACGACATGGATTCAACCTACGGGTTTTATTTGCTTTAGTTTTATGTTCCAATTGTTTTCACTCCAATCTATGTTTTTAGCTTATTCAATTATGTCTAACTAAATTCATAGGATTCTTTGGATGTGTTACTAACTTTTATTGGTTTGTACAATTCCTTTTTCTATTTAATATCCGTTTTGTTTTTACTTTGTTTCTTCCCTAAGTAGTTCTAATGTTGCATGATTGAGTGACACAATCTTGTATGATTTAATATAGTTTGCTTCATAACTGTGAGAGAGTTCTAGCGAGTTAGAATCACCTAGTAGACGCTACAGTTAGCTTCCCTTAAAACGGCACTCGTTAATTGAGAGTGAGGACTTTACAAGGGTCTTAGGAGCTTTTTGGAGTTACGTGTTAGGATTGACAACCCTAATGTTGTAATCAACGTTTGTATCGCATGATTATAAGCTAGGTGACTCGTCCTTTCAAAGTATAAATTGTGCTAGGGTATTGTAGTTGGAATTTGTATAATCATAATTGTGAACGCACATCCATGAAATTCTCTTATCTCTCATATTTTATCTTTGTGATTTAATTGCATTTAGTAGTTTGATTGCTTTTAATTGTTTTTACTTTCAAAACCCAAAACTTCTCTTGTTTCTCTAGATAGTATTTGACGTTTAGTACATAATAGTCAGTTGCAATTATATTCCTCGTGTTCAATATCCTGGTACTGACCTTTAGCTATACTAGATCTACCCTGTATACTTGCAGGTATTTTTAGTGCTAATAAAAAGTGCATCAAGTTTTTGGCGCCGTTGCCGGGGAATATTCTTGCTTTAAGCTGATATTGTAGAAAGGTTGATAATACTAATTTAGAGTGTAATATTATTTAATTTTGGTTTTTTTTTCTTTTGATTTTTTTTAGGTACATGGAGAGCAAGGAGCGCAGCAACGGAGGTGTTCCAATAATACTTTAATTTTTTAGGTTTTTATTTTTATTTTCATTTTTGAAAAAAAAAACACTTTTTCGTTTATTTTCGTTTATGATTTAATGTATAATTTTCTAAATCTTTCTTCTTGTAGATGTTGAATAATGAAAGATAAACTATTGAAGATAGCATTGAAAACGATGTTGAATTCGGCCAAAGTTCTCCCCTTGATACTTGGAAGTTTGATCAAGAAAAGGCTAAGAAGGTTTTAGCTTTTAGGCTAATTGTTGATAAGTTGCCTTGTGAGTTTGTTGAAAGGAAGTGTTTTCAACACTTTGTTTTTATGATATGTCCTCATTTTAAGATTCCATCTAAAAAGGAACTTGGCAAGATAGACATTTGAAACTAAGATATTGAAGAGTGGCCACTTATTATTAGATTGTATGAAATTTTATTTTGGTTGGCATTGATGGCATTGCCTAGATGTGTACATTTTGTTGGTTGATTGATGTTAATCATGTTATTATAGTTTTGTAAATTTTTTTTATTTTGGTTTTTCGGTTTTTCGGTTTTTTCATCCAATTTCGGTTTTTGGTTGAAATTCATACAATTTTGGTTTTTCGGTTTAATTCGGTTTTTTAAGTTTGGTTTTCGATTTCGATCAGGGCGTTCTACACACCATTTTCTTTGTCTTGAAAAGAGCTTCAGGATGGTACCAGAATCACCTCAATCGCAGTTCTGTGGAGTTATGGCCGTTCTACCAAAGTCGCGCAAAGTTGACAGCTGCAGTCTAGGCGGAAATTTGAAGAAGGAAAGAATATATTTCCTTGTAAAGCCAAATCGTTTCCTTCTACTATGGGGAACGAAAATTACATCTTTCCTAATGCTTGGAGGAAACTTATTACCAAATTTATATCCTTCTAAAGCCTATATATACCTGATGAGTCTCATTCTAAGCCTTGGTTACTGGTCAGTATAACGTGCTTTATTGGATAATATCTGCAAAATAGTTGCTAAAGTGTGCAGGTTGAGGTACTAAATCAGGAGGAAAGGATCAGAAGGAATTGGCGTGAAAAAGCAGCAAAAAGTGTGCAACTGGCCAGTATGAGCAGAAAAAGTGCAAACTGGCCAATTATGGGCATGCTACGGTGCAAACTGGACACGAGAATGAAGGACTTGCTTGGAACAATCAATTACTAAAGAGGGGCAAAATTGTCATTTCGCATGAAGAGGCAGCCCTAGAAATTAGGGCAAGCCACCCTATAAATAGGAGTTGAACATAAGGAGGAATCATCACTTTATCATTTTTTTTTATCATCACTTTGATCATCACTTACAACTCATTTTTTTGGGAGAATAGCTCCATTAGCTCTAAGTTCCACTCTCTAAATCCAGCAGCCTGCCATGAAGATTCCGGCCACCAGCCGGCGGGGAGTCATCATGCCTGAATCATTCCAGCCGCCGTAGTCCAGTTCCAGTTTCAGAAGAAGCCATCAACCATTTACATGCTTTCTTTTAATGCTTTCTTAGTTTAAGAACTTGTTTTACTTGCATTTGTCTCGGATTTCAGTAGTTATATCTGTTTGAAGCATCTTTTGGTTTGAACGTTTGAATGAAGTTAAGTTTTTATGGTTTTATTTGAGTTTCAGCTTTGTTATTGCTTTAAATCTCTCTAGTTAGCTAGATCTGATAGTTTTATGTTGATTTCTGTTGTTTAAGTGCTTGAATCTGCCTAGCTTAGTTAGATCTAGTCTTTCCTTAATGTTTACAAGTTTTAATCGGTTTAAGTTTCTCAAAAATGCATGGAATTCGTTTCTGCTTGTTTCTGTCACTCTGTCCTGTTGACCAGTATGCGTAAATCTCAGTTTTTCTTGCTTTCGTTCTTGATTTCAAGTTAAATATTGCATTTACGAATTTTTGAGCTTGAGCATTCATCAATGGAGTTTGTTAGATCTGGTTAGTTTAGCTTGGTGAAGAAGAAAATGTCACAATCAAAGATATGTTGCTTTTGTTACTTTTTGCTTTTGTACTTGCACTTTTTTCAGCTTTTCTGCAAACCCAGCAGCCAGTCTGCCAGCATGTCCTTTGATTCCCTTTACCTTTTGTCTAGCCATTTTTAGTAAGTTTCGTCTAGTAGCTTCTCATATGCATAACTAGGTGTCCAACTTTCACATTCACGTACACATCCAATAGCATTAAGCATTTAGTTACCTACTGGTCAGTATAGGTAGAGTCTCATTTTAATTTTACGCCTAGGTAGAACTCAACCCCAAAAGCGTGGTAGCTAACCAACCCTTCCAAAATGTCTTTGCAATTGCACTTCGCCTACATCCATCTCTGTGGGATCGACCCTTACTCCACTATACTAGCCAGTAGAAGTGGGTTGAGGTATTTTTGTTGACAAGAGGTTTTAGGCACAGACCCAACGACACAGCTAGGTCTAGGCACCCTCCTGGCCAGTTGACGCACACACATAGAGTCGCCGCCCCTAATATAAAACCTCGTCCTCGTCAAATGGCGCCGTTGCCGGGGATGGATGGCGTATCATGTGCTTTTGTTAAGAATTTTGGTGTAAATATTGTAAATAAACTTTTTTTTATTTTTTGTGTTCCGCAGTTTAAAGACACTGAGTCCAACTGGCTAAGGAGAGAAGGGGTAAATCCAGTTACCGCTCATTCAGAATTAACCACTGCCTTGCCCGTTGACTTGGATACGAGCAGTGAGGAAGATTGTGACACAACCATCAAGAGTAATCCGGATTCATTATCCACATCTGAAGAGGAGAAAGCCAACATGGCTGACGACCAGGAAGATGATCCTGAGATAGGCTCACTGTACGCCCACTTAATTGGTGAACCACTGCAAGCTATCGTCACGACCCGAGGACAAGAAGCAGTCTACGTGAAGCCCCACATTATGGCCGTCCTGCCTGTGTTCTTGGGGAGGTGTTGTGACAACCCTTATGAGTTTTTACATGAATTTTGCAAGATCTGCAAGACACAGAAGCGGCCAGCGGGATCAAGCGAGGATGACTATAGGCTGAAGGCCCTTCCCCTTGCTCTTAAAGGGGAGGCGAATACTTGGTTCATGAGGCTGCCACCAAATTCTATCAGAACCTGGTCAGACTTCAAGATGATGTTTTTGGATCAGTTCTTCCCAGCGGCCAAGACAAGAGCACTCAGGGAGGAAATCCGAGGAACTACACAAGGTTATGATGAGACCCTGAATCAGTACTGGTCAAGATACATGGGTCTGTTGGAGGCATGTCCAAACCACCACATGTTGGAAATAGAAATTTACTCGATTTTCTATGAGGGGATGAATAAGGAGAGCAAGGACTTAGTGAACTCATCGAGTGGAGGAAGTTTTTCCAAACTACGAGTTAGTAAGGCCAAGAGAATTATGGAAAGACTTCTCTACGCGAAAAGGGCCTATGACGATCCACGTGCTCCCCTGCCCAGGAGAGTATGGCGAATGCTGCAGCAGTGGGAAATGATGATCAGTTGGAGAGTCGGATTGACAAGCTCGAGAGGGCACTTTTGTCGGCAATTGAGAATAATAAACCGCAAGCTCCTCCAATCAAGGCCACCACAGTAACTGCCCAAGAGGATCACTATCGAAATACGACTGGGCTTTGGAATTCAAATAGGAGCTTGAATCCTGGAAGGCAGGAGGATGCACCTTGGAAAGAACACCCGAACTTTAAATGGGAAGAGGGAAACGCTAACCAGCCTAACCCGCCTCAGAATTCCTACGGTGGACCCCCAACCCAAGATACACAGCCGAACTGGTTAGGAAGAAACCAACATCACCACCCCAACCAGTTCAGCCAGTACCCTTCACACCAAAATCAGCCAAACTACCCATACAATCAAAACCATCCAAACTACCAGCCGCTTTCCACCGACCAGTATAACTCCCATCACAAAAAAAATCCCTACCAAAACCACCCAAATCCCAATCATAGTCAACGCCACAACTCTAACCAACTTGACCAGTACCCCTCTCATCAAAATCAGCCAAACTATACCTACCACCCACACCCTAACACCCAGTATAATCCCCACCATCAGCAGAACCCCAACCATTTCCCACACCAAAACACGCCAGGAAGATCTATGGAAGAGGTGATGGGAGAGATGCTTGCTTCACAGAAAAACATGAGGAATGATCTGCAGTCAAACAATGAGGTGGTGCAAGGCATGCAAAATGCCCAGAAAGAGCATAAGGCATATATGGACATGCTGAATAATCAATTGTCCCACCTGGCCAGTTCGATGAATGAGATTTGTGGGAATACGGAAAGGCTCCCAGCCACTGTGCACATACCTGACAAGGGTAATGAGAGCAAGGCGACATTATGGTTGGGAACATCCTACAAGGAGCCTGAATGGAATGAGCCATTGGGGGAATCAAGCAAGACGAAGGATAAGGGGGACATACTGACCAAGAGGAGTGGTCCTGATGAAACTGAACCAGTTGTTGAACCTCAAATTATCGAGGCCCCAAAGGAGAGTTCAAGGGAAACCACTGAAGAACCTGAAGAAGGGGTGAGGAAGGTGGAGGAAGATGCTGCCAAGATGGCTGAGGGTCCGAACCTCGCATCTGAGGCAGTAGGAGATAAGAGCCCAGCAGAACCGATAAGAGAACCAGAGGAGGAACCTGCCAAGCCAGTAGAGAAGGAGGAAATCGAGAAAGTGATGGAAACGGAACCACAAGTCCCTACTGCCCAGTCTGTGGCAGAAAAGTCAACCTTGACGAAACCCGAACCGGTAAAGTGGAAGTTGGTATTGAGGGATGAGCCGAAGGAGAAGCAGAGGCCGACGCGTGTATCGAAAAGATACCTCGGGCATGGGATGGCAAAGAAGACAGGGGCAACCACTGCATCTAAGGCAATGGAGATTTCGAGCGATGAAGATCAGGAGGATCCTACAAAACCTGGGGAGAATCCCGACTTGACTACTGCCCAGAAGGAAAGCCACCCAATTACAGAATCAGAATCGCCTACCGCTACTAGCCAGGAAGAAGGGACTCCTACAAAACCTGGGGAGAACCTATCTGAAGGGCCAAAAGAGGAGGTGGTCGTTGAAGCCCGAGAGCGCCAGTCTACTGCCCAGGAAGAGATACCAGCACCAGAAACCGACGTACATGAAAAGCAAGACAAAGAGGAAAGATACAACCAAGAAGAAAGAAAGAAGAAAGGAAGGGGGGCAGCAAAGCAAAAGGAGACCAAGAATCTCAGGGTGGTCTTAACGGCCATTATCATCAGGAAGATGGAACGATGGCCCAAACTGATCAGGAGCAAGGACCCCTCTAACCATCGTCTACGGCCCATGGAAAAGAGGAAAATCATGGGGACTTTCAAGAATCATAAGAAAAAGAGAATGACACCTCCGATGATGTACCACCTGAAATACCCAGCACAGCAGCTACACAATGCACCACCCCGAAGAGGAGCCGAAGGAAGCAATGACACACCCCCACACTGACCAGTTAGTTTTTCTTTTAGATTTTTGTAATTTTTAGTTTCTTTTCTATGTGTGTCAGTTTTATGTTTATGTGTTAATATGTTTGTGATAGCATGCGTATACCCCTTTTCATAACACTTAGCCTATTTCATAGTCTAAGTGTGAGAAGGCTGGGGTTTACACCATATATGTGTTTAGGTTGTTTAGAAATTTTCATTTTGTTATGTGATTTGGTTTGGTAAGTATTATATCTTCTCCCACTTAGCCTATTGCATAGTCTAAGTGTGAGAAGTTTTTGATATATAGTATGTTTTTGCATATTTTGTTTCGTGTGAGCATGATTGATGTGGTTTAATGTTGTTCTCCCACTTAGCCTATTGCATAGTCTAAGTGTGAGAAGTTTTGTTGACATAGTATGTTTTGCATATCTTGTTTTTGTTCTACTTTGTCTATAGGTTCTCTATGTTAGTTACTCTTCCCCCACTTAGCCTATTGCATAGTCTAAGTGTGAGAAGTTTTCATATGTAGTATGTTTTCCATGTGTTATGTGTTTTTCTATGTTTTCTGTGTTTCTATGTGTTTGATACTAGCCATCCTGTTTTCCACTTTACTGAGCTACTTGAAGGCAAGAAAGGATGAAGTGGGAGGGGGACCTAATGGCCAGTATAACTGTATATATGTGTTGTCGTGTGTCGAGTCAGTTCCTAGTAAGTCAGTGTAGGTTAAGTTTTTTTTTAGGATATGTGTTGAATGAACGGGCTTAAAACTCAACCGTTTCGAACTGATGGTGGGGGGATTGATGGAAATAAAGCATGCTAAACAATGGAAACCGCCCCTCCCAGTAGATCCTAGTCAGTACAGATGATGCGAGTATGAGAGAAAAGCCCAAACTTAAGGCCATATACGAAAGCCCTCTTAAATGGTGAGTTAGAAGCCTAAAGTGGAACTACTTTCCGCTAAACATATAAAAAAAGAAGAGTGGCTGCCACATGATGTCTAGGGTGAAGTGACCACGTGTAGCAAAATCCTAAGGGCAATAGGAAAACCCCCCTGAAAAAAAAAAAAAAAAAAAAAAATAAAAAAATCTTCCCTTAGAACCCTTTTTTCTAGCCCATCTCCTTTAAACACCCGATATAACCCACTAGCCACTCGGACTGTGTGTATGAAAGGCATGGCAAAGAGCTACTGATCAAGAACAAGGGCAGAAAAACCAGCTGGTGAAAGGAGCAGAAAAAAATGAAGAAAATTGACCAGGAGGAAATACTTGGTCCCAAAAAAAAAGGAATAAGGGTGGCAAAGCCACGAAAAAGAAAAAAAAAGAAGAAAAAAATGGAGAAAATGGCCTGGAAAAAGTATCCGGACCACACAAAAAAAAAAGAGAAGGAATAAGGGTGGCAAAGCCACAAAGGATGTCTACTGACCAGTTGGAGGCCAAATCATGAAAAACATCAAGCCAAGCAAGAAGAGATGCCAAGCGCCCGAATACACACAGCTCCTCCGCATCAGAATAAAGTAGTGTTATTTTGAACCTTAAAGCCTTAGGAACATCCACCCCAAACGTTACAAGCCCAAAGCCCCGTTACAAGGAGCTGCACGTGAGATCTAAGTCCGAAGCATCTGTGGTTCAGCATTTTGAGGGAAACAGTCCTAACATCCCTGGTGAGAAATGAGTGACTGAGCGAATCTAGTGTTTGGCCGAGGGTTTGGGTAATCTTGACGAGCGGATGTACTGGCTAGGAAGGAAAAGGGGGGCAGCGGAAGTTCGAGGCTGCTTACAGCCGGATTGAACTCAAACTTGAAGGTAAGATTGGTTGAAAATATAGCCTATTCAATGTGTTTTAATGTGTTTTCATTTATGTGTAATTTTTCTTTTAGTGTTTTTTCTATTTGCGTCAAGGTTTTTAGAGTGTTGCGTCTTTTGTTCTTTTTAGTTTAGGTCGGTCAGGGGAGGTAACCAGGCTTGCGAACTCAACTCATTATTTTTATTTGGCTTGTTTCTTCATAGAATTCAACCAATTCATAGTCCCCAAAAGGGGAGCCTTCATGGCTCCCCCTTCATTCTCCAACTCTAATTCCTTCATCCATCACCATTCGAGGAAAAACAAAAATGTAAGTTTGGGGGAGTTGATACGCTCGGATTTTGCACGGTTTTAAGGCCATTATTTGGCCCGTTTTTAAGGTCAAAGTTGCATTACATGTCCATTAATTGCATATTTTATCTATTTTGGTATTTTGACATGTTTTGTGAGAAATGTGCATATTTGAGCCTAAAAAGGGAGTCAAAACACGAAAGTAGGAAACCTGGAGCTTCAGGTGGCGTCCGGCGACCGCCACAAAGAGTCAGAAACTTCTGGAATATGCACGGCGACTGCCAGCCAAGGTGCGGCGGCCCGCCACAAAAATGCAGTGCGCGACTGTTGTCTTCAAACTCAATTTTCCGGCGATCCTGAAGTCCGATCAGGGTGTTCTACACACCATTTTCTTCGCCTTGAAAGGAGCTTCAGGATGGTACAAGAATCACCTCAATATCAGTTCTTTGGAGAGAGTTATGGCCGTTCTACCAAAGTCGCGCAATGCTGACAGCTGCAGGTTAGGCGGAAATTTGAAGAAGGAAAGAATATATTACCTTGTGAAGCCAAATCTTTTCCTTCTACTATGGGGAACGAAAATTACATCTTTCCTAATACTTGGAGGAAACTTATTACCAAATTTATATCCTTCTAAAGCTTATATATACCATATAACCTCATTCATAGAATCCAACCCTTCCTTAGCCCCCAAAAGGGGAGCTTTCATATCTCCTCCTACAACCTAATTCTTCATCATCTTTTTGCCAATTACTTCCATAGCATAAATTTGAGAGTTCTTCATTGTGTAAGGGGTTGGAGAAAGAAGCAAGAACATCAAGAACGACATGGATTCAACCTACGGGTTTTATTTGCTTTAGTTTTATGTTCCAATTGTTTTCACTCCAATCTATGTTTTTAGCTTATTCAATTATGTCTAACTAAATTCATAGGATTCTTTGGATGTGTTACTAACTTTTATTGGTTTGTACAATTCTTTTTTCTATTTAATATCCGTTTTGTTTTTACTTTGTTTCTTCCCTAAGTAGTTCTAATGCTGCATGATTGAGTGACACAATCTTGTATGATTTAATATAGTTTGCTTCATAACTGTGAGAGAGTTCTAGCGAGTTAGATTCACCTAGTAGACGCTACAGTTAGCTTCCCTTAAAACGGCACTGTTAATTAAGAGTGAGGACTTTACAAGGGTCTTAGGAGCTTTTTGGAGTTACGTGTTAGGATTGACAACCCTAATGTTGTAATCAACGTTTGTATCGCATGATTATAAGCTAGGTGACTCGTCCTTTCAAAGTATAAATTATGCTAGGGTATTGTAGTTGGAATTTGTATAATCATAATTGTGAACGCACATCCATGAAATTCTCTTATCTCTCATATTTTATCTTTGTGATTTAATTGCATTTAGTAGTTTGATTGCATTTAATTGTTTTTACTTTCAAAACCCAAAACTTCTCTTGTTTCTCTAGATAGTATTTGACGTTTAGTACATAATAGTCAGTTGCAATTATATTCCTCGTGTTCAATATCCTGGTACTGACCTTTAGCTATACTAGATCTACCCTGTATACTTGCAGGTATTTTTAGTGCTAATAAAAAGTGCATCAAGTTTTTAGCGCCGTTGCCGGGGAATATTCTTGCTTTAAGCTGATATTGTAGAAAGGTTGATAATACTAATTTAGAGTGTAATATTATTTAATTTTAGTTTTTTTTTCTTTTGATTTTTTTTAGGTACATGGAGAGCAAGGAGTGCAGCAACGGAGGTGTTCCAATAATACTTTAATTTTTTAGGTTTTTATTTTTATTTTCATTTTTGAAAAAAAAAACACTTTTTCATTTATTTTCGTTTATGATTTAATGTATAATTTTCTAAATCTTTCGATGTTGAATAATGAAAGATAAACTATTGAAGATAGCATTGAAAACAATGTTGAATTCGGCCAAAGTTCTCCCCTTGATACTTGGAAGTTTGATCAAGAAAAGGCTAAGAAGGCTTTAGCATTTAGGCTAATTGTTGATAAGTTGCCTTGTGAGTTTGTTGAAAGGAAGTGTTTTCAACACTTTGTTTTTATGATACGTCCTCATTTTAAGATTCCATCTAAAAAGGAACTTGGCAAGATAGACATTTGAAACTAAGATATTGAAGAGTGGCCACTTATTATTAGATTGTATGAAATTTTATTTTGGTTGACATTGATGGCATTGCCTAGATGTGTACATTTTGTTGGTTGATTAATGTTAATCATGTTATTATAGTTTTGTAAAAAAATTTTATTTTGGTTTTTCGGTTTTTCAGTTTTTTCATCCAATTTCGGTTTTTGGTTGAAATTCATACAATTTTGGTTTTTCGGTTTAATTCGGTTTTTTAAGTTCGGTTTTCAATTTTGGTTCGGTTTTAGTTTTAGGCTAAATTCGATTTTTCGGGTTCGGTTCGGTTTGGACGAAAAACCGAACCGAAACCCGAATGCACACCCCTAACGGAGGTACAGAGGGAGTAGTATATTTAAAGAATCTATGTCCATTACGAATAGAGAAATGTGGTATTACTATTATAGCTTACTATACATTCCATTTCTGTATTGAGTTATTTTGATAATACAATTATTTAAGTATAAAATATTAATTAAATACGTCATCTTTTTTATAAAAATAGTTACTTTTGGATAACACCGGTTTTGCATAATTAATAGTGGGAATGAAAAAACAATTACCAAACATGTAAAGAACTATTTTTGTGGATTAGACAAAAGTAAAAAATACCTATTTTTATGGAGAGAATAAATAATACTTCCTCCATTCTCTAAAAATGAGAACTTTGAAAATAATATGAATTTTAATGTAAAATTGGTAAAATAGGAGAGATAGAAAGAAAACTGTGATAATGGAAAATGAGTCCCAATTCATTAGGGAGAACGAAATTTCTACAAAATAAAAAAAAATTATTTTAGTGGATGGACCAAATAGGAACGAATTTCTATTTTTAGGTGATGGAGGAAGTAATACTAAAAATTTAAATTCAAGAAATCCCTTAAAAGATAGTAGTACAGTTAACGTTGCATCCAAGAAATCCCTTAAAAGATAGTAGTACAGTTAACTTTGCATCCAAGAAATCCCTTAAAAGATAGTAGTACAGTTAACAAGTACTTCTCCCATCCTATTATAAGTGAGACATACTCCCTCCGTCTAATGCTACTCGCACTTTTCACTCTGACGGCATAAATTTGAACATGAGTAATTAGTGTAATTAAATTAAAATTTTAAGTGCAATAAGGCAACACTTGATAAAGGAAACACGATCTAACTCTAATATCTTAATTAAATACCGTAAATTTTTATCTAAAATAAAATAGAAACAATGCAAATAGTTTGTGACAATCCGAAAATGAAATGTGCAAGTAGCATGAGACGGAGGGAGTATTTCTTTTTAGGCCGTTCCACTATAAGTGAGACATTAATTTACTTTTATGGAAAAAAAACAACACTCTATTTCTCTCTTACTTTCTTCTCTGTCATACTTTTTCTCTCTATTTCTTTCTTCTTAGAACCAATGTCTAATAGAAATATCTCACATGTAATGAGACACAAGAAGTACGGTTTAGATGGAGGTTTGCGTGATATTATGCGAATTTACGATGAATTGAATATGTAAATGCATTTTAAAGAAAAATAAATTTATTGGTGGTAATTTTAGAAATATTACTCCTCCTTTTGTCCCACTATAAATAATTCAAATAATTATCCTCTTATAACTAAAAATATGAAAAATAAAAATAAAAATACAATAGCTTTCTCCTTTAGGAAAAAAGTCGTATATTTTGTTACCTTAGGTTGTGTAAGATTACAGTATTTGGCTAGCCATGGAAAGACAAATAAATTACTTCCACTATTCTAATAGTATAGTCATTTCCAATATCATGAAATTTTCAAAAAATTAGATTATTTCCACGAACTTTAAAATTAATAAATAATATCATGAATTTTATCTCGGGTTTAGGTTTTTCCCACGAATGAAAAAATTCCCACAAATAATATTATGATACGGATTTTTTTTCGTAATTTCTCGACAACAATTTTGAGATCTCTAGTTTTTCAATCTTTGAAAATAGTTTTTCTTGAAGCATACCCTCCAAATTATTCTTCAATCTACTAAAATAACATGAATTTTTTCATTTGTGGGAAAAAACAAACCCGAGGTAAAGTTCGTGATATTATTTGTCAATTTTAAAGTTCGGGAGAAAAACCCAACTTTTTGAAAATTTCATAATATTAGATGCCAATATCCCTTTTGTAAGAACATCCACAATAGCGGCTAGCCGATTCGCGTCGCTAGCCGATCGGCTAGCCAAACCATTAGAACCGGCCAGCCGAGAATCGGCGAGAAAATCGGCGTGGGCTAGCCGATTCGCGTGCGCTGGCCACCATTGTGGCATGCCGATCGGCCAGCGTCAATTTTCATTTTTTTTTTTTTTTGAAAACCTATATCTACGCGATTTTAGTTTCATTTTCATTTGCACCACTTGTTTTAACGAGTTTTCTCTCTCTCTAAATTTATGTACAAGAGCAACATCGAGCGATGGACAACAACAACGAGTCCAGTCCGACGACGAGCGGCTCTCATACTCCCACGGTACCCGTGGGATCTGGATGGGGCCAGATGGGCGGGCGAGATGGGCCCAGGGTTTAACGTCCCTTGGCAACAGCTTGATGGGGATGATGGCTGGAGCGCCGGGGGGATGCAGGGGGGATGCCGTGGGGGATACCGGGCAGGGTGCAGGCGAGCGGCGGGCAGTCAGCGTCGGGATGGGGAGGTATGCCCCAGATGCAGCAGCAGATGATGAAGCAGATGATGGGGATGATGTGGCAAGGAGGGATGCAGCCCGGTATGCATCCCGGGATGCAGGGGCCACCGGGGGGGGGACACGGTCTATCGTCCCTCTCTTGATTTTTTGACGGCTTCGTCTCACACGTCGACCCCAGGTGGAGACGCAGTTCACTGGCGATGACCTTTTTTCATTGCATGAGATGGGGATCGATCTCGGGGAGTCGGACACTCCCGTTCCAGCGGGTCGGGCCGCGCCGAAGAAGAAGGCCAAGGGGAAGGGCAAGGTGGTCGGCGGGTCGTCGCAGCCCGCTGTTGACGACACCCCCACGCGAAGGAAGTGGACAGAGGATGAGTACGCCGGCGTGGCCAAGGGGTGGTTGTCGGTTTGCGACGATCCGCTGGTTGCAAACAACCAGCGGGTCATCAACATGTGGGCAAAGATTTAGAGCAGCCTACAGGAGGAACTGCCCGCACGGGAAGGATTACAGCGGGGAGGAGTGCCGAAAGGGGTGGGAACGGATCAGGACCGCGGTCGGCCGATTTTCGGGGTTGTACGCCAACGCCCTCCACCAGCTGACTAGTGGGCAGAATGAGGAGGACGCCCGGAGGATAGAGGAGAGTCAGTTCCCCTTGCCGGGGAAGTATAAGGAGTTCACCTTCTGGGAATGCTATGTGTTGCTGAAGGACTCCGAGAAGTTCCGGGCGGGGTGCGACGCTGGGTGGCCGAAGAAGCAGAGGCTGAACTATTATGGCGACTACAGCGGCAGCAGCGAGCGGGTCCCACGACCTCCTCCCGGATGCTGAGGAGTTTCCGTCCCTTCCATCCTCTACTCGTCGCCCTCGCCCGGTTGGCCAAAGGCGGGCGCAACGTGTAGCGAGGGGAGCCCCAGGAGGTCATCTCGGCACCCGCCCCCCCACGCGCGTACACCTTATTCTCGCGTGCAAAAACGGAGGAACGGATGTTCGCGGTCTTCCAAGAGTGGAAGGCCGCAACCGACGCCACGGAGAAGAGGTTTTAAATCGCGTTCTGAAAAGAAATGCCTCAACTACTATGAAACTTAGTATAATAAATGGATGTAATTAAATGCAAACTCCAAATTATGATATGAACTATTAGAAATGTCAACATATTATAAAATAATAACCACAGAAAATGTCAATACAGTATCAACGATTGATGCTGTGTTGAAATTAAAATCATAAAATTTTACAATATATTAACATTTAACATTATATGAAGAAGTTTAGAATTTATTATTTATAAGTATAATATATAAAATTTGCATTTTAACCCTGCTCGTCAATCTATTAATAGGATCGAGTAAAAGTTACTCTATAATCAATCTATTAATAGGATCGAGTAAAAGTACATGGTAGGGTAAATATTTGGAAAATCACAAAATTTGATCAATTCCTAATCAATTCATTATTTATATATGTAAAGTCTATATTTGGCTAATTTTTCACCACTTCAGTTTCTTCACAAATAAAAAATCAAATATATACTCCATCCGTCCCATTGAAGATGACCCACTTTGCTTTTTAGTTTGTCCCAACTAAGATGATCTATTACCTAAAATAGAAACACCTTTATCTCTACTTTATTCTTCATCTCTTACTTTACTCTTTCCTCTCAATACATAAAATAAATTTGCATAAAATTTCGTACCGGCCAAAAAAGAGGTTATCTTCGTTGGGACGGAGGAGTATGAAAATCTGATCCTACCATGATTAGAAACCACAAACGAAAGAAAAAATAAATTGAAAAAAAAACCCCGAAAACATAAGCGGTAAGCCATTGCCATTCTGATTTCTGCAAAATCAATAGAGAGCGGCTGTTTTCGGCTCTCTCAGACTCAGCCTATTCGTATTCGTAGAAGATTGGGAATTCGTTTTTTACAGAGAAAGAATACTAGAAGACAACAATTAATTATTGGTGGTGATGGCCTTGAGAGCGCCGATAGCAGGGATTAGCATGGCTTCCTCTACGGTTAGCTCCTCTGCTCCGTCGTGCAATCGAGGGCCTATTGTGCCGTTCAGGCCATCTTTTTCCGGCCGTGCAGGTAGTTTCTGTTGATTGAGCTGTTGGTGCAAATGCAAACCCTTGTCGTTTTTGATAATTGGTTTGGGTCAATTTTCGATTTTGGTTACTTATTGAGGTATGGGTAATTGATAATTTCAGAGCCTGCCTACATCTCTTGGTGTGGGGTTTTAGGAGATTTTATTTGGAGCTGAATGCAGTGGATGGTGATGCATTTCATACGATATGTTTGTGCTATTGATGCAAAATTAAGTACATGTGTCAAGAAATTAGGGTTAAAGGTTTTCATTCGTATCGAATAAGTGTTCCCTAACCATCAAAAACTCGTATAGTGTACTAATGATGTGATCAATTATACCTAGTTTTACATTCTCAATTTGAATTATAACAAATTTGCGTTAAGGACTAGGGCATACTGGGAAGTTTGGCTTTTTTGTTATAGAATTTTTAAAAGGGGACACTTATTCAGGGATGGAGGGAATTATGCTCGAGATTTTTTTGTAAAAAACTGTGGAATAAGTGAGATCCTTTTTTTTTTCATGAATGACAGGTTTGAGGAGCTCTTGTAATCTTGTTGGTTTACAATATTTCCCATTGGCTTGCATGTTGTGTTTGATGCATATTTGGATTCGTCTTGTCTTGTCATATTTGCGTAATAAGTGCTTGTTCTTTTGCTGAAGTAGTTAAAAACTTACTGTGCATGGGTGACATTTCTTCTCAATGTTGTTTATGGCCTTTAGTAACGGATCAAATGTATTATCCCTGGTGTTTATGGTAGATCCCCACTTTTTTTTCCTTTTTTCTGGGCAGTGGGTACTCCGATATACACAGCTCTACGGCTGTCTTACTCCAGTAGATCCCAATGCAACAGCCTTGGAGGGGGTGGACTTGGTACTCAGATGAATCTTTTTGATCGGTTTGCTAGAGTTGTTAAGGTTGTGAACATACTTGAGATTCTTTTGAGCATTATTGGCAACCATATATTATTGACTGTATTTCAACTCTTTTTCAAGTTTAGTCATATGCAAATGCTGTTATAAGCTCATTTGAGGACCCTGAGAAAATACTGGAACAAAGCGTTATAGAGATGAATGAGGATTTGATCAAGTTGCGTCAAGCTACAGCACAAGTATGCCATGTTATGAATTTTTTGTTTACTCTGCATTTCTTTCATCAAAGATTATTTTTATTATTTCTGAACTCACACATATTATAGTTTTCTTGGTATTTTCTTCTTGGTGAGGGGTTGGTATTTAGACTTAGCTTAAGTCATAGCATCGAGTGCTCCAATCTTTTACGGTGCTATTGGTTGCTTTCGTGGAGGCAACTAAAGCTGGATTAGAAAGATATATTCAGAAATGAGAGTGAGTAGCTAAACTATTACATTGTTTGTAAACATAACAACACTGTAGTTATCAATTGATTTTAATTACGGAACATTTATTATTGAGGACAGATTGCCCTATAATAGGATAAAAGAAAATTGAAGTGTGATTCATGCACAAAGACCATATGCCTATGCTAAGTGGTTTTTGAATTATACTCAATTTTCACTGATGTCAAAGTTTCAAACACGCACACATATAGTTAGACATTGTTTTTTCCCTTTTTATATGGATTTGGTGTGTTACGTTTAGGGATAAATTTATGATACTTCCTATTTTTAAAGTGGAATTTTTACATCTGGTCCTTAGTAGTTTTTTTTTTTTAATTTCCTTTTGCATATATCTCCAACAACACCAAATTCATGGACGTTATAGTGAACAATGGACAAAGTTGGGGATGTGAGGGGGTTTAAACTTCGAGGTGGCTGTTTTGGTCTTGGGGTTTGGGTTTCTTTGGAAGGCCAGAATGTCCCAACAAATGTTTATTCTTGGAACGTGTACTTGATTTGCGATATCTTACAGTCAATTAAAAGTTCACAAAGAAGAATTTATCATGGGAAGGCAAGCTATCACCACTCTGTTTATCTCTTCCTTAGGTTTTGGCTTCTCAGAAACAGATGGAAAATAAATATAAAGCTGCTCAACAAGCTTCTCAAGATTGGTAAGAGACATGAGTCTGCCATTCTTTTTACTTTCACTTTCCTGCAGCACTCACTCTAGAGTTTTATCACAGGTATGGTAGAGCGCAACTTGCTCTGAGTAAGGGTGATGAGGACCTTGCTCGTGAAGCTCTTAAGCGTAGAAAATCTTATGCTGTAAGGACTTTCATTTACTTAGTTGGATATTGAAAATTATTCACTTTTATGTTATACTGAAGTGATGCAAGTTTCCAGGATAATGCGAGTTCTTTGAAAGCTCAGCTTGATCAGCAGAAAGGCGTAGTTGAGAACCTTGTCTCCAATACAAGGGTGCGTTTCTTCAGTTTTTTTTTGTGTTTTTTGATCCACTTGTAATTTGTAAGCATTAATATCTTTTGCAACTTGCATTTTCTTTCCCCTTCAATTAGAATAGAATACAACGGTGGGTTTCCTCACTTTTTATTTTGTGTTTTTGGATGCACTTGTTACTTGTTAGCACGCATTTGTTGTAAAGCTACATAAATTATGGGCAAAATTGTCAATTAAATCACAACTTTTGGTTGACTTCTAGTCAATCCCACAACTTACAAAGTTAGCTAATTAAATCATAAGTTATCACACTTTTGCAATTGTCCCATAACTTCAAAATATTCGGCAATTACATGGCATAATTTAATGACATGGCATTTATGTGGCATTATGATGCGGTATTTCTCCTTCCATCAGTGAGTGTATGTGTATAACAGATTTATAAAAAAACGTCGCTCTTCATTCTCAAAAATTTAGCCCTAATTCTCGTCGGATCTTTTCAGCCCTAATTCTCTTAAATAAATGATGTTATGTCCACATTGGAAAACACGGGCATCTACTTCACCACATAATCACCAGAAATTTTAAGTTATGGGAAAATTGTAAAAGTATGATAAGTTATGATTTACTATTTAGCTAACTTTGTAAGTTGCGGGATTGACAGGAAGTCAACCGAAAGCTGTGATTTAATTGGCAAGTTTCCCTATATTATATCTACATCTGTTCCTCCTTTTTCAAATTTCATGAAACTTGCATTTTCTTTCCCCCTTTATTAGAATATAAATACTAATATTTTTCTATCGACTTGAACATATTATCGTTTTATTAGTTGACTATCTTGTTCTACAGCTGCTGGAAAGCAAGATACAAGAGGCCAAGTCGAAAAAAGAAACCCTCAAAGCACGAGCTCAATCAGCCAAGTTTGTTCTCGCCATATGGTCTTATTGTTATTCCCATTCGCAATCTTCTTTCTTAGTTTACTGCAGTTTGCATCAATTCTCCATCTTATTTTCAGAACTGCAACAAAAGTGAGCGAGATGTTGGGGAATGTGAATACGAGTAGTGCTCTTTCAGCGTTTGAGAAGATGGAAGAAAAAGGTAAACCAATCTATTGAAAAGTGAGCTTCTGCCTCACTAACCCCTGAACGTTAAAGATTTATCAATACATGAGAGTATCACCTTAATCACCTTGTTTAGTATTTGAGATAGTACCCAATCGAACACACTAGATGATTATGTAGGTATATTCAATCTTCAAATTCATTAGCTATGTTTAAGACGTAATGCAGAAACCTTGCCTCAGTTTTTTGGTTGCTTGAGTTTCCCTAAACCTTGCACTGAGCGAAGAACCAATACATCTTAGTCCTTGTTTTGTAGTATTAACAATACAACCACAATCAAAGATCAGTCGATATTATTGTTAAGGAAAATTATATCTAAAGGGCTTCCTTGTTTCTCTTCTTCCATAGTTATGGCGATGGAATCTCAGGCTGAAGCTCTTAATCAACTGACAGGAGACGAGCTTGAAGGAAAGGTAGTTTGAATGTCTACATAAGAGTTGTGCATAATCTTTACATAGAGCTGTGACTGCATTACCCATTTTGCAGTTTGCTTTACTTGAAACCTCATCAGTCGATGATGATCTCGAGGACTTGAAGAAAGAACTCTCAGGAAGCACCAAGGTAACTAGCTCGATTCTCAGCTATGCTTGCTATCACATTTATCAAGTTGAGCTATTTCCGTCTAACAGAAGGGAGAGCTTCCACCGGGGAGGCCCGTTGCAGCAGCATTGAAGTTTCAAGACCCCGATATCGAGAAGGAGCTGAATGAATTGAGGCAAAAGACCAAGGAATACTAGTTGGGGTTATAGAAGCATTATTTGAGTGTTAAAATATGCTGTAACTTAAAATTCTTTAGCCGCAGATTAACAAAGTAGGTAATTCTGTACAGTATGTCTTTGAAATATTTTTTATACGGTCAAGATATCTCAACTGTTGTGTTATTTTAGGAATCTTTAATTATTAGTACTACTATAATTTCTTGTACTAATAATGGAATACTTACGTAATAGTTTACGAATTTTGGGCTAAATTAGTGAATTTGGATAGCATAAACTTTTATTTATGTGGTTTATTTCTTTTTATTTTTCTGTGGATAAAAATGGTCCCATAAATACCATAAAATTGCTCATGCATGACAAAAATATATCCACATGTCCTATTTTCAGTTTTGTTTGATTAGGTCACTTTATAGTTTTTAAGTTCCTTCTAATTTTATTTCATCAAATTCTTATTTAACTGATCACAATTATTCCGTTTACTTTTGTGTTAATTAAAATATACCACCTATATTTGTCAAAACTAAATTCCAAATTATATCTTAATTAAATGAGTATACTAGAAAGTGGAAAAAAATTTAAATCTAAATTAAGAAAATATTGTGATTTTAACTAAAAATTCACATATATTGCGGTAGAATTGTAATTAATAGCTAAGTAATTAGAAATCTCAAACTTTGACCAATTTTAAGTTATTAGATTAAAAAATCTAGTGATTGAAATAATATTAAGTGAATTATATTTTAAATTTAAAAAATTATTAAATAAACATAATGGGTATTAATGACAATTCTCAATTAGTTAAAACTAACCACTTTTTCTCTTATCAAAATCATCTTAAAACTTAAATTTACATAATTCTCTTGATTTAAATTATTTTTTCGTAAAAGATACTATATCATATTAATGGTATTTTTATAAAGATTCTAATGAGATCTCAATCCAGGGGCGTAGCCAGAATTTTCCTTGAAGAGAGGAAAAAATATAGTATATAGGAAAATTTTATGCATATGAGGAGGGGCATTTAGTGTATTTGATCTATATAATTGAAGATGTGTATATAGAAATATAATGAAAAAAGAAGGGTGAGGAGGGGCAAATGCCCCAGCTGCCAATATGCTGGATTCGTCCCTGTCTCAATCGCATATGTTCCGACGATTATCGGATGATGCAATTTATAATTTTTACTTCAATTTTCGTATATGTTGATAAACAGATTTTATATCAATAAATGCATCAAAAAGTTTCAATATAATACATGTACAATATCAATAAAATTGTGTTCAAGTTTTTGTGTACGTGCGTTGAAATATTTATATCATTGTGTTAATATTTTTAATACACTATGTTGATATCAGAAAAATCACGAAAATTATCATATTATGACAGATTGTCGATTTTACCCTTTTATTTATATTTTATATACTAGTATTTGTTGAAATTCGTGAGGTTTAATCTCATCCACTCATTTTAACATCTAATTGTGTAGTATTGGTCTTAGTTTCGTATTGGAGTACTATACTCCCTCCGTCCCAGATAGTTTGTCTCACTTCCTTTTTCGCACTCGTTTTGCAAAAATAATAATAAATAGGTAAAGTTGAGAAAAAGTAAAACAAGAGAAAGAACAATGTAGGTAACATTATTCTCTACGTTATTCTCTCTTTTACATTACTTTTTCTCCACTTTAACAATTTATTATTATGTAAAACGAGTGCGAAAAAGGAAGTGGGACAAACTATCTGGGACGGAGGGAGTATGGATTTTAATATGACCCTACCGCGGTATATCTTTGCACTACTGTCCATTAATTGCATATTTTATCTATTTTGGTATTTTGACTTGTTTTGTGAGAAATGTGCATTTTAGAGCCTAAAAAGATAGCTAAAAGTCGAAGTTGGAAATCTGGAGCTTTCGAGACGTCCAGCGGTCCGCTGCAACCTGACCATCGACCGCTGAGACAATAGCGGTCCACTTAGGAAAGTTGTGCTGAAAAGAGGAACACGCCCAGCGACCGCTCCAAGTGATCCAGAAGCTATGGGATGATTGCCAGCGACCGCTGTTCAAGAGGCAGAGACTCCAGATCAACCCACAGCGACCACTAGCCAAGGTGTAGTGGCCCGCTGGGAAAACACGGCGCACATATTTGACCTACTTTCTCCCCAAGATTTACCATATTTGGCTACTTTTTGCCTCAATTAAGGATGCACGAATTTATGGATATAAATACCCCCTCAAACCTCTTCAACAAGGATCTTCTTTTTGCTGCATAATTCCATAGCATAATTTTTAGAGTTCATCTTTGTTCATCAAAGTGCAAAGGTTTTGAAGAAGGATTCAAGATATGATCAAGACTACAAGGATTCAACCTTTGGGTTTTATTTGCTTTAGTTCTCATGTTCTTTTTTATTTCCCTAAAAACTATGTCTTTAGATTATTCTACCATGTGTAGCTAAATTTATAGAATTCTAGTAGCGACTTTGGTTATACAATTCCTTTTTATTTAATATTCGTTTTGTTCTTACTTCATTTCTGTTCTAAGTTCTGGATAATTTCTTCACGTTTGAGTGACACATTCTATGATGATCTAATTAACTTGCTACATAATCGTGAGAGGAGGTTTGCGAGTTAGATCGGCTTAGTTGACACTACAATTAGCTTCCCTTAAAACAACACTGTTAACTAATAGTGCGGACTTTTCAAGGGTCTTAGGAGCTTTAGGGAGTTACAAAGCTAGTATTGACGCCCATAGTGAATTAATCTACGTTTGTACCGCATAGGCAAAACTTAGGCGACTCGTCCTACTGAAGTAAGAACTGTTCTAGGGTGTTGTACGTAGTTGGAATTCGTATAACCATGTGAAAGCACATCCCTAGAATTCTCTTATCTCATCTATTTATCTTCGTGTTTTGTCTGCAATAGTTGTTTAATTCTATTTTTAATAGTTTTTATTTTCAAAAATTAAAAAATCTTTCGGTTTTCCAAATAGTAGAAGAAGCTTAGTAGAAGGTAGACAGTCTGTGATTGTTTTCCATGTGTTCGATATCCAGTACTGATCATTAGCTATACTATTTATACCCTGTATACTTGCAGATATTTTTAGTGCTAATAAAAAGTGCATCAATCTTGACATACCAAAATTTTCGGCATATAACGGAATTTACAGTATGTCATGTATCTACTATCATGAGTAGTGTCACGACCGCACTTACCAAGGATAGCAAGTACGGTTGATCGCGTCTAGGGAAGGATTAAAAAATTGGGGAAGAAAAGAGAAAAATAACATTATACTTTGAACATGGCTTGAAATGTTGGAAATAACTTGTCGAAATGATGGAAATAACTGGAATAAAATCAGAGTAACATCTAAGCTAGTACATAAACTAGAATGGAATAGTATCATGACAATATGTAAATTAAAAAGAAATACTCCGTAGTACTTGTTTAGCAGAAGTGTTTAAGAGGAAATGACATTGTGTATAGAGATACGATGCATTCAAACAATATTCTACTAAAAGTCATTCGTCGTTGATGCACTTTTTATTAGCACTAAAAATACCTGCAAGTATATATGGTATATCTAGTATAGCTAAAGGTCAGTACCGGGATATCGAACACGGGAAATATAATTGCAAATGACTATCATGTACTAAGCTTCATATACTATCTAGGGAAACAAGAGTTTTGGATTTAGAACTAAACAAAAATAAATAAAGCAAATAAATAAAGTAAAACAACAAAAGCAAAGAAGATAGAATTAGGCAAATAGAGGAATTTCAAAGATCATGATTTCACTAACTCTTTAGTTATTCTAATTAGTTCTACGTTCATCCGACTCAAGTTTTACCACGATTTATGCCTATCATGCATCAATACTCATGTCACAATTATTGTATGAACATATAAGATAAACCAATCAAAGCTATCACCGAACAAAGATTGACAATAATTAAGGTAACGACCAATTAGTCGAACAAAACTTCAAGAAAAATAAAGTGGAAACGAGTTCTGAACATTAAACATAAAAAGAACTACATAAAAGTCAAATACTATCAAACCTCAAAATTCTATTGTTTAGCAATACATAGACAAATGAACTAAAACAATTAAAGTACGAGACATGAAATAAACAAACAAAACCCAAGGATGAATCTTGAAGTCTTCATGCTCCTCTATCCTTGCTTCAATCTCCAAGAATGATGGAAGAATTAGGTTAAGGAGTGGAGAGGGAGGAGCGTTGGAGGCTCCCCTTTTGGATGCTATGGATGGGTGAATATTATGAATTAAGTTATGGGGTATATATAGGTTTGAAAATGATTTAAACTTGGTAAAAAGTCTTCTCCAAGCAATAATAAAGATGGAATTTTCTTGCCCCATAGTAGAAGGAAAAGATTTGACTTCACAAGGTAATGTCTTCTTTCCTTCTTTAAATTTCCGCCTAACCTGCATTTGACAGCTTTATGCGACTTTGGTAGAACGGACAAAACTTTCTCCACAGAACTCCTATTTAGATGATCTTAGTACCAACACGAAGCTCTTTCGAAGACGAAAAGAATGACATGCAGAACTCTCTGATCGGACTTCAGAATCACCGGAAAATTGAGTTTGAACACAGCTGTCGTGTGCCGCATTTTCCCAGCGAGCGCTGGAGAGAGTCAAAGAGTTCTGGAGTGCTTTGCAGCGATCGCTGGCGTGCGCCAGCGGTTCGTTAGGTTTCCTTCCACTCCAGCTTCCGAACTTTGATTTTTTTATGCCCTTTTTGGCTCTATCTTGCACATTTCTCGCAAAACACGTCAAAATACCAAAATAGACAAAATATGCAAATAATAGACATGTAATGTAATTTTGACACTCAAAACGGACCAAATAATGGCCTTAAAATCGTGCAAAATCCGAGCGTATCAGCCGTATCTACTCAACACCGTTCATGGTCGTTACCGCTTAACCTACACATGTTGAAAACATATGCAGGACTAAGAACTTGATATACATAGTGAACACATGTCGAAATACACTTTTCATATATCTGGTTTTGTCCAGCAGCGCCGAGTGGGCTTGGAGTTTTATCTTAAAAGGAGTACACTAAAATATTTTTTTTTTAAATTCGATTGCAATCTATTTTTCCTGGAAAATATATCATATTTGAACCACGTGAACCAATAATGTGACAACATTCCACGATGGTCACTGGATTGACCTATCATTGCTCATAACAAAACATGGTAAGACAAAACATACTATAAATTTAAATAACTGAATGCATACTTGAAATATATTTACTTTATTTAAAAGAAATCCCACATTGTTCTTTTAAAGTTCTTTAACTTGAATTTTCCTCACTCCAACCTTAATCTCGCGGAGATAGCCTTTTTTTCAAAATAATACTCCCTTCATCCGCCATTTGGAGTTCTGTTGACTTTTCTGCACTCATTTTGTAAAAAAAATAATAAATAGTTAAAGTAGAGAAATGGTAAAGTAAAAGAGAGAATAGTGTAGAGAAGACTTTAACTTGAATTTTCCTCACTCTTAATTAATTTCTTTTTTCTTTTGTTCACTTGGAATTATTTTACAGTAATTTAATAAGGTGATTTAATACTTCAAAATTTTAATTTCTTAGAATAAAATATTTATGGAATAAATTTTATAAATTCAGAATGATGTATTCATTTTCTTCAATTTTTCGCGGCTGCCTGAGGCGTTGCAGGCGATGTTGGCCGACCGTTCCCGTCCCCAAATTCCTACTCCTTCGGCCCATTGAGAATCATAATCATATACTCTTTGAAATACTTATTTGTTGAAATTATGATGTTTTTTGCTTTATTTTTTATTCATTCATCCATTATTCCTGCAAAAAAAAGTTTTATTCCAATAACCTAATTCTTCTTATTGTATTTAGGTCAGATACTAGACATGCCGAATTCGTCACCGGCGTTCCCCATCTGAATCTGCCACCGGCATTGCTCCCTCCGAACCCGCCGCTACCGCCCCCAAATTGGGACCGTCCGCTTGGAACTGGGTCCCGTCACTAGGATACTGTGACGCGCTGGTATTCGGGGAATTGCTACCGTGATTCACTTTATTTAGAGCTATGGAGAATGAGAGGTGTGAATAAAATGAAGTGCTTTGAGTTGTATATATAGAGGTGAAATAAAAAAAAAAAAAAAATCGCTCGGCTAGAGGTGTCAAGTGGGCCGGGCCAATCCTGGGCCAGGCCAAGTTTATATATGTTCATTGGAATATTGGGAGGAGTTAGAAAGGAAATAATATAAATATATAATTTACTGTCAAATCTAATCAAAATAGATTGGAATAGTAGTATACTGTATAGACAAATAAATATATTTCCACAAAATTAGGGTTCACGATAATGCACATTTATATATTCCTAAATAATGTAAACTGATAAATACTCATAAATGTAAGAACATAATACACGCATAAAATATACTAATATTATAGTCTTGATATGTATATTGATTTAGGATTTTGATCAAAATAAAAATCCCTTTAAATCAAGAAATACAGGCCGAATGTCAACCATAGGATTAGGCGAGATCATCTTAAAATTAGAATATCTAATGGCTGGATTAATTTCTGAAATATTATTATTTTAGTCACTAATAATCCTATAAGGTTACTTATGTCATACCATCTAATCGGTTGTTATGGAAAATCCTATAATGTTGCCTCTCACTGACAAATCATCTGCGTGAGTGATGAATCAACATTCCATAACTTCAACTCCTTCATATCTTCCATATTCTTCACACGATCTTCCATTCATTATCCATTAAACTTAATTCCAAGGAGATTTATTATTCTTGAGCAATTAGTTTCCAGATTTCGTCATTGTCGTGTTCCAGATCAATCTGTTCCATTTTCAATTCTATACCATCGTCGTTGGCAGATCCCACATATACTGCCATCGTTTCTCATATCATTTTTCATTTCAGTCGGCGGTCAGGCGGTCAGAATCTTAACCTATAATTCTAGTTTATGAATCTTCTTTGTCATGACTCGAATATTGGATTATTATGGTTCAATTTACCCATAAGTTTCCATGGCCAAAATATTCATCTAGTATGACCCAAAAAATAGATGATGTTTTGGGCATTATAATGATATTCTTGTACTCAGTAGTTTTATGTCATGTCTCGAATATTCGATTATTATGACCCAATTTATCCATATGTTTCCATGACTCAAATATTCGTTTAGTATGACCCAAAAGCATAGATGATGTTTTTGGTTATTGTTTGTGTATTCTTCTGTCGTACCAATATTTGATTTTTTTTTAATATGTTTAAAACATGAGAACAATCGTGTATTTGGTGTTTTTTAATATGTTCAAAACATGAGAATATTATTCGGTCGTACTAATATTCAGTTTGTTTGATATGAACATTTCGATCAAATTGTATGAGACACTCTGGTACTCAGTAGTTTTATGACATGCCTCAAATGCTGGTATATTATGACACAAATTAACCTAATAATGCTATGACACAAATATTCATTTACTATGACCCAATATATCGAGTAATGCTCATCACATGGGCTATCGTCTACAAGAAACAAGAGGAAAGCATTCCAAGGACATTGTAATGGAAGTTTATCTCATCTTACAAATGAAATAATATATGGTAACAATGACATCCAGCCGAGACATCAACATATATGGTTTAAAAATGAGATTTACAAGCTCTAAACATCGTTTCATTAAAATAGTGGTAATCTAAACATCCTTTCGGTGCTTTTGGGATTAGAGGTATCTTCTTCCTCACCGTCGTTCTCTGATACACTACATGACATCCAACCAATTGAAGTGAAAATTTTACCAGATTTTGTCAATTTTAAGTCAATCGTTGTACGAAATGTTACTAACCTTTTTCCGTCATGCCTCGCCGATCCAGAAGCTCGAGTGTCGACCATTGTTGAAGTAAGCTTTTAGTTCACCCTCCTCCTCGATTTTAGAATCGTTAATTAGGATGAGGGTTTTTGTGGAGTAGCCGATTTTGTAGAGTAGCCATTTTGTATGGAGGTAGGGTTTTTCTTGATTTTGTGGATGAAGAAGAAGATTTGAGGGAAAGTGGAAGAGCTTAACGTGTGGAGTAATGACTCCCAATTAATCCGCACTTAAAAAACGGAACGACAGTTCCTAATTTTTTTTATTCCTAATTTACCCCCCCTCACATGACACAAATCTGTCTTATTATGACCCAACAAAAACGAGGAGTCATTCCAAATCGTGGACATTAATCTCCAAATCTGACGGTCCATATATGATCTGTATTTCTATACTTAGGGACTTCTTTTGGTAGATGAAAACCCTGTAAGGCATACGCTTAATTAACTAATCCATCACTATAATTATGGAAATATTTTTTTATAAAGAAAAACTAAGTAAAATTAATCTCTATAATTATACAAATCAAACTTGATATAACACAATTACACGATTTGCAAATTATAATTAAATCTAAAAATAAGACATATCAATATTGAAAGAAAAATTGTCAACTAATCATTATAATTATGAAAATAAAATTTGTTATAAGTCTTGACTTAGGTTGATTAACATCAATTATGCCAAATTACTTGGTGGTCTAAAAGTAGCAATGAATTAATCTTGTTTGATTGTATGCATTAATCTTTTAAAAGTTATTAAAAAATGGAACACTTTAAATATTGAAATGGCATATGGAATAGCTTTACTACTCCTAATTACATACGTAAGTTGTCCTGGGCCGGGCCCGGTCTGGGCCTGGCTAGTCCTAGGCTTGGGCTTGGGCCGGGCTTCAGGTGGTCCTGGGCCCGGGCCGATCTTGGGTTTATAAAACAGTCTAATTGGAGCTAGATTAAACCACCAAGGCCAGCCTAGGCCCGCTCCATTTCACTTGCCCCGCCCACTTGACATCTCTACACTCGGTGCGCAATAGGCGCCGATCGACGTTCTTCCCTCCTTCCTGTGGCGCACGCTGGGCACTGTAGCTCAGCCCTACCCCTGCAATAAGCGCCGATGGGAGCGACATCCGCGGCGGGATGACACACCTATATGAATGCTCTTAGTCTTATACTTATCTGTCCGATAAAAATCGATTTTTTTAGGATGACACGAGTTTAAATGTATAACTAATAAAGTATCAGTAATTATTTTTGATGGCATGTACTAAAATTGAAAGAATGTGACGATGGAGAAGTTAATTTTCAATGGGTCAAGCTACAGTGGACAAATAAGACGAACTATACCCCCTCCATAAAAAAAAAAAGAGAGAGGTAATAATGTAATTTCTATTTATGAAAATTCTTTTTATCATTTTTTGTAAAGTAATAATGTCATTTCTATTTATGAAAATTCTTTTATCATTTTTTATATATTTTGACTATTATATTTTGTTTTTTTTTTTGTTGTTGTAAACATAACACCAAATATGGATGTTTTATTTGTATGTGAAAACACAGATTTCACAAGTGATTAATGAACATCACCGCCAAATTCTGCCACGAATAGCCCCTTTCGGCGCCAATCGGTAAACCTTTTCTCATTCGATCATAAAATGCTTCTGATTTACCAATACACATACATACATTGTTGTTAATGAGTGTATAGGCTTTGGTTTTCCCAACAATTCGTTGATTGCTGATGCTATTTTCATATTAATTAACATCCGTGAATAGATTTAGGGTGATGATCAATTTTCAGTGTTTAATGTACATTTCAGTTATCCAGCTCCAGTTGATGTTTAATGATCAATAAGGTTAATAGTGAAAAATGGAGAAAACGTGTTCTGTGCTGGCACATTTTGACAAGACCACTCCAGCTATTGGTAATGAGATCAAACAGGCACTTGAAGGGAATGATGTTTCAGCTAAGATCGACGCAATGAAAAAGGCGGTCATGCTTTTGCTAAATGGCGAGACCCTTTCTCAGCTGTTCATTACTATTGTAAGATATGTTTTGCCGTGTGAGGACCACACTGTTCAGAAACTGTTGTTGCTCTATTTGGAGATCATCGATAAGATTGATGCAAAGGGCCGAGTCCTACCAGAAATGATTTTGATTTGCCAGAATCTCCGTAATAATCTTATCCACCCAAATGAGTATATTCGTGGTGTCACCCTACGGTTCCTTTGCCGTATTAGTGAAGTGGAAATCATCGAACCATTGGTCACCTCCATTATGGCCAACTTGGAACACCGACATCCTTATGTTAGGAGAAATGCAATTCTTGCTGTGATGTCAATTTACAAGCTCGAGCATGGTGATCAGCTCTTGGTTGATGCTCCAGAGACCATTGAGAAGTTTCTTTTGACAGAGCAGGATCAATCAGCTAAGAGGAATGCCTTTCTAATGCTTTTCAATTGTGCTCAGGATCGTGCTATTAATTACCTGTTGACCAACGTTGACAAAGTACAAGACTCGGGTGGGCCTATGCAGATGGTTGTCTTGGAGCTGATCCGGAAAGTTTGCAGGACTAACAAAACAGGGAAATATATTAAGATTATTATATCTTTACTGGATGCCCCTTCAGCCGCTGTGGTTTATGAAAGTGCTGGAACCCTTGTTTCATTGTCATCTGCTCGGACAGCTATTATAGCTGCAGCAAATACATATTGCCAGCTTCTTGTTTCTCAGAGTGATTATAACTTTAAACTCATTCTGCTTGATAGGCTGAATGAACTCAAATCTTCCCACACAGACATTATGATTGAAAGAATAATGGATGTCCTGAGGGCATTGTCAAATGCAAATCTTGACATTCAAAAGAAAACACTTGATATTGTTCTGGAATTGATCACGCCTCGTAATGTCAGTGAGGTGGTTGTTACTTTGAAGAAGGAAGTTGTAAAAACTCAAGGTGGAGAGCTTGAGAAGAATGGTGAGTACCGACAAATGCTAATTCAAGCTATCCATTCTTGTGCGATAAGGTTCCCTGAAGTGGCAAGCACAGTGGTCCATTTGTTGATGGATTTCTTGGGAGATAACAACGTAGCATCTGCAATGGATGTTGCTGTATTTATGCGTGAGATGATTGAAACAAACCCAAAGTTAAGGGTTTCTATCAGCACCAGGCTTCTGGATACGTTTTATCAGATCCGAGCAGCACGAGTTTGTTCTTGTGCTCTTTGGATTATTGGTGAGTATTGTCTATCTCTATCTGAAGTTGAGAGCGGCATTGCAACCATCAAGCAGTGTCTAGGAGAGTTACCATTCTTTTCAGTATCTGAAAATGAGGAAGCTGCTGATTCTTCAAAGAAAACCCAGCAGGCAACCTCAATCACTGTTTCATCTAGAAGACCAACTATCCTTGCGGATGGAACTTACGCAACTCAAAGTGCTGCATCTGAAACTGCCTTCTCCGCTCCAGCTGTATTTAAAGGATCTTTGGCAATGGGGAATTTGAGATCTCTGCTTCTCACTGGTGATTTTTTCCTTGGTGCAGTTATCTCCTGCACCCTGGCAAAGCTCATCTTAAGGTTGGAAGAGGTTCAACCATCAAAAATTGAAGTGAATAAAGCAGCGAGCAACACATTATTGGTTATGGTTGCCATGCTACAGCTTGGGCAATCCTCGGTTCTCCCTCACCCAATTGACAATGATTCTTATGATAGGATTGTTCTCTGCATGAGATTGCTATGTAGCACAGGGGACGATGTGAGAAAGATCTGGTTAAAATCTTGTCGTGAGAGTTTTGTTAAGATGCTTTCAGATAAACAACTTCATGAAACTGAAGAAAGTAACGCGAAGGCTCAGGTTTCCTGCACACAGCCAGATGACCTTATTGACTTTTACCATTTGAAGAGTCGAAAGGTGAAATACTGTACTTTTGTCGATTTCTTAGTTCTTACCTTTGATAAACATGATGATTCATCGTTTCCTTGTAGAATAAAAATCTGGGGCTTCAATCCTTACTCTTTATCCCCATCTTCGCCCAGGCTAACGGGGCCTTACTTATTCAGGTTCAGGGAGGCCTCGAAAAGCACTGTTGAGAGGACGATGCAAATAAATTAAATCGTATCATTCAACTGACAGGGTTTAGCGACCCTGTATATGCTGAAGCTTATGTGACAGTTCACCATTATGACATTGTCCTGGATGTTACGGTGATTAATAGAACAAAGGACACTCTCCAAAACTTGTGTTTGGAATTGGCTACAATGGGTGATCTTAAACTTGTTGAGCGCCCACAGAATTATACCCTAGCGCCAGAGTCAAGGAAGCAGATAAAAGCAAATATCAAAGTGTCGTCTACTGAAACTGGAGTCATATTTGGCAACATTGTTTATGAGACCTCAAATGTGTTTGAGCGGACTGTTATTGTTCTCAATGATATCCATATAGATATCATGGACTACATATCTCCAGCTGTTTGCAGTGATGCTGCTTTTAGAGCCATGTGGGCAGAATTTGAGTGGGAGAACAAGGTGCGATTGCTCATACTAAATTTTAATAAATATTAAAACCATTATATGTCTTCTGATATAGATGTGGAGATGATCATAACTCAAGCCATTCAGTTGATTCTTGGCTAGTTTGTTACTATAGCTTTATAGATATGTATACGCACTTAACGAGCCATTCAGTTGGTTAGATTAAAGCTCACATATTTATTATGGTCTCGTTCGGTTTGAAAGATGGAAGCTCACTACATAATCTAGGATAAAATGTCACGTGATTAACCATCCTAGCCACCCCCCTCCAGCAAAAATAGTCTTGGTTTAAATTTTGGTACCATGTTACCGTTGGTAGTTTTATCATCTACACAACTTAATTAGTTTGTCGTTTTTTATTATTTGAATATTTTCGGCTAAACATTTGAAATTGAATTTTGGTGAAGTGTTATTTTTATTTACCAGGATAAGATGTGAATGAGATCATATTTGAAGAGAAAGTGTGTGATGATGTGGTGACAACCAATTAAGAACGGTAACAATAAATTAGCAAATATATGTATAGAAATTATAATCAAACCGAACAGATTATTTATAGTCGGGGTGCGTTAATATCATCAACACCTCTTAAAATAACACCATACCACCATTCCTAGCCAATCATTTGTACACGTGGACGAATAATCAGCTGCCATGTGGCAATCATAAAAAATTCTCAAGGTTAAAATTCTCGGCCAGCAATATACAACACTGTATACAACAATTTTTCTCGGCCAACAATATCCAACACGCTATACAACATTGTTGTCTAGTGTTTATACTATTATTGTGTAGCGTTTATAATATTGCTGGATACGTGGTGGTATGGTGTCACTTTAAGATGTATTGTCATTTTAACACAAACCTATCTCAGTATAATACTCCTATAACCTTAAACGATTCTTGAGATTCAATAATCTAAAAGCTAGTAGTATTGTTCTCTAACCATGTAAGCAGTTAACTTTGGAGGCAGAAAAAAGGATTGATTCCCAACTTATGTGAATCTTTATAATTTGTATGCAGTGAATTCTTTCAACGGTTTCATATGTCATAGCGTTATCATTCACAAGAAAGTTCTTTTTATGTCCACCCCTGCATATTACTCTTTTTGTTTGGCCTATTGCAGACAACTGCATTAAGTTAGGTTGTGTTAAGCAAATAAAACTTGTTAACTTGTTGCTCATTAATTTTACGATTTTGTTGTCTTGTACCAGGTTGCTATCAACACGGAAATTTCAAACGAGAAAGAGTTTCTTGGCCACATAATAGAATCTACCAACATGAGATGCCTAACCCCACAGTACGTGAATTTAGATTCCCGTGGTAACATGAATGAAGGATATGATAGAATTCTGTTTGGTGTGTGTAGGTCTGCTCTGGAAGGTGAATGTGGATACATGGCTGCTAATCTATACGCAAAGAGTGTGTTTGGTGAGGATGCGTTGGTAAATATTAGCATGGAGAAACAGGCAGACGGGAAGCTGAACGGATATATCAGGATCAGGAGCAAAACTCAAGGAATCGCCCTGAGCTTGGGCGACAAGATTACGCTGAAGCAGAAGGGAGGGAAGTGATCATACTCTACTGGTAAATATGTTTGTTATCCGTTCGTTTCGTTCCTCTACTCTTCTTTCTTGATACACTCACTCATCTTTATAGTTTTTCCTTTCCATACATAATACAACTGTAGACAGTATTCTCGTTTTTGCTTTTCTTTATTTCTATACTTTGCCCAATACTATTTGTTGCAAGACTAAACTCCATTTCTGGCCCTATATATGACCATTTTTTTATATACGTCCTAGACAATATGCACGAGTTCTGTACATACTATGATTTAGATTATTTTTTGTCATTTTTTGAAAAAGCTGTTAAAGTTAACAATGAAGACTAAAAAGATCAATTTTATGTTGAGGACCAAAAAGAATGTACTCATGTGTTAAGGAAAAAAAAAAAAAAAAAACAACTCAAAAATTTCGAAAGTAATTGAACTCCAAACCAAAAATTCATCAAATTTCAAGAAATCGATGATACAGTTCCAGTGGACCAAATCTTGCTCGCTCGTCATCAGTGGTGGCAAGACTAAGGTTTGAGGAATACACTGAAGGTGTTTGAGTTTGTGTTGATATCTATGAGAGTTGAGAGGTAATGGCATCGACAAAAATTACATTGATTTAGCTAGCATAGTTTCACATTTCTTGGATGACATTTTTCTCAATTTCTCCCCTATGTTGTCTTCTTCCAACATCGATCAATTATCAAGCAACATCATATCAGCTTGTCACTTGATTGTGATTCTGCGGCTCTTCCACATCCCAACTACATCCCAACTGTTCACAATTGAAACTAAAAAAAAATACTCCCTTCGTTCCATAGTAATGAAGGCATTTCTTTTCGGCACGGAGATTAAGAAAAATTGTGTTAGGTGAGCTAAGTAAATGGAGAGTAAAGTGGCAAATGAAAAAGGTAGAGAGATGAAGAGAGAATAAAGTAAAAGAGAGTAAAGTAGGTGTGGAAAAATGTGTTGACTTTTACAAAAAAAGGAAATGACTCTATTACTATGGAACGTACTAAAATGGAAACATGACTCTATTATTATGGAACGGAAGGAGTAACATATAACTGTCACACATCGGTGCCAAGAGAAAACTGAAACTAGTATATAAAACCCATAGGTCACTCCTCCTATCACCAATTGGTTTTAGGATGGAACCCATGGATTTCTATCACCAACATTAGCTCCTCTAGTGAGGCGCTCGCAACCTAGACCCGGTCTCGTTGGATGGTTGGCGATTTCGTGTTGTGTTAGCTACGCGGGGACCACAATTGTACTCTCTTTGTCTCGTTATAAGAGATTGATATTCCTTATTTGATTGTCCCGTTACAAGTGACCTTTACTCCTCTTACTTTAGTCCCTATTTATCTACTTTACTCTATCTCCTACTTTATTCCCTCTCTACTTAATTGACATACTCTTTTTCTTATATTTCATGCCGGAAGTTGATCACTTTAGATACAACGGTTTGGAGTATTGTTTATGACCTAAATAAAAAATAATTATATGTACATGAAAAACAATAGACTTTTATACTTGTTATATTTTGATTTTGTGGTTATTTTGTGTTTGAAAGAGGAGTTAGGTCATTAGGTGTTTAATCATTTAATAGAGGAATCAACTATTGATTTTGATATATTAAGGAGATGTGAGTTTTAGGGATGTAGTACTTGAAACTTGTGGGTCTAACTCAAATTGCCCACTAAATTTAGTGGATTAAGGTTAGAAATTTTTAGTCTTTTAGCTAACCTAGAGTCGGATGGAATGACATGACCCTATGCACAACTATTGTCTATTCTTCTATCTTAGTTTAGCAACCCATTCTACACTTTAATCATGATTTGATAAAATTTATTAACTATACAAAAATAAAATTAGCCCAATAATTTACTTAATACATACATACATATATATATTCACATTTTATTAATATTAATATATAATATAATAAGAGAGAAACAAATAGACAAATTTATTAGAAGGTGTTTATTTTAATTTAAATTTTTACAAATCATTTATATTTTTAACATGCTCATATTCATTATAACCTTATCTAATATGCTAAGTCATTCAACAACTCATGATTTGTCAATTATTATAATTATAATTATTAATTATTATTATTATATAAAAATACATAAATTATTTTTGATATTTAATATTTTGCCCGATTAGCCTATCGGATTAGCACGAAATCTAACCATTCAAAGTTATAATTGAAATTTCTAATCTGATTAGCCCACCACATGGAATAGTCCGACTGACATACCTTCAAACTTACACAAAAATTCCATATTCAATACTTAGTGCAATAATGTTCATCTCCTCAAACCATACAATTATTAAGTTGTTATTGTATGAAAGTGATTTAGCTCATGTTTCAAAAGCAATTAATGGGCAACATGAGGATGAAATGATTTAGGTATTGAGACGTGTTTGCTTACAATTTCATGATTTAGATGCTGAGATATGTTAAACGCAAATGGTGTGTTTGGTTTTACAATTTCAAGCAATTTGATCCTGTTTTAATTTGAGTGTAACGTAACGAAATTAACAAGCAGTTGAGAAGTAGTAATAAATTTATTTGAAAGCCACGAGAAACAGTAAACAAAGACAAAAGGAGATACCTAAACTTGACACACGATTTTAAAGATAAGATGACACAAATTGAAACCAAATCACGCAGTTGGTTTCTCAATGAGCTTGTGAATTGTCTTCATGTCAACCGCTTCGTTTATGGTCCCTTTCTCGACGTGATCCCACCACTTGAACAAGAAGTTATCGACCACTAACCTGAACCATGGTGACAGCTTCAAACCCCCCTCACCGGCATCCGCTTTCCGCAGAAGCTCCTTCAGCTCTTCCCGGTTCACATATTTGACATCATGTACTTCGTCTGGATTTGGGTGCACGCTCACATCCCGCACAATGAAAAGGAGATAATCCACTGCATATATCAGTATAGAAACATGAGCATGCCTTGATTGTAACGTAATCCTAATTGAAGATGCAGCTACTTACGTTCGTGCTCTCCCCATTTTCCATCGGACGGGGCTTTGTACAGCATACGCCCCAAAGGAACAAACTGGTCGACAGGGACATCTTCAGCAGGAATGCCAAGTTCATCCAACAGCTTCCTCTGAGCAGCATTCCGCACACCTTGATCGAGACAAATTGGGTGAGACGAGACAAGAGGAGAGGAGAGAGGTGCTTGGTTGTAATTGGATTATGAAGAAAATACAATACCAAGAGCATTTTCTTCGATAAGCTCAGAATCACGGTATAGTGGATGGCTGCAGCAGGTGTTTGTCCACACCAACGGGAAAGTAACCTTGGTTGTGGATCGTTGCTGAGGAACAAGAAAGAAGAAGATAAGGAAAAGTGGTGAGCAAAATGCCTATCTAGCCTCAAATTGTAGCAACAGTAACAGCAACACCAGAGAAAGATGGACATGGCATGAATGTATATAGCTTACCTGAAGCAATAACTCGTATTTTGAGTTAAACAGGAAGACACTGAAAGCTCTGTGCAACAGATTTAGAGCCTCGATCTTTTCCATCAGATGGCCTGCATATTAAACAGAGCTTTTTCCTGTTAACGATATGATATGCGACTACTTACTCCCTGTTCTGTTTTAGGCCATCTGAAGGTACTTGTAGCATTTAAAACTTTATTATCTCTCCTAATTTACTCTTTTCATACTTAACCTATAAACATCAATTTCTTAAATCTCGTACATGCCTCAAATAGCTTGGGGCGGAGGCAGTATGACTTAAAGCAGCAACTTTCTACCAAATTTCAACAACATATAATCATACTATTTCTGGATTACAAAAACATTGAATCAGAATCTAAAACCTAAAAAGAGGACTCACAATTGTACTTGGATTCATGACCAACCACTTGATCATTCTCATCAACCAATATGCATCTGCATACATTAAAACAGATAAATGTGATCCCTTTTACACTTGGATAGACTGTGAAATGGTAAAGGTAATTCAATTTCGAGATAAAAAGAAAAATCAAAAAAGAAAGAAAAAGACAAAAAAAAAAAAAAAGAAAAAAAGAAAAGGGAAAATTGACAGCATCAATTCAACATCAATAAAAGTTTCAATCAACAAAATATCGAAAACCCACAATCAAGATCTCAAATTGAAAAGGGGAAAAAGGGGATAGGGCACAAACTCGTCTTCAAACATGAGGCGCCTCTGCACAGCGTCCATGCCGACATCACCCATGGCTGTTGAGGTGGCGAAACGGAGGAGGAAATGAGTGGGTTTGGGATGGAAGAGAGGTTTGCAAGAAGTGGGTTTAAAAAGGAGAGATTTGAGCGGAGAAATCGATGGAGAAGCAGCCAACCATTTTTGAAACGGGATACCAGTCAAGGACGACATTTCTCTTTCTCTTTTTTATGGAAAATAAATTATGCCATTTTTAAAACTGGGTTTCCACTTTACTCATTACTGTTGTGGCGGCGGCGCTGGTGTGAGAGAGCCTTCTTCACCAGCATAAATAATCAAAAAATCATATTTTCAATTTTATTTTATCCAGAGAGCAATATAGATATTTTAAACTTTATATTTTACTTATACTCATTCCGTTCCAAAAAAATATAAACATTTGAATGAGACGATACAGAAATTAATTGCACAATTAATAAAATAAGAGAGATAAATTTTCAAAAAAATAATTTATAATATTATTATTGAAAAATAAGGCTCACCTTATTAGAAAAGGAAAATATTATTAAAAACAGACGGAAGTATTTTAATAAAATATTTCAATCTTTATTTCTATTATACCGATATAAAGTATATGTGTGAGTTGACTTTGAACTCTAAATCTTATTTTCATGGAATTTTCTTATTTTTAACCAATGTCTAGCTTCAGGTTAACTTGTTCTATAAATCAATATTTGATTCGATTAATATCTAAATGGCCAATGCAAGTTTAAGTAGGTCCAATTCGATTTCTTGGTGATTAGTTTCTGTCACCTAAGTTTTCATACAATAAATTAACTACAAGCTTCTATTATTTCTTTGGCCGGGAGTGGCCCGCATTCTTTTAATGTTTTAAATGCTAAAAAAGTTAGATTGCCTAAAGTCAAACATGCTATGCTAAATTAAATAATATTTGTAGCGCTTTAATTTCGTTCTTTAAATAAATTTTTTTTTCTCTCACATTCATATTCGAAAATTTTCGGAATATAGGCCTTCATTCGTTAACCTTTTAGAATATGAGTTCGAAGTATGCAAATTTTTCATAATAATATATTTTTTTACTTTTTTATATTTATTCTCTTATTTTTTATTATTTTTCTTTCAATAATTATAAATTTACTAAACTCTCCTTTAATCTAATTTCTTAAAAAAATCCATCTGCTCTCTCAAATTCTCACACTCCACTTCACCGCCGCCTCCTCCTCCAGGCTCCTCTTCACCCCCTCCGCCTTCAGTTCGGCACCTCTTTGCTGCCTCCGCTTCGCCGCTCTTTGTCACCACCCAACTGTATAACTACAACCTTCTTCTTCGTCTTGCCATAATCTTGTTTGTTTGTGCTTGTGTGCAGAATCTAATGCTTGTTAATTGAATACTCCCAACGTGCTGAGCTTTCAAAAATTCAAAAAAGGGAAAATAATTGGGTTATGAGAATTTGAGAGAGCATATTGATTTTTTTGACACTTAGGAGAGCATAATGAAATTGTTGAGAAATTGAGTTTAAGGATAGCGTTGTTAATTTATAATTGGGTAGAAAGTAATACTTCCTCTGTTTCATAATAGAAGTCACTTTTATTATGGTCATAGGTTTTAAAAAATATAAAGAATTGTTTCATAATAGAAGTCACTTTTATTATGGTCATAGGTTTTAAAAAATATAAAGAATAGTGGGTTGGAAAAGTGTAATATGAAACTCACTTTTTATATTAGTTTTATAATAAAATGTGAGTGAAGTGAATTAATGGAATGTGGGACCTACTTACCATTTATAGTAAAATTGAAGTGTGACTCTTATTGTGGGACGGACCTGAATGGCAAAGTGTGCTTCTTATTGTGGGACGGAAGGAGTAAGAAAAATAAAGAGAATATATATAAAACTCTTATTCTGAAAAATTCGCATATCTCGAGCCCATATTCTGAAAGGTCACAAATTTAATCTACAATCTCAAAAGGTCAGCAAATACTCTTTTTTGAAATTTCTCTTCATATGCAACAATTTGGCAATTAATGGTTTTTTTTATTAAATAATGTTATTCATTCACAATTTAAATATAAATGTAAATTAATATTTTGATCAAAAATCTAAGTTATATACATGATTGATCTAATATATTCAACGCTGTAGTATTCCGCACATCCGCCATTTAAAGAATTTTAATGGATTTTAGGAAATTATTTAACTTTAGGAAGAAAATTAAATATAGAAAGTGACTAAATATAGAAAGTGACTAGAATGTGTGACTCATTTTTAATATTAATTTTATAATGAATTATGAATATAAAAAATTAGTGAAATATGAGATGCGCATACTAAAAGTAAAATAAAATAAATCATTCTACAAATCGTAGACAATCCAAAATAGCAAAATGACTCTTTAAATGATATAAAAATGGAGTAATAATTTAGCAATCTAAAACTGAATAAAATATGATTTTTAATTATTTAGATAATTCTCGATCTATATACCACACGACCCTTATAATTTAGTTTCTCTTTTCTATTATTCTGATCCAATTGCAAGTGTTAATGTGAATGTAACTAATAAGATATGCTTAAACTACAAACTAGTACAGTGCATCACTTCCTTTCCAACTAGGCTAAGATACTTAGCTGATTTTATTCGATTAGTTTATATTTTGTATGGTTTAATTAATCTTCATTGTTTTAACAACAACAAATTGCGCATCACGAGGGCAGATCGTGGAATTTCGCCTACAATAGCAACAAAAGTTGGTATAAATTCTAATTGCGTAGTTGGTATACCTAATATCATAACTTTTCATATTATTCCATATTTTGTCATACAAACATATAGAATCAAAGAATAAGAGCAATTTGGCGGGTGTGGATGACTATTCATATTTGATAATAAGAAAAGAAAACTACTATTCTCTACCGTCCCATAATAAGAATCACATATGATGTGAGCACGAGTTTTAAAAAATATAAAGAATAGTGAATTGAAAAAATTAATAGAATATCAGATCCATTTTTTAATATTAATTTTATAATAAAATGTGAGTGGAGTATGTTACTGAAATGTGAGACCTATATATCATTTATGGTAAAAATGAATTGTGATTGTTATTATAGGACGAACCAAAATGACAAATTGTGATTATTATTATTGGAATGAGGGAGTAATTTTCTTTGCATACGACAAAAAAATAGTACTATTATAATCACAAGATACATGTGTTGCAGAATAACAGGATACTCCATACTAATTAGTGTACCAAATATTGATACTTATTCAAAGTAGAAACGAATAGATATACAAGTTGTATAATATTACGACTCTTTCGTAACATTTGACATTTAAAAACCTAAGATTTCTTTGTTTGAAAAATTGTTGATGTTGACTTTTTTATTTTTAATTACTTTTAGTCTTTTTCTTCCTAATAATATCCCATTATATTAAAACAATCCATTTCATGCATTAAAACCTACATACGCTATTCCCATTTATAAAACTAAAAACATTTTTTTTATTTTTAGTTTGACTATAGGTGTACCGAACAAGCCTTTGGTAGAATTCGACTTATCCTGATGACCGGGTTTGCGGATTAAGGCCTAAAGTCATTCAACAAGTGACGAGATTTAAACCCTTGACCTTAAATCACCACAACTTCGTGCTGCCAACTGTGTTGTAGCCCGTTGATAAAAAAATAATTAAATAAACACACACAAAAAAAAATCTTTTAATTTGGTGCAGGGGAGATTGATCACATATTTGATGATTGCACATGTCAATAAGCAAAACATCACACCACCTTATGGTAAATAGCTACTAAGTTATATTTCCCAGGTCCCAATTATCTGTTCCGAATCCAACTATGAGTATCTTAATTTATTTAAATTACTCTTAAGTAACGAAACTTACATTCAACTAGCTTATTTTATTTATATTTTATTAAAATATCAATACATAAAATAAAACTCACATTCCACTTACTTTTAAAATCCACCTCTTTATATTTGTTCGTGTCAGATCAAAATGGAACACATATTGAAAGACGAAGGGAATATAAACTTCTAAAAATCACATAAATGTCAAGACATCATGATGAATTGTTGAGATATAAATTTACACATTTTAATAGTATATCTGAAATTTTGATATATAGAGTCTAAAATGGTCAAAGAAAATTATATTTCTGTTAAGGTATGACAATTATATAGAGCGTCGAATTTTTTTATTTTTTCAAACCTAATTTTAAGCCCACGATAGATCGCACCGTGGGCCACTATTAGGGATGAGATACTGTAAAGCATATTTTTCGAGTTGCTTGTTTATATAAACCTTATTTTCTAATATGAGAATGAAATATTTTTTGTTACGTAGTGTTTGACATTTCATTTATCTTTTAAATTACATAGATTTATGAGATTGAAAGCAAATGAGTCTAGGTCTTACAAATTGTAGATTATTGAGTGGTAAGGTTACTCAGTCAATTCTCTTGCAAAAGTACAAATGAATTTCACAATGTATATAGGTGATAAGGCGTGTTTTGTGCATTAGTTACTTATCAGTTTAATGTGTTTAAACAGATAATATGCGTAAACAAGTCGTTCAGTGTGTAGAAAAAGGGTAGAAATGCATGCAAATGAGTGCTGAAGGAGAATCAAGTGGAAGTAAAACATGATGATGTAAACTGATCAGAATGCTGTGATATGGAGTTGAGCGCAAGAATGACAAGCTTTTAGGAGTTGCCTATTCTGAAGGGCAAAAATCTCAACACACGAAGAAAATATCCCTAGGGATTGAAGCCAAGCCATCCTATAAATAGAAGGAGGAAACATGAATAAAAGTGTGTCTTTGTGAGGGGTCATCGAGAGTCCGAAAATCCATCATAAAGGAGGAACCACCGTCATCAGCCACATCTGGTGTCTCTCACTCCACACTTGAAGCTTTCGTCCTCCATCACCGCAGAAAGGGGGAACCATGCCTGCTGCCATCCAGTCATCTTAGCTAGTTTATTAGTCCCACCGCTCTTAGGAGCTAGAAACAATTTACATTTCAATTTTTTTGCATTTACTTTCGGTTATTGTTATCGTTTGCTGTTTAGTGTTAGAATCTCTCTAGTTAATCTAGCTTATGTTTGATCATTTGTTTTGGATATTTTGGATCTTAATTCACATGCTAATTGATGCACTTTTTATTAGCACTAAATAAACCTGCAAGTATACAGAGTATATATAGTATAGTTAAAGGTTAGTACCGGATATCGAACACGGGGAAGACGAACACAAAGTGTCTATCCTCTACTAAAACTCAATTACTATCTGGAAAAACATTTGGGTTTTGAAAACTTTTGAAAAACTAAAAGCAATAAAAAGCATAGATCAACTAAAAGCAAATAAACCAGGAGAAAGACAATAGAGATAAGGGAATTCCAGGGATGTGTGTTCACAGTTATGGTTATACAAAATTCCAACTACAATACCCTAGCACAGTTATTACTTTGATAGAACGAGTCACCTAGCTAATGCTCATGCGATACAAACGTTGCTTATAAGATTAGGGTTGTCAATCCGAACACGTAACTCCAAAAAGCTCCTAAGACCCTTGAAAAGTCCTCACTCTCAATTAACAGTGCCGTTTTAAGGGAAGCTAACTGTAGTGTCTACTAAGTGGATCTAACTCGCTAGAACTCTGTCACATTTATGAAGCAAGTTATATTAAATCATACACGATTGTGTCACTCAATCATGAAGCATCAAGATTAACTTAGGGAATAAACAAAGTAAAAACAAAACGGATATTAAATAGAAAACGGAACTTGCATAACCAAAGTCGTTACTAACACATCCCTAGAATCCTATGAGTTTAGTTACACATAATTGAATAAGCTAAAAACATAGATTGAAGGGAAGACAATTTGAAAATAAAACTAAAGCAAATAAAACCCGTAGGTTGAACCCTTGTCGTTCTTGATGTTTTTGAAATCCTTCTCCAACTCCTTGCACCAATGAAGTACTCTAGGTCTTGATCTCTTTGAAGTATTTTGCAATTGGAAGTTCTCTCCTTTGATGAAGCTTGAGGTCTTATTTATAGGGGAAAGCCATGACTTGTTGTAGAAGGAAAAAAATCTCCAAAATATGGTAAAACTGGGTGCAAATCTAGGGCTTCTCGGATTCGCCGCCTTTCTCCGGCGGGCCGCCGCACCTTGGCCGGCCGGACGAGACTTCTCTTCCAAGCACATTTTTCCGAGGCGGACCGCTGCGTTGATCTGCCCGCCGGGCGCCGGCGGTCGCCGCACACATCCGCGGCGGTCGCCGTCTCTGACTCCAGATTTCCAAACTTGGCGTTTTGGCTCCCTTTTTCGGCTCAATTATGCACATTTCTCACAAAACACGTCAAAATACCAAAATAGACAAAATATGCAAATAATGGACGTGTAGAGTGACGTTGACATAAAAAACGGACCAAATAATGGCTTTAAAACAGTGCAAAATCCGAGCGTATCAACTCCCCCAAACTTACATTTTTGTTTGTCCTCAAACAAAACAATAAAGACACCAAATAGACGCACGGAATGCACAAGGACTAGACGTTATAATTGCCTCAAAAGATGGAAGAACAATTTAAACATGTATTAACGCAATCAAATCAAGCATGGCTTATTAGTGCACTTTCATTACTAACTCGTGGAACACCTTGAATTCAAGCCCTCACATGTGGCAAACTTCCAAAGATGGGAAGTGCTCTCTCACTCTCAAAGTGTATAATGGTAATGTGTACATAAGCACTCAAATCATGCATCATGCAAAGTTTACCATATGCTTGCTCAAAGTCTACTCCCTCCTCTACTAAATGTGATTAAGCTTCAAAAGTCCGAAAGATCTTTATCTTTGGTTGTAATGTAGGCTCTTTGGTAGGTGAGGAATATTTGGCTAAAAAGTGACTAAAAATAAAAATATCCCAAGTAGAGTAAAGATAACTCCACTTTTCTAACCCAAGACACTTTTAACACTTCATTTATTTTTCTCCTTCAACTCACTTTCCAATCCTTTGATTTTCTTCTTCTTTTCACAACCTTTCACACTTTTTCTTTTTTTTTTTCTTTTTATTTCTTACACATCCTTTCTTTTCTTTTCTAAGATCAAGCACATACTTGGAATTTTTCTCAACTTTACAACTTGTACTTTCTTTACACACCACTTTTATATTTCCCCCTTATCTCTCCAATTCCTTTACAAAATAAGATAGTAATGACTAACTAACCCAAGGAATTGTCCCCATAATTTTGGCTTCCAAAGAAAAGGCTTAAAGGCTTAAAGGCTCAAACTTGGCTCCGAAGGGAAAAATTTTGAATATAAAATTTTTTAGAGGGTCATGGTTTTTAGATAAAAGTAGGCTAAGAAAAGATGACCAATCATCCTCCTAAATCGACTTAAACACTCTGTAAACTTAGGCAAGACTAGGAGCAAGTTCTAGAAACATATACATGCATGCAGATAAATCACACAAGAATAAATTTTTGGCTCAAATCCTCACAAGGTATAAGCATGAATCAAGGCGAACAGGAAATTCACTAATTATGCACCTTTTCACCAAACCATCAAATCAAAACGTCTAGCCATACTTAAAACATAGATGGAATGTAATATCATCGACAACTCGATCTAAAGTGTGTCCCTAAGCATGCGTGTTTCTAAGTTCTTTATGTTAAGTTCACGACATGGATTCAAGAAAACATTTTTAGAACACAAAATTCTCCTATGGGGTTTTGAAAAACAAAAGCAAAAACTTAAAACAAAAAGAAAACCCTAAAACAAAAACCTAAACTCATGGTCCACCATTTCATCCCCCCAAACTTATTTACAACAATGTGTAAAATAAGTTTGTAGAGTCGGTTGGGACGTGAGTGAACTACTAAAAAGAAAACATACCTTGAAAAATTTTGTGTCGAGGCTTGATGGGACGAAAATTCGAAAAATTTGAAAAATCGCTCTGGAAACTGTGCCCAGGTGGCGGTGCGCCGCGGCATGTCCGACGGTCGCCGCACATCAACAGATTGTTCCAGAGAGTGGCGGCGGCACTTCACTATCTTGGGCATGCGAGTGCTCCCCTTGCTCATTATAGTGATCAATGACCTCATAAGTGGAGTCATCCTCGGCCTCAAAGATGGGGATACGAGCCAGAATATTTCTCTTCCTAAATTCCCCATTGACGGGGTTGGCCTCAATGGCTCTTCGGTGGGCCGGAGTGTCGAGCTTCCAATTGACTTGGTTTGCCCAAACATCGACCTTGGTCAACTGCGGGATTGGAACGTGGAAGTTATCTCCCGCCACTTGCAAGAAAAATGCTTGACCCCAATAGTCGGTCTTCAATAACCCCACCGGGAAGAGCACCTCATAAGTAATAAAGCGCTCCCCGCCATCTTCCGTCAACCCGGCGAAAGATATGTCCAAGTGCTCGGAAATCGCCGTGATCAAGCCCCCACAACAACTAACCCCTTTCTTCGTGATCCGGTCCACATAGAGCGTGAAGAGGGTTCCATAGTCGAATCCCTTCTTGTTGAGAAGACACCAAATCACATTGAGCTCTGTTTGGGAGACTCTTCCCCCATCAACCCTAGCAAACATGAGTTGGGTCATAGCGCGGTGGAGGTACCTCAAAACGGGGTTGCGAATCGAAGAAAACTTGGCATAGCCCGCGGCGTGCTCGTGCTCATTTGTCATCGCACCCCAAACCTCGTCAAAATCGTAGTCATTGTCTTCCTCGGGGTTGGGTTCGAAGCAATGGAACACTCCACTAAGCTCGTCCATGGTAAGCGAGTACCAATGGTTGCCTACGCGGAAATCGATGCTAAGCGGGACATTTTGACGACGGTCCTTGGTGACCTTCAATGAGCTAAGGAACTCAAGAGTGTACTTTCTAAATGACGGCCACTTCCTCTCGAACATGTAGCCAAGACCGTTCCCGTTGCCTATGTCACACAACGCTCAAAAGTCCTCCGCGATCCCCAAAGTTTGGAGAGGGAGATCGTGGGGATATGTCGAGGGCGCTGTCCCTCTCGCCGACACCTTCTTCCACATAGCCTTTTGCTCATCCGTGGCAAGGCTAATGCTATAGTTCTTCGCATTCTCTGGTTTTCCCTTTGATCCCATTATCTTACAAAAGAAAATATATACTCTTAAAAAGAATACCATCAAATAGGCGAACAAAGGGTCCTCCAAACTTGCCCTCAATATAACAAAAACCAAGAATCAAAAGTCATGTGCAAGTTTGTATATCATAGCACCCTATATGGTAACATGTAAACATGTAGAGTATAATCAACCAAAATAGAACACTTTAATCCACCCCCCAACGTGAATTCATCCCCCATGCAGAGACGTATCAATAATAAATCAATACTAAACAACAATCTCTTAGAAATTCACAAGTATTGCAATTCATGGAAGTAATAATAGCCTCACAATGCTATGGACATGATTACAACATATTAACAAGTATAAACAAGATGGAGTCACTATTCACCAAGCTTCAATTCACCACCCATAACATAAATTAACCATGGAAATCCAAAAACAAGCATACACATTCATCCCCCATCATATAATAAGAGTTTCTACCGAACAATTCATCCAATACATACCAAAATCCATGAAAGAATTAAAGCAATGCTCAGAAATTGAGTTAGGATTCATACCTTGTGTTGATGAGAATTATAGGAGAAGAACTCTAATCTTGGAGAGAATTGAGAGAATGAGAGTGTGGGTGCGTGAATTTGGTGATTTATAAAGGTGGGGGTTGTGTGCAAGGAAGGAATTTCAGAAGGAATGGGAAACATACCTTATATTAAGCCTTTCTCATTTCTGGACTGCGTGGCGGGCCGCCACACGGGCCTTCGGAAAACTGCGCTTTCTGGCGGGCCGCTGTGGCCCGTACAGCGGTCTCTTCGGCCCGCCCTAGACCTGACCTATCCTGCACATGTGAACACACGTGTGGCGACCGTCGTGTTATTTGCGGCGACCACCACTCGTTAATTTTTTTTTTGAAAATAAAAACGAAATTAAAGAAAGGAACAAAATAAAAGAAATTGAGTTGCCTCCCAACAGCGGTTTTGTTTTTAGTTGTTAGCTCGACTTGAAGTGGCCCACTAATTGGGCGGATCAGCGACCCGAGTGTTGAAAATTGGCATAGGGAGCAACTTGGTCCCTAGCTTCTTCCACCACTTATATTTTCCCTTTTTGGTTTTGATAACATAAATCTCGGGGTCCTCCTTGGGTCCTTTCTTCTTCTTTTGCTTCTTCTTCTGCGGAATAGAGGTAGAGGAGTTAGGGTCGTCCTTTTTGGGAGAATGTCTTACCTCGTTGACAATGTAAATAGTGGAGGTAGAAGGATCCTCCGCTTTAAATGAGTCTTGGGGCTTGGTCAAATTCGTGATCATGACTGCCCTACACTGTCGTTCCATCTTCACCCGCTTTGCCTCCTCAAACTTGAGCATCTCGCTCTCGATCTTATTGGTGGAGCTGCTATAGTTGTCACTAATTGTGATATCTCCACGGCCTACATCAATCAAAGCTTTGCAAGTGGTAAGAAAATCTCTCCCCAAGATTAGAGGGACGTTCTTGTCTACTTTCATGTCAAGCACAATAAAGTCGGCGGGGAAAATAAAATCGTCTACCTTAACTAAAACATCTTTAATCATACCTACTGTTTTGATGGACGAGTTATCGGCCAACCTTAGCGTCACGTCTGAAGTTTTGAGCGGCCCAATGTTGAGCTTTTCGTAGTACTTCAGTGGCATGAGATTGATGGATGATCCTAGATCGCACAGGGCCTTGTCAACTTTCCCTTCTCCAATCTGGCATCTAATAATGAACTGACCCGGATCTCTCTGCTTCATTGCCCTTTCTTTTTGGATGATCTCGCTGCAATGATGCGGTAGCTTTAGGTCAGCTTTAGTCGGCTTTTTTCTTCCTCATTACCGCCTCCCTTAGTAGCTTTGTATACTTGGGTATTTCCTGCAACGATTCAACTAGAGGAATGTTAGTATGGACCTTACAAAACATGTTTAAAAAATGTTTGAACTGCTCTTCGAGCTTAAACTTCCTCTTTGGTTGTAAAGGTAGCACAATCCCGTTATGCCGCACGACTCCTTCTTTAGTAGGCGATTCTGCCTTGTCCGCAGCGGCCCGCTGCGGGGTGTGCGGCGGTCCGCCAGCTGCTGGGCAGATTACATTTGGTGCTTGTGTGGCGACCAGCTGCGGTGGTGGCGGCGGTCCGCCGACGGCTTGGCAGTCCTCAGATTCATGCTTTGCCACCCACTTCTTGTTAATGTCGTCCACTCGTGCAGCTGCTTTCGCCCTGTCCTCATCTAACTTTTTATGGATTTGCTCCATTTGAGTGTTGATGTTTGCTATGGCAGTTGAGACCGTGTTCATTCCTTGCTCGAGGTTTTTTATCCTAGCTTCAACCACTCCGATCTTGGTATCATTAACTTTCATGTCTTGTGTAATCACTTCTAAGATCCTTGTGATTCCTTGGTCATACTTCTCCTCCATTTTTATTGGTTCAACTACTCCTCCTTTGCCAACGTTAAATCCTGTAGGGGTTGCAAGAAATTATTGTTAGAATAGGAAAGGTTTGGATGAGGTCGGTTTTCATGATAAATGTTGAAATTACCACCCCCTGATTAGAGCGATAATTATTGTTGTAATTTCTCTTGCAACCGCCTCCTTGCATGTAGCTGATTTTCTCCACTATCGGGGCAGGGACTTTGGGTTTAGAGACCGCTATGATGGAGGTTGGTGGAATCGGATCCTCCTTCCTTGATGTGTCCATTTGGTCTACCCTAACCCTAAGTTCGGCCAAATCCTTTGCAAAAGAACTTTCCTCGGCCTCTTCGATTGCAGCTATCCTCTTCCTCGAATTCCTCGATCACCGCCATGGCATCTTCACCCGACCTTCTCAAGAAGCCTCCGTTCGCCCCTGAATCCAACATAACACAATTTATTTAATTAAATCCATTATAAAGGATTTCTACCTAATGGTCCACGGTGAAACCGTGGTTAGTGCACTTTCGGAGGAGAGCTTTGAAACGAGCAAACGCCTCGTAGAGGGGCTCGTCATCGCCTTGGATGAACTGAAAGATTTCGCTTTTCAGCTTCAAGATGGTGCCTGGCAGGTAATACTTGTCGAGGAAGGCAGCTATGATGTCCTTCCATGTGGAAACCTTCTCTAGGGGCATACACTCAAACCACTCTTTAGCAGAATTAGTCAGTGAAAATGGAAAGAGTCTTACCCTTATGGAATCGTCGTCGACACCATTTAACTTGAGTGTGTTTGCAATTTCCACAAATTTGGAGAGATGACGGTTAGCTCCTCTGCGGCCCTACCTGCAAAGGAGTTTGCTCGACCCTTTGTATAAGGGTCATGTGTAACTCAAAATTGTTAGGATCAATTCGAGGACCTTCGGGAAAGTAATCGTATTCCCATTATTGAACATGTTCATCACGGGTAATATTTCTCTGTTCTTCTTTTCAAGTGCCTCTCGGGCTGCCCTTTCCGTATCTCTCTCGTCTATCAATTTCTGGACCATCCTGCAATTTTTCGAGGTCCGTTTTGTCACCCATCAATCCTGATCCTTTTTCACTCCTTATTCTCCTACGAGTTCTTTCAAGTTCTAAATCGAGCGGTTCTAGGTTGTCCTTCCCAGAGCGCGTTCGCATACAAAACCTGCAAGAATAAAAAAAAACAAATTAAAACTAAAAATAAAAACAAAAAGCAATTAAAATCCAAAGTAGTAAAATTATCCGTTTGAAGATATCACTCCAAAGTGAATTGTCTTCCCCGGCATCGACGCCAAAAACATGATGCACTATTTTTAAGCACTATTAATACCTGCAAGTATACATAATAGAAATAGTATAGCCAAAGATTAGTACCGGATATCGAACACGGGGAAGGCAAACTCAAAGTGTCTATCTTCTAATAAGACACAATTACTATCTGGAAGAACAAGAGAATTTTGGAAACTTTTGAAAACTGAAAAGATGAAAAACAATTAACAACTAATTGCAAATAATTCACGAGATAAAATATAGAGATAAGGGAATTCTAGGGATGTGCGTTCACAGTTATGGTTATACAAATTCCAAACTACAATACCCTAGCACAGTTATTACTTTGATAGGACGAGTCACCTAGCTATGCTCATGCGATTCAAACGTTGATTACAAGATTAGGGTTATAAATCCTAACAAGTAACTCCAAACAGCTTCTAAGACCCTTGAAAAGTCCTCACTCTCAATTAACAGTGTTATTTTAAGGGAAGCTAACTGTAGCGTCTACTATGTGGACCTAACTCGCTAGAACTCTCTCACAGTTATGAAGCAAGTTATATTAAATCATGCACAATTGTGTTACTCAATCAAGAAGCATCAAGATTAACTTAGGGAAGAAACAAAGTAAAAACAAAACGGATATTAAATAGAAAAAGGAATTGTATAACCAAAGTCGTTACTAACACATCCCTAGAATCCTATGAGTTTAGTTACGCATAATGGAATAAACTAAACACATAGATTGAAGGGAAACCAATTTGAACATAAAACTAAAGAAAATAAAACCCGTAGGTTGAATCCTTGTCGTTCTTAATGTTCTTGAAATCCTTCTCCAACTCCTTGCGCAATTGAAGTACTCTAGCTTTTGATCTCTGTGAATTATTTTGTAAATCTTGGAACAGATCTAGGGCAATTCGGATTCGCCGCCTTTCTCCGGCGGGCCTCCGCACCTTGGCCAGCGGTCGCCGCGTTGGAGTCCAGAGTGTCTGTTCCTTCGGTGGCGGACTGCCGCATGACTTCCGGCGGTCGCCGGGCGAGACTTTCTTCCAAGTGTAATTTTCCGAGGCGGACCGCTGCACTGCTCTGACCGCCAGGCGCCGGCGGTCGTCGGTCGCCGTCTGACTCCAGATTTCCAGATTTTGCGTTTTTGCTCCCTTTTTCGGCTCAATTATGCATATTTCTCACAAAACATGTCAAAATACCAAAATAGATAAAATATGCAAATAATGGACGTGTAGAGTGATTTTGACATAAAAAACGGACCAAATAATGGTCTTAAAATAGTGCAAAATCCAAGCGTATCAGACCTAACTCTCTAGAATCCTATCACAATTATAAAACAAGTAATATTAAATCATACACGATGGTGTCACTCAATCATGAATCATCAAGATTAACTTAGGGAAGAAACAACGTGAAAACAAAATGAATATTAAATAGAAAAAGGAATTGTATAACCAGAGTCGTTACTTACACATCCCTAGAATCCTATGAATTTAGTTACACATGATGTAATAATCTAAACACATAGATAGAAGGGAAAGCAATAGGAACATAAAACTAAAGCTAATAAAACCCGTAGGTTGAATCCTTGTCGTTTTGATGCTCTTGAATCCTTCTTCAATTCCTTGCACAATGAAGTAGAGAGCTTTTAATCTCTGGAAAATATGTTTAACAAGAGCATCTGTTTTGATGAAGGTTGAGGGCTTATTTATAGGAAAAAAGCGCTCCTCATCATAGAAGGAAAAGATCTGCAAAATATGGTAAATCTTGGAGAGAAATCTAGGTCAAATCTGATTCGCTGCTTTTCGTGGTGGGCCGCTGCACTTCAACCGGCGGTCGCCAGGCCGCTGCATTTTCGAGGCGGACCGCTGCAGAGTGTAGGTCGCCGGTCGCCGCCTGAAACTCCATATTTCCAGACTTTGCGTTTTGACTTCCTTTTTCGTCTCAAATATGCACGTTTCTCACAAAACACGTCAAAATACCAAAATGTATAAAATATGCAAATAATGGACATGTAATGCGACTTTGACATTAAAAACGGACAAAATCTGAGCGTATCAACTCCCCCAAACTTACATTTTTGTTTGTCCTCGAACAAAACAATAAAGACACAAGAATAGACGCACGGAATGCACAGGGATTAGATGTCGTAATTGCCTCAAGAGATGAAAGAATAGATTAAGCATGTATTAACGCAATCAAATCAAGCAAGGCTTATTAGTGCACTTTCATTACTAACTCGTGGAACACCTTGAATTCATGTACTCACATATGGCAAACTTCCAAAGATGGGAAGTGTTCTTTCTCTCACTCTCAAAGTGTATAAAGGTAAAGTGTACAACACTCAAATCATGCATCATACAAAGTTTACCATAGGCTTGCTCAAAGTCTAATCCCTCCTCTACTCGATGTGATTAAGCATCAAAAGTCCGAAAGGTCTTTATTTTTGGTTGTAATGTAGGCTCTTTGGTAGGTGAAGAATATTTGGCTAAAAAGTGACACAAACATAAAAAATATCCCAGAGTTAAATTGACTCCACTTTTCTAAACCCAAGACACTTCTAACACTTTGTTTTTCTCTTTCAACTCACTTTCCAATCCTTTGATTTTCTTTTTTTTTTCTTTTTTGTTCTTTTCATAACCTTTCACACTTTTTTCTTTTTCTTTTCTTTCTTTTCTTTTTCATAAGCATCGTTTCTAAGATCAACCACATACTTTGAATTTTTCACTATTTCACAACTTGTATTTTCTCTTCATTTAGCACACTACTTTTTATACTTTCCTCCTTATCTCTTCAATTCCTTTACAAAAGATAACAAAAGCTATACTAACCCAAAGAATTGTCCCCATTAATTTTGGCTTCCAAAGAATAGGCTTAAAGGCTCAAAATTGGCTCCAAAGGGAAAATTTTGAAAATTTGAGAGGATCGAAAATTTTGAAAATTTGAGAAGCTATGAAAAGATGGCCCAACATCTTCCCTTATCAACTTAAACACTATGTAAACTTAGCCAGAATAGGAGCAAGTTCTAGAAACATATACATGAATGCAGATAAATCACACAAGAAAGAATTAAGGCTCAAATCTCACAAGGTATAAGCATGATTCAAGGCAAACAAGCTATTCACTAATTATGCACCTTTTCACCAAACCATCAAATCAAAACGTCAAGCCATACTTAAACATGGATGGAATTAAATATCATTGGCAACTCGGTCTAATGCGTCACTGATGCACTTTTTATTAGAACTAAAAATACCTGCAAGTATACAAGGTAGATCTAGTATAGCTAAAGGTTAGTACCGGGTTATCGAACGGGAATATAATTGCAACTGGCTATTATGTGCTAAGCGTCAAATACTATATAGAGAAACAAGAGAATTTTGGATTAAAAACAATTAAAAGCAAGTAAACAACTAAATGCAATTAAATCACAAAGATAAAGTATGAGTGATAAGAGAATTCTAGGGATGCGCGTTCACAATCTTGTTTATACAAATTCCAACTACAATACCCTAGCACAGTTTATTCTTCGATAGAACGAGTCACACTAATTATGCCCATGCGATGCAAGTGTAGATTACTAACACTAGGGTTGTCAATCCTAGATTCGTGACTCCTAAAAGCTCCTAAGACCCTTGAAAAGTCCTCACTCTCAATTAACAGTACCGTATTAAGGGAAGCTAACTGTAGTGTATTAAGCTAGGTGACTCGTCCTTTCAAAGTATAAACTGTGCTAGGGTATTGTAGTTGGAATTTGTATAACCATAACTGTGAACGCACATCCCTGGGATTCCCTTATCTCTATCGCTTATCTCCGTGTTTTATTTGCATTTAGTTGTTATATGCTTTTTATTGTTTCTAGTTTTCAAAAGTATTTCATAACCTACTTGCTTTTCCAGATAGTAATTAAGGCTTAGTAGAGGATAGACACTTTGTGTTTGTCTTCTCCGTGTTCGATATCCGGTACTGACCTTTGGCTAGCAGGGAAGCGCGCAAGAGAAGAGCTATAGCTAGTCTCCAGGTTCTATACTATATATACTCTGTATACTTGCAGGTTAATTTAGTGCTAAAAAATAGTGCATCAGCAAGGCTTATTAGTGCACTTTTATTACTAACTCGTGAAACACCTTGAATTCAAGCACTCACATGTGGAAAACTTCTAAAGATGGGAAGTGTTTTTTCTCTCACTCTCAAAGTGTATTCGAGTTAAGTATAAGCACTCAAATCATGCATCATGCAAACTTTACCATAGGCTTGCTCAAAATCTAATCCCTCCTCTACTAGGTGTGATTAAGCATCAAATATCCGAAAGGTCTTTATTTTTTGTTGTAATGTAGGCTCTTTGGCAGATGAGGAAAATTTGGCTAAAAAGTGACTAAACATAAAAATATCCCAAGTAGAGTAAAATTGACTCCACTTTTCTAAACCTCAAGATACTTTTAACACATTATTTTTCTCCTTCAACTCACTTTCCAATCCTTTGATTTTTTTTCTTTTCACTTACAACCTTTCACTTTTTTTTTTTCTTTTTCATGCACATCCTTTTTAGATCAAGCACATATTTTGAATTTTTCACTATTTCACAACTTGTACTTTCTCGCATACTACTTTTCCAACTTTACTCCTTATATCTCCAATTCCTTTACAAAAGATTTAGAATCTTTACTAACCCAAGGAATTGTCCCCATTTATTTGGCTTCCAGAGAATAGGCTTAAAGACTCAAAACTGGCTCCAAAGGAAAAAATTTTAAAAATTTTGAGAGGGTCAAAAATTTGGATATAAAAAGTAGGCTAGAAAAGATGGCCTAACATCTCCCCTTATCAACTTAAACACTATGTAGACTTAGGCAGACTAGGAGCAAGTTCTAGAAATGTATACATGAATGCAGATAAATCACACAAGAAAGAAATTAAGCTCAAATCTCACAAGGTATAAACATGATTCAAGGTGAACAAGCAATTCACTAATTATGCACCTTTTCACCAAAACAATCAAATCAAGACGTCAAGCCATACTTAAACATTGATGCAATGTAATATCATTGGCAACTCGGTCTAAAGTGTGTCCCTAAGAATGCGTGTTTCTAAGTTCTTTATGTAATGCTCACGACATATTTCACAAGGATTCATCTTCGGGTTTTATTTCAAAACAAAGCAAAAATAAAAACAAAAACAAAAACAAAAACAAAAACAAAACCAAAAACCTAAACTCACGGTCCACCACTTCATCCCCCCAAACTTATTTACAACAATGTGTAAAATAAGTTTGTAGAGTCAGTAGGGATGTGAGTAAACTAGAAAGCAATAAACATACTTTGAAATTTTCTCGTGGGGTCCGATAGGGGCGAAAATTTAAAAAAATATCGAAAAGATCGCGCCGGAACTGTATTTGGGCAGCGGTCACTGGGTGCACTCCAGCGGTCGCTACGGACGAGTCAGATTCTTTCAGTGCGTGGCCAGCGGTCGCTGGCTATAGTCCAGAAACCTACGAAAAATTTTCAAGGCTTTAAAAATGAAAATTAAGACAAAAATAACCAAAAACTTTAAGCAAAAATTGTCAAAACATGGTTGGGTTGCCTCTCAACAAATGTTTGTTTTTCGTCTTTAGCTTGATGTTCTTTGAAGTTCATGAGTTATCCCCCATCTTGGGAACTCCTTTGGGATGCCTTTGTACCTACATATTCGCAATGTGAGCATAGAATGAAGAAAATTGTAGTAGGATACAACACATAGTATTTGGCAATCCCCCAAACTTGAACCAAATCAATGTGTAAACATAATCACATGCAAGACCAAGTAATCTACCTTGATTCAAAAATCATCCCCCATCAAGATCTCTATCCCCCACTAATTTGCAATAATTTTCAACAATAAACCAAGGACATGCAAAACAACTTACACAAGTCATGCAAGATAAAATAGCCTCACAATGCTATGAACATGAACTATGCGTATCCACAATCAATTCAATGGGGTATTAAAATTTCATCCACGACAAGAGGCTTAATTCAAGCACACCCACCAATGATCAATTCCAATAAATCCAACTCACAAATTCACCAACAAATTAGCAAAAGTATATCACCCCCCATTAAACTCCAATTCAAACTACCAAAATATATACCAACAACAAAGTCATCCAATGAAAGAATTCAAGATCAAAGCTCAGAAATTATAAGAAGAACGTACCTTGCGTTGGTTGACACTTGAGCACAAGAACAATTTGGTAGAATCCAAAGTATTTAATTGAGTGATGTGAATTTGGAGTGTGGGTGTGTGAATAATGTGGAGAAAAAGAATTTAAAGAGATGGGAGAAGTGGAAGCTAGGGTTAAAAAAATGAGAATGAAAGAAGGAAGGAGAAACATACATTATGTGAAAATCTCGCTTCTGACATGCTTTAGCGGTCGCTGACTGCAGTTCAGCGGACCGCCATGGATGGTATGTCCTTACTATTCTTCTTTCGGCGGACCGCTGCAAACAACTTTAGCGGACCGCTGACCCTGCTCCAGATTTTTTTATTTTAGAAAAACGAAAAAAAAACTTTAAGAGGATTTTTTTTTAAAAAAATGAAAATTAAAATGAAGGGTACTTAAAATAAAAATAATAATAAAAACTACTACTAGCTTTAGTTCTACGGAGGAAAACTTCAGCTCTACGGAGGAAAAATAATTTAACCTAGAAAATAACAAAAAACTAGAAAGCAATCAACATGGAACTTTATATCTCACCCACGCTCTACAGAGCTTATCAAGCGTTGCAGCAGAAGATTTTGCAAACACAGAATGTGACACTGGACACATAAGATTGAACCCACACAATTGTACCTCAGATGATTCCTCAATTTGGATTCTTTTGCTTTGCTTCTACTTTCTCCCCATGCATGACTTAACTGTGGATCTTCATCAAAATTAGTTTCGTCAGCAAAACAAGGAATTAAAATTAAAGGGAGAGAAGGTTTGAAAGATTTCACCAATTTGTCGAGCATACGAGAACTTAATTCGAGTATCATATCATGTTCCTTCTCCCACTTTTTCCATGTTTCCATTGAAGTTGTCAAAGCTTCCATAGCAGTGTCTAATTTGTGTTTGCTTTCAGAAACCTCCTCTGCACGTTTCTTGTTTCTTTCTAAAAGTCCACTCATCAAGTCTTCAAGGCTGTTGTACTCCCATGTCTCTGCCCATATTGGAAGTATCCTAATATTGGCCAAAGTCATTGATGCGCTCCTTGCTTTTCCTCAAGTACCTCGAAAAATAAAAGAAAAACAAAAATTAAATTAAATAATATTAAACTCTAAATTAGTATTATTAACCTTTCTACTATATCAGCTTAAAGCAAGAATATTCTCCGGCAACGGCGCCAAAAACTTGATGCACTTTTTATTAGTACTAAAAATACCTGCAAGTATACAGGGTAGATCTAGTATAACTAAAGGTTAGTACCGGGTTATCTAACACAGGGAATATAATTGCAACTGGCTATTATGTACCAAGCGTCAAATACTATCTAGAGAAACAAGAGAATTTTGGATTAAAAACAATTAAAAGCAAGTAAACAACTAAATGCAATTAAATCACAAAGATAAAGTATGAGTGATAAGAGAATTCTAGGGATGTGTGTTCACAATCTTGGTTGTACAAATTCCAACTACAATACCCTAGCACAGTTTAATCTTCGATAGAACGAGTCACACTAATTATGCCCATGCGGTATAAGCATAGATTACTAACACTAGGGTTGTCAATCCTAGATTCGTGACTCCTAAAAGCTCCTAAGACCCTTGAAAAGTCCTCACTCTTAATTAACATTGACGTTTTAAGGGAAGTTAACTGTAGTGTCTATTAAGTGGATCTAACTCGCCAACCTCCTCTCACGATTATGTAGCAGGTTATATTAAATCTTCATCGGATGTGTCACTCAAACATGAAGTATTGCGGAACAACTTAGGGAAGAAACGAAGTAAAAAACAAAACGGATATTAAATAGAAAACGGAATTGTGTAAACCAATAAAAGTTACTAACACATCCCTTAAATCCTACGAATTTAGTTACACATGAAAGAATAAGCTAAAAACACAGATTGTAGGGAAGTCAATAAGAAAATAAGAACTAAAGCAAATAAAACCCAAAGGTTGAATCCTTATAGCCTTGATCTTCTCTTGATTCCTTCTTTAACCCCTTGCACAATGAAGAACTCTCAAATTTATGCTATGCAATTAATTGGCAAAAAGATGAAGGGCGAAAGATTAGGGTTGGAGGAGGAGCTATGAAAGCTCCCCTTTTTGGGGCTATGGAAGGGTTAATTCTATGAATGGGGTTATGGGGTATATATAGGCTTGAGAAAGATTTAAATTTGGTAATAAGTTTCCTTCAAGCATTAGGAAAGATGTAATTTTCATGCCCCATAGTAGAAGGAAAAGATTTGGCTTCACAAGGTAATATCTTCTTTCCTACTTTAAATTTCTGCCTAGACTGCAGCTGGTAGCTTTGCGCGAATTTGGTAGAACATCCATAACTCTCTCCACAGAACTTCTATTGAGGTGATCTTGGTACCAACGCGAAGCTCTTTCGATGATGAAGAGAATAACATGTAGAACGCCCTGATCGGACTTCAGGATCGCCGGAAAATTGAGTTTGAAGACAGCTATCGCGCGCTGCGTTTTCCCAGCGGTCGCTGGCTAGGGTGTAGCGCCCGCTGGAGAGTGTCAAAGCCTTCTGGAGTCTTTGCAGCGACCGCTGCCCTTGTTCCAGCGGCCCACTGGGCGTCCCTTCAGTTCCAGCGGCCCACTTGTCCCGGAAATTCACTTTTTATGCCCTTTTTCTGCTCTATTTTGCACATTTCTCACAAAACACGTCAAAATACCAAAATGGATAAAATATGCAAATAATGGACATGTAATGCAACTTTGACACTCAAAACGGACCAAATAATGGCCTTAAAACCGTGCAAAATCCGAGCGTATCAGTTACTAAGCATGCATGTTTCTAAGTTCTTCATGTTAAGTTCATGACATGGATTCAAGAATATTCACCTACGGGATTTTGATATCAAAACCTTAAACTAAATCCTAGAACAAAAACCTAAACTCACGGTCCACCACTTCATCAACTTTTTGTTATCTATACAAAGTAGGAATAGTATAGCTAAAAAGAAAACATACCTTGAAAAATTTCGCGTAGAGGTTGGACGGGACGAAAATTCGAAAATTTAAAAAAATTGCGCTGGAAACTGCAATTGGTCGGCGGTCGCCGCGGCCTGTCGGGCGGTTGCCGTAAATGGGCAAAATGTTTCCAGAGAGCAGCTGGCGGTCGCCAGGAAAGGTCAGAACCTGCGAAAATATTTCGAAGGCATGAAAATTAAACCAAAACCAAAAAGTACATAAAACTCAAATAAAAATTGTCAAAACATGAAAATAAATTTCCTACGAAATTGGAGATGGACCTAATTACTGATGTAGGAAACTTGAACTTTAAACATGGAAACCGAGTTGAGAGTTTAAACTAAGTCTAACTAAGGGGGCATGGAATGAAGTGTAATCCCGGCGTCGGAGTTGTCATATCCTCCGTCGAGACTACAGAGCTAAGCTACATGGAAACATGAAAGTAAATCAAAGTGGTAAAGAAAACAAGGATCCAACATCGGAGTCGTCAATTCCTCTGCTGAAGCCATTAAATCTAACTAGAAAGTGAGGTGTGAAAGAGCTTCTAAGATGGAGGTGTCAATTCCACCGTTGAAACGGCCAACACACTATAAATCTACACTAAAATATAGAGAACATGAAAATAAACCAAAGCGGTAAAGAAAGCAAAGATCCAACATCAGAGTCGTCAATTCCTTTGTCGAACCTATTAAATCTTACTAGAAATCAAGGTGGTGAAGGAGCTTCTAAAATGGAAGCGTCAATTCCACCGTCGAATCAACCAACACACTGTAAACCTGCACTAAATCAAACATGAAAATAAACCCAAGCGGTAAAGAAAGCGGTAAAGAAAGTAAGGATCCGTCATCAATTCCTTTACTGAACCCATTAAATCTAACTAGAAAGCAAGGTGGTAAAGGAGCTTTTAAAATGGAGGCGTCAATTCCACCATCGAATCAACCAACACTCTGTAAATCTGCATTAAAGTATGGAAAACATGAAGTTAAATGTAATCCTGATGTCGGAGTCATCAATTCCTCCATTGAAACTACAGAGCGAACATGAATCTAAACATCTAAACTACCAATCGCGAAAAGCATCCAAGAAATATAAGTAAATGGCATCATCAACATGAAAATAAACAAAAGCTTCATAAAATTGGAAATAAGTAAGATTTAGCGTTGGAGTCATCAATTCCCTTGCCGAACCCATTAAGTCTAACTACAAAGCGTGGTGGTGAAGGAGCTTCTTAGATAGAGGCGTCAATTCCACCGTCGAAACGACCAACACCGTGTAAATCTACACTAAAGTCTTGAAAACATGGAATGAAATGTAATCCCGATGTCGGAGTCGTCAATTCCTCTGTCGGGACTACAGAGCTAAGCTAAACTAAACTAAACTAAGCTAAGAGAGCTTCCTATCTAAGCTACTGTAGTGTTGAGTCCCCTTCTTTATTGTAGAAAATTTCTATGTATAGAGCGGCTTCAATCTTCAACCCTAAGGTAACTTCTCGTCTGATTTGACCATTTTATCCTTGTAGTAATTTAGACTGACCTAGTAGATATGTCCTCATGTGGTGGCCTGATCAGCTCATTTCTTCATGTGTTGGCTTGATCAGCTCATGCCTTCATATGGTGGCTTGATCAGCTTGTGTCTTCACTTGATCAACTTGTTAGCCGCCAGGTATTGTCAATTCACCTTCGCCAACTTGATCAGTTTGCACCATCTGCTTGATCCAGCTTGATCAACTTAGCATGGCTGCCTGGCATTGTCATCCCATCTAGGCTCTCTTGATCAGCTTGTCTCCAATTGATCAATTTGTCCTCATATTTGGCCATTTTTTGCTCCTTTTCCGAGTTGATCAAGTTAATCTTGCACTTGCTGCGTTTTCATTTTATAGGTCCTGCACACTTAAATTCACTAGTTTTTTGCGCATTATCTCCCCAAAAAGCGTATAATATCACCCAAAGCCATTGCATGAAACGAGCCTTATCACCCCTCCACTTGCAAAAAGTAACCTTGACCACAATAATCGGTCTTCAAGAGGCTTACTAAGAAGAGCACCTCATAAGTGATGAAGTTCTCCCCCATATCTTCTATCAACCCGGCGGTAGAAACGCCAACATGCTCGGCAATCGCCGTGATCAAGCCCCCACAACATATAACCCCTCCGTCTTTCTTCGTGATCCGATCAACATAAAGAGTGAAGAGGGTTCCATAGTCGAACCCCTTTTTGTTGAGGAGGCACCACATGACGTTGAGCTCTGTTTGGGAAACACTTCCCCCATCGACCCTAGCAAACATGGGTTGGGTCATAGCTTGGTGAAGGTACCTCAAGACGGGGTTGTGGATGGATGAAGACTTGGCATAGCTCGGCGCTTGCTCCTCCTCCGTGATCATCGCGCCCCACACCTCGGAGTACTCGTACTCATTCTCCTCATCGGGGTTGGGGTCGAAACAATGGAACACCGCACTAAGCTCCTCCATTGTGAGTGAGTGCCAACGGTTGCCCAAGCGAAAGTCGATGCTCTCGGGGACACCGTAACGGTTGTCTTTGGTCACCTTAAGGGAACTAAGAAAATCGAGAGTGAGCTTCCTATATGATGGCCACTGATAAGTCGTATTCTAAGCCTTGGTTACTGATCAGTATGTCGTGAAATGCATGTATTATCTGCAAAACAGTTGCTTAAGTGTGCAGGATTAAAGGATCCAAGTCAGTAGGAGACAATTCAGGTGACGCAAGTGAAAAGAGCGCTAGAAAGGGTGCAATACTGACCAGGATGCATGCCAGAGAAAAGGCTCGAGATGGAGAAGAAGGATAGCTGGGATGATCATTAACAAGGGAAGAAAAGTCAAATCGTGAAGGAAGTCTACCCTAAAAACAAGGGCAAGTCTCCCTATAAAAAGAGCCACTTGGAGAGAGAGAAAGGTCGGTTCGGAGTTCGCAAGCTCTCGGTTCTCATACACACTTAGTAGAATTCTCTCTAGAAGATCAGTCCTTCAGCATTATCCAATCTCTCATTCCTCGCCACAGCTATGGTCACTTGACGTCCAAGAGTCTGCCGGAGAAATCATTGTTCTATCGTTCTAGCCAGTTTTTCGCAGTAGTATAGCAGTATCACCGCCCGGAGTGGCAAAACAATCGTTATTTGCTTTTTAGTTTAATCTTTACCCGCTTCCTTCATTGGATCTGTTGCAAACATTTACATTTGTTGCCTTTTGAAGTACTTAGTGAAGATCCAAACGTTTAAGTTATGAAATTTCTATACCGAATGTCTCTTTGATTTGAGTTTGCTTCATTCTGCCTAGGAAAGTTAGATTTAGTTGTCGCTTTTAATTTTTAAGTGCGTGCATGTATTTTCTTTCGAGTAAGCTAGATCTGTGGTTGTTGATCGAATTTTATAGTTATGTTTCAGTCTGAGTTTTCGTGCATGAATTTTTTGTTCTGCGCTGTGATCACCACCTTGCATGTTAGTCAGTAGAGGCAGTTTACAATTTCAGCTTTTCATCTTAAGTTAACATTTTAATCGATGGATCTTGAGTTTGAAGTTATGAATCTGAGTTTAGTCATGGAGTTTGTGTTTAAATGATTTCTGTTAATGCTTGGTGAAGAAGAAAACGTCAAAATCAACTTTAGCCTTGGACCACTTTTACTTTTAAAGTTACTTTTGCTTTTGTCTCCCACTTTTCAGTTGTACCTTCCAGACTTGTCAGAAAGCCAACCAGCAACCAGATATGCCTTGTTGTCAAAATTTCCTCTTTTAGTAACTGTCTACTTTTCACATACCTCTGAGATACCTTGTCCCCTATTTTCACGAACACAACCACATGCCTGTTATTTTCACGCCTACTAGTCAGTAGAGTACCATCTTTATTTCTCGCCTAGGTAAAATCCCAACCCCAAAAGTGTGGTAGCTAACCAAAAAACACACAGGAATATCACCACAGTTATCCGAACGTGTCCATCCTTGTGGGATTCGACCCTTACCTCCATTATACTAACCAGTAGAAGTGGGTTGAGGAAATTTTTTTGATACCAGGTTCCGGTTGTCGTGCCAACGACTCAGCTAGGTCGGGAATCTCATCCTGATCAGTTGGATGCACTCTTGCAATTACACACTCGACCGAAAACTTGCACTTTCAGCCACCTTCTTTGGAACATGTAAATGAGGCCATTCCCATTGCCACGTCGCATAACCCCCGAAAATCCTCCATGATCCCCAAAGTTTGTAGAGGAAGATCAATGGGATATCTCGAGGGTGTCTTCTCTCTTGCCGACACCTTCTCCCACATAGCCTTTTGATCGTCTGTGGCAAGGATAATACCATAGTTCTTGGTGTTTTCGGCTTTCCCTTTGATGTCATTATCCTACAAAAGAAATAAAAACTCTGAAAGGAGCACCAACAAATAGGCATATAAGGGTTCCCCCAAACTTGCACTCAACGAAGCATAGTTCAATAACCAACAAATATGTACAAGCTTGTACAATAAGGCATTCTAAATTGTAGCATGTAATCATGTAGATCAAAACTAACAAATTAGGACACAACAATCCATCCCCCCAACGTGAATTTATCCCCCATGCAGAGACGTATCAACAATAAATCAATACCAATCAACAATCTCTAAAATTTCACAAGTATTGCAAGTCACGGAAATAATAATAGTCTCACAATGCTATGAACATGATTGCAACATATAAACATTTAAGAATAAGGGAGAAAATCACTAAGGAAAAACCAACAAATCACCACCCTATGTAGAAATGTAACCATGAAAATTCAAGAATAAGCACCACAAATTCATCCCCCATACTAGAACAAGCTTTTGAACCTAACAATTCATCAATGAAAGACCAAAATCCATGGAAGAATCTAAGCAAAAATCAGAAATTGAGTGTAGGATTCATACCTTGTGTTTGAAGAGAATTGAAGGAAGAAAGCTCTAATCTTGGACTGGAATGAGAGAATGAGAGTGTGGGTGTGTGAATTTGGTGATTTATAATGGTGGGGTCATGTGCAAGGAAATAATTGGAGAAGGAATGGAGCAAAGAAAGAAAAACATACCCTAAATAGGCAGAATTCGCGTCTGCCCTCTCTGTGGCGACCGCCGCGAGATGTGTGGCGGGTCACCACACGCTAAGCGGAAAATGGCGCATCTCTGGTGGGCCGCTGCGGCCCGCACAGCTATTTCTCCGGCCCGCCCTAGGCCTGTCCTAAAGCCCGGCTTGTTCCTGCACATTGAACAACCGATGGCGACCGTCGTGGATTATGCTGGCGACCGCCACTCGTTAAATTGTTTTTTTTATAACGAATAGAAAAGTTAAAAATGAAGGAAATTAAAAAAAAAAATACAAAATTGGGTTGCTTCCAAACAAGTGCCTTTGTTTTAAGTTGTTGGCTCTACTTGAAGTGGCCCATTAAGTGGGCGGATCTACGACTCTCGTGTTGAAAAATGATAGTTGAATCATTTTGGTCCCAACCTTCTTCCGCCACCTATACTTCCCCTTGGCAGTCTTGATCATGTAGATCTTGGGGTCTTCCTGGGGTTGATTTTTCTTCTTTTTCTTCTTGTTCTTCTTCTTTTTCTACAAAACGGGATTAGGGAGATTAGGTTCGTTCTTTTTAGGAGAACTGGTTACCTTGTTGACAATGAAGATAGTAGAAGTAGAAGGGTCCTCCACTTTAAATGGATCATGTGGCTTAGTCAAATCGGTCATCATGACCGCCCTGCACTCTTGTTCCATGTTAGCTCGTTTTGCCTCCTCGTACTTAAGCATCTCGCTTTCAGTCTTGTAGGTTGAGCGATTGTAGTTTTCACTTATGGTGATCTTGCTGATATGCTCAGATTTTGCACTGTTTTAAGGCCATTATTTGGTCCGTTTTTTATGTCAAGTTCACTCTACATGTTCATTAATTGTATATTTTATAAATTTTGGTATTTTGACGTGTTTTGTGAGAAACGAGCATATTTTGAGCTGAAAAAGGGAGTCAAAACGCAAAGTCTGGAAATCTGGAGTTCAGACGGCGACCGCCGCATGGTGTACGAGCGACCACAGGCGCCCGGCGGCTAGTGAAGTGTAGCGGCCCGCCTCGGAAATTCAAGCTTAAAAAGGAGTCTCGTCCGGCGACCGCCGGAGGATGTGCGGCGGCCCTCCGCCAAAGAGGCAGAGACTCTAGACTACCGCGCGGCGACCGCCGGAGGATATGCGGCGGTCCGCCGTGAAAAGCGGCGAATCCGATTTGACCTAGATTTGGGCCCAAGATTTACCATATTTTAAATATCTTTTCCTTCTATGATGAGTAATGGCTTTCCCCTATAAATAGGACCTCAAGCTTCATCAAATGAGAGCTTACTTTTGCAACATAAATTCCCAGGGATTAAAAGCTAGAGTACGTCATTGTGCAAGGAGTTGAAGAAGGATTCAAAGTAATAACTATGCTAGGGTATTGTAGTTTGGAATTTGTATAACCATAACTGTGAACGCACATCCCTGGAATTCCCCTTATCTCTATCGTTTATCTCAGTGTTTCATCTGCATCAAGTTGTTATTTGCTCTAAATTGTTTTCAGTTTTCAAAAGTTTCCAAAATCTTTAGGTTCTCCAGATAGTAATTGAGTTCTAGTAGGAGATAGACACTTTGTGTTTGTTTTCCCCGTGTTCGATATCTGGTACTGACCTTTGGCTATACTATTTCTATTCTGTATACTTGCTGGTATTAATAGTGCTAAAAAATAGTGCATTACTCGCCTTGACCTACATTAAATAAAGCTTTGCAAGCCGCATTACTCCACGGCGGTCCGCCAATTATTCCCCAGCCGGTTGAGCTAGATTTTGGAACAGACACTGATGAAGCCCCGGCCGCCGCCGCACCTCATCGCGATGGTCCACCGGCCGAGAGGCAGCAGCTAGACGCTCCGCCACACAGCAGTGTCGCCATTCCATATCATCAACGATTGAAGTGCCCGGTAAGTTATTAAGTTACTAGATGCAGTGATTATCTATGCCATATCTGATAGTGAATGGGTAAGTCCTACGCATGTAGTAGCTAAGTAAGGGGGATGATTGTAGTGCCCGGTAAGGATGGAGAGATGATAGCCACTAGAGTAGCTACAGGATGGAGAGATGATAACCACATGCATGCATAGAATTTTACTTGAGGAAAGGCATAAACCTCGTGTTCAAAATCAACGTAGGCTTAATCCTATCATGCAAGATGTAGTGAGGAAAGAAGTGATTAAGTTACCAGATGCAGTGATTATCTATGCCATATCTGATAGTGAATGGGTAAGTCCTACGCAAGTAGTAGCTAAGTAAGGGGGATGATTGTAGTGCCCGGTAAGGATGGAGAGATGATAGCCACTAGAGTAGCTACAGGTTGGAGAGTTTGCATTGATTAAAGGATGTTAAATGCAGCCACTAGGAAAGATCACTTCCCTTTACCTTTCATTGATCAGATGCTTGATAGACTAAGGGGATATGATTACTACTGCTTTTTTTATGGTTATTCTGGTTATAATCAAATTGCAATTGCTCCCGAAGATCAACATAAGTCTGCCTTTACTTGCCCTTATGGTATTTATGCTTATAGGAAGATGTCTTTTGGCTTATGTAACGCTCCTGCTACTTTTCAGATATGTATGATGGCTATATTTCATGATTTGATTGAGAAAGTGATGGAGTTTTTATGGATGATTTCTTTGTGTTTGGCAAATCTTATGATCATTGTCTTGAAAATTCAGCTAAGGTTTTGCAGATGCGTAGAAACTAACCTTGTTCTCAATTGGGAGAAATGTCACTTCATGGTGAAAGAAGTATAGTTCTAGGGCATAAAGTGTCTTCTGCAGGGATAAAAGTTGATAGGGCGAAGATTGCAGCCATTGAGAAACTCCCACCTCCATCCAGTGAGAAGGCAGTGAGGAGCTTTTTAGGGCACGCAGGGTTCTATCGGAGATTTATCAAGGATTTTTCTAAAATTTCTAAACATCTTTGTAAGTTGCTTGAAAAAGATATAAAATTTAATTTTACTTCTGATTGCTTGCAGGCCTTTGAGAACTTGAAGAAAGCTTTAGTAAGCGTTCCCATTTTCATCACCCCATATTGGAGCCAACCATTTGAAATCATGTGCGACGCAAGCGACATTGCAGTTGGTTCAGCTTTAGGACAGAAAATGGACAAAATTTTTAGAGTCATTTATTATGCTAGTAGAACTTTAGATTCTGCTCAAGCTAATTATACGACTACTGAAAGGGAAATGCTTGCTATAGTCTATTCTTTTGATAAATTTACACTGATCATGCAGCTATTATGCACCTGTTTGCGAAGAAATATGCAAAGCCTAGACTCATTCGATGGATTTTGCTTCTTCAAGAGTTTGATGTTGAGATAAGAGATAGACGAGGCTATGAGAATGTTGTGGCAGATCACTTGTCACAGTTGGAGCATCCGGTGTAAGGAGAAGATTTATCACAAGAAATCAACGAAGATTTCCCCGACGAACATCTGTTCTTCACTCAAGCCACCTTTCCATGGTATGCTGATATTGTTAACTATTTAGCAGCCAAGGTACACCTTCCTGATCTTACTCCTTATTAAAGGAAGAAATTTTCTAGAGATGTACGATCTTATTTTTGGGTTGAGCCCTACTTGTTCAAAACATGTGCAGATACTATACTTAAGAGGTGCGTACCTCAAGAGGATTGGGCGGCCATAGTTGAAAGGTGTCATTCGTCACCAACCGGAGGACACTTCGGTGTGCAAAGAACCGCAATCAAAGTGTTGCAAAGCGGTTTCTATTGGCCTACAATTTTCCGTCACTCCGCCAGCTTTGTTCTCCAATGCAATGAATGCCAACGCACAGGAGGAATATCTAATAAGAAGGAAATGCCTATGAACACCATTCCCAAAAATCAGGAGAGTACCAATATATCCTACTTGCAGTTGAATATGAGTCTAGATGGGTGGAAGCAATTCCAACCAAAACTAACGATTCTAAGGTTGTCACTGCTTTTGTTAGAAAAAATATCTTTTGTAGGTTTGGTACACCTCGTGCTCTCATAAGTGATGGACGATCTCACTTCAACAATAGATGGCTAGACAATGTGTTGGACAAATACGAGGTCAAGCATAGAGTCACCTCACCGTACCATCCTCAAGCGAATGGGCAGACCGAGTCAGCAAACAGGGAGATCAAGTTAGTTCTACAAAAGACAGTGAGTGTCAACAAAAAGGATTGGGCCCTTCGGTTAGATGATGTGTCGAGGGCATACTGCACTGCTTACAAGGGTCCTATAGGTATGTCTCCTTATCAACTTGTGTTTGGAAAATCATGTCATTTGCCTCATAGAGTACAAGTCATATTGGGCAATCAAGAAATTGAACCAAGATTTTCAAAAGGTCGGCGAGGATATGCGTCTTTTTCTCAATGAGATGGACGAATTTCAATGGAAGCCTGATAAGGCTAATTTCATGCATTGGTAATGGGGGTAAATTATGTGATTTCCTGGATCTAACAAGGTTTTATAAGCCAGGTGTGTAGAGAAATCGCCAAATCCAGGAAGAAGGAGAGGATCACCTGGAGAAGGAAGTTGGCAGAGAAAGTAAGCTAAAAAGAAGAGGAGTTTGCTAGACGAAGGAGCATCCGAAAGGACGGCAAAATGGGAAACACAAGGAAGAGTCTAGAAGCTCCATCCCTTATAAATAAGAGCACGCACCTAACATAAAGGGAGTCTGTTTTTCTCACCATTAGCTCTTAGCTCAGCCTTTCTCATTCTCCGCACACACTTTTAGGGAAATCATGTTAGTGGTTCACGGTTCAAAGTAAATCAGTCGTTGTGTAACACCGTCTCCACGAGAGGCGAAGATACAATCATCTTTTCCTGTTTTCTTTTTACGTTTCTGGTTTTCCCGAGTCTTCATTGTTCGAAGCTCAGTCGTATTTTGTTACAATTGCGTTGGATATTGCTCTACTTTGCTATGGAATTTGCTACTTTGGTTTTGTTTATGTTATAATTGCATTTCCTGATTACTTTTGATGGATATTGGTAATTGATCTGAGTTGGAGTTTAAATTGCACGGAGATTTGTAGTTAAATCTGTGAGATCTGAGATGGAATTTTTGTTGGTTTGTTGTGGATGGCTTGGATCCGGAGTGGATGAAGCATCCAGTGTTTGGATATGTTCACGTCTACATGGTTGTAGTGTTTAATTTCTGTTTTCTTGTTTACCTCATCTAGTAACAGTAGATCTGCTTTAATTTCTGTTGTTGATCGCATTAGTCGGTTTAATTTGGTTTACCATGTTTCGATCTTTGTTTTACTCTGTTTTTTCCTCTGCATTTCGTGATCAAAGTTTAAAGAAGATAATGTCGCTGTTAGTTAAACCTTTAGGTAGTTAATCTACAGCTTTTCTGCCGTACCATGCTGTTTTGGGAAATGGTCCCCACATTATGTTCGTTCCTCTGTCTAGGTTGGTTTTAGGAAGCCGTTTACCAGGTCTAGCAGTCGTTTCAACTCGTTGGTTATTGTTATGCATGTTCGTTTATCTCTGCCTAGATCTAGCTGTTAGCATAGAGAATTTCATTTCCCGAGTCTAGGAATTAAATCTCAACCCCGAGAAAATTGTGTGGCAGCAGCCAAAAATAGTTTCCAGGTCTTTTAACATGTTTACTTACGCATCCGTCTCTGTGGATTTGATCCCAGCTTCCCTGTACTAATCTTTTAGCATAGCGGGTTTAAAGGGGGAAGGAAGTGATTGTGTGCCCAACGACAGGCAACTCGAGGATTCTCTGAGTTCATAGACCCAATCTCTAGTGGATTCTCTGGTCTGGGAAGTTCAAATTTACACAGTAACACTCACATCACATCATTCTCGCTCTTCAAATGGCGCCGTTGGACTGGGATGGATGGCGTAGTTTGTTTATGTGTTTAAAGATTTGGAGTATATAGTTTTAATTTCCTTTTATTGTTTCTCTTGACAGTTTATGAGCAAGGGCTCACGGTTTAGTAACTGGAGTAACTCGACTGGGTCAAGGAACGTTCAATTCAGGTGGCAGATCAAGGAATCAACATCCACAGTCACCACCAGATCGGGGTTAACAACAGGAGATCCATTTCCTTTCGAATTAGAAAGTGAGGAAGAGTGGAATTCGTCAGGGGGAGAGGACCCGAAGTCGTCTTCAGAAACAGAGCTTTCCGAAGCAGAGAAGGAGGCAGTCGTAGATATGGCACACCTAGTGTTGGGCCCGCCCATGCCATATTCTTGAATCAACAACATAGGTCTATCGATATTAAGACGAATGTGTTGGGCGTCTTACCTACATTTTCGGGAAGGAGGAATGGATGTCCTTATGAATTTCTAAACAAGTTTAGTAAGTTGTGCAGCATCCAGAAAAGGCCAAATGATGCCAATGAGGAGGACTACCGCTTGCGCGCAGTCCCATTCGACTTAAAAGGGGAGGCCAACACATGGCTGTTGAGGCTTCCACCCGACTCGATCAACACCTCGAAGGATTTCAAACTGGAGTTCCTAGACTACTTCTTCCCGTCAAACAAAACAAACGCCCTCATAAAGTAGATTCAGGAATGTAAGCAGGACTACGATGAGTCCTTGAGCCAATATTGGTCTCGGTTTAAAGGACTGCTTGACGCTAGTTCTAATCATATGATGATGGAGGCTGAGACATTTTACCTATTCTATGAAGGAGCTAATCCTGAGTCTAAGGACTTAATGAATTCCTCGAGCGGGGGGAATTTTACTAAGAATAAGGCAAGTGAAGCACGTGAGATTTTGGGAAGGCTGATCGATGCAAAGAAAGCGTACGATAACGCACGTACTATCATGAGGAGAAGCTCAGGTAATGCAGTAAAGGAGCAAGAAGGAGAAGGGGTTGGAGACATAATAGATCGGTTGGAGAAGGCACTTCTAAGTGAAATTGAAAAGAAGAATTCCCCTACCTCGCAGGAGAAAGAGAAACCGCCAGGTCCAGAGGAAAATCAACTCCAACTCTATTATGGTCCACCGCCCGATGGAGAATTCCAATGCCTGGTGAACGTGTGGGGAATTGGAATCAGAATAATCAGAATACAAGCTGGAATCAGTGGAAGATCAAAGAGGCCCCATGGAGAGACAACCCCTATTTCAGGTGGGCTGATGGGAACCAACAGCTTCAGCTACAGTACCCAGGTCCAGCAGAAGCCCAGCAGAATTGGCCTAACTGTAGTTAAGAAGGACCACAACACAACTCGAACTGGTCAGGGAAGAATTAGGAAGGGCCAAACAACTGGAGTTACCGCAATCAAGCCCAATTGGAGCAATAGGAATCAGAGTAACCAAGAGAATTCTTATGTGCCACCACACCAGAGGAACGCCACGGGAAACAATCAGAATTTCCATCATACCCACCAAGGAAATCAAGGATCAGGGAGTCAGTTCAGCAACAATCAGGGAGGTCAAGGAAACTATCGCCCAAATTAGGGGAGTGGACCGGGCCATAATCAAGGGTCAAATTCCAATCAGCCGAACTATAAGCCTCGGAGAAATCTAGATGATATGGTACACGACCTAGTCAGCTCTCAACAACAGATGCAGAACAACATGCAGGCAAACAATGACGTGGTACACAAAATTCAAGATGCACAACAGGAGCAGAAGTCTGCCATGGATATGTTGGCCAAGCAGATGTCTCAATTAGCCACTTCGCTGAATGAGATGAGGGGACACGAGGGAAGGATACCAGCTTCGGTTAAACCACCTGACCGAGCAAACATCAGTCAGATTACTTTGAGGTCAGGACGGGGCTATGATGGTCCATTAACGAAGGATGATGAGAGTGTACCTCCTATGACAAGCAAGGAAGATGAAAAACTGACCGCTGACCAAAGGGATACTGAGATAAGGAACACCAGGGTAGAAGATGGCCTGCAAAAAGGTGATTTGAAGAAGCCAGTACCTCGTATGGCTGATCCATTTTTCTTAGACCCAGAGCCTGAAGTGGAGATTGAGAAAGTAAGGAAAGAGATCGGAGAATCTTCAGTCGGGGGTTCAGTAGGAACGTTAAAGCGCATGAAGCCATTTCCTCACCGAGGGAAGGCTAAAAAGAAGAAGGATGACACTGAAGACTTCATGGAGATTTTTGGCAAATTGGAAATCAACTTACCGTTCCTGCAGGCTCTGAAGCTGCCTACTTTCAGCAAATTCATCTAGGAGTTCATAGCTGGAAAAACCAAATCCGATGGAAAGACAGTGACTGTAGAAAATGTGTCAGCTATGATACAGAAGAGGAGAATGCCATCAAAATGCACAGACCCATGTATGTTCACTTTGCCCATTTCCTTGGGTGACATTAAAATTGAGCATGCAATGTGTGATCTAGGAGCCTCGATAAATGTTTTACCACTTTCGATATATAAGAAGTTGATAGGGGTAAGTCTGGTTGACACGAAATTAGTAATTCAGTTGGCCGATAGAACATGCATTTCACTCGAGGGTGTGCTGGAGAATGTGATAGTTAAAGTGCATGATTTCTTGTACCCAGCTGATTTCCATGTGATAAAAATGAGTGAGAATGAATCTATTGAGTCTAGCGGGGTGCTTTTAGGTAGACCGGTTTTACGCACCGCGAAGACTATAATTGATGTGTTTGACGGAACCATATGCATGATGGAGAAATACACCTTTAGAATTGATGAAGCTATGAAAAAACCATTGGATGTTGAAAATTTGCATGTTGTTGATGTTATTAACCCCCTAGTCCAGGAATATCTTGAGACTAAATTAATGCAGGAACAGTTCAACAATTCGGAGTTGAGTCAGTCTATTGACAAGGAGGTAGCAGGGTGGTGTGAAACCCTATTGACTCGGGACTTGACAGACGAGCAGATCAATGAAGCGATCATGGCATTCTGCCACCAACCGTTGTCATTCGAGTCGACGGGTTCTGTTCAAGTAAGGAGCCCAGACAAGGCAACTGACTTGGGGGAAATGGCAACCAAGAGCCTGGAGAAAAACCCCCTGCCCCATGAAGCCATCACACCCAAGAAGGAGTTGAAGAAATTGCCCGAGAGCCTAAAGTATGCCTACCTTGAGGAAGATGAAACCTTCCCAGTGATAATCAACAGCCACTTGACAGCGGAACAGAAGAATGAGTTACTGGAGGTAATCCGAAGAAACAAGAAGGCCATAGGATGGACTCTCTCAGATCTGGTGGGAATCAGGTCTGATCTTTGTATGCACCATATTAGACTGGAAGAAGGCGCAAAGGCTCATAGAGACCCGCAGCGTAAGCTGAATCCGAACATGAGGGAGGAAGTTCTGAAGGAAGTTCTAAAACTACTATCCTTGGGTATTATTTACTCCATTCCAGATAATGAATGGGTCAGCCCTGTTCACATGGTGCCCTACAAAGTCGGGAATTCAGGTGATCAAGAACGATAAAAATGAGTTGGTGCCGACTCGATTGGTGACTGGATGGAGGATGTGCATTGACTACCGGAAGTTTAATGAAGCCACCAGGAAGGACCATTTTCCTTTACCCTTCATTGACCAAATGTTGGAAAAATTGGCTGGAAAGCAATACTTTTGCTTCCTAGATGGATACAGTGGATACTTCCAGATATATATGGATCCTGAATACCAGGAGAAAACAACCTTTACCTGTCCGTTCGGCACTTATGCATACAGAAGAATGTCGTTTGGTCTGTGCAATGCACCGGGCACCTTCCAGCGTTGTATGATGAGTATGTTTTCAGATCTGCTGGAAGTGTGTATTGAGATTTTTATAGATGATTTCGCGGTGTATGGAAATTCCTTTGCTTCGTGCTTGGCCAATTTAGATCTGGTACTGAGAAGATGTCAGGAGAAGAATCTGGTCCTAAATTTTGATAAATGCCATTCATGGTGCCAAAAGGAATAGTCCTAGGTCATGTGGCCTCGGAGAGGGGTATTCAAGTGGATAAGGCCAAAGTGGATGTGATCTCGAAGCTACCCTACCCTACGAATCAGAAGGAAGTTAGAGGATTCTTGGGGCATGCAGGGTTCTATAGAAGATTCATCAGAGACTTCGCAAAGATTGCACAGCCGCTCACTCATCTCTTGCACAATGATGTGAAGTTCATCTTTAATGAAGACTGCAAGAAGGCATTTCAAATGCTGAAGGACAAGCTCGTCTCTGCACCAATAATTAGAGCACCAGATTGGAATCACCCTTTTGAGGTAATGTGCGATGCAAGTGATTTTGCGGTAGGAGCGGTCCTGGGTCAGAAGATCGAAGGGAAAAGTTATGTCATTTTCTATGCCTCGAAGACCCTCAACCAGGCTCAGAAGAACTATGATACTACAGAAAAGGAGATGTTGGCCGTGGTATACTCATTTGAGAAATTTCGACTGTACTTACTAGGGTTGAAGGTGATAGTCTACACTGATCACGCAGCCATTAAATATCTCCTGGCCAAGAGAGAGTCCAAACCAAGGTTGACCAGCTGGGTGCTACTACTGCATGAATTCGACTGGGACGTAAAAGATAAAAAGGGAACGGAGAACAAAGTCGCAGATCATTTTAGTCGAATATTTCAAGGGGACACGGACGAAGCTATACCTGATGCCTTCCCCGAGGAACATCTTTATTATCTATGGAAACCTGCTAGACCTATTAACTGGGAAGCAGTGTTGGTGGTAACAGGTCCAGAAACATCAGACAAAGGGAAGCATCCGTTGAATACAAAGCCATGGTTCGCTGACCTGGCTAATTACTTAGTCACAGGAGAAATGCCAGGTTCCCAAGAAATTTCCCAGGCCCAAAGGATGAAGTTGAAGAGTGAGGCTAGATACTATTTTTGGGACGATCCTTATCTCTGGAAGATGTGCTCAGACCAAGTAATTCGACGATGCATTCCTGAATGGGAACAGAGGGACGTGCTCAATCATTGCCATGCCCTGGCATGTGGAGGTCACTTTGGACCTAGGAAGACTGCCAGAAAGGTCTTGGATAGCGAATTCTATTGGTCAACACTGAATAAGGATTGTTTTGAATTTTGTCAATGCTGTGAGAGATGTCAACAGATATGAGGAATTTCAAGGAGGGACGAGATGCCTCAAGTTCCAATAATAGTTTGCAAAACTTTTGACGTCTGGGGAATGGATTTTATAGGACCGTTCCCATCTTCTCATGGTAACACTTACATTTTGGTCGCGGTGGACTATGTGTCCAAATAGATAGAGGCGAAGGCTATACCCACCTGTGAATCGAAGGAAGTAGCTAAATTTTCTGAAGGCAAACATTTTCAACAGGTATGGAGTGCCCAAAGCTATTGTCTCGGACCAAGGAACGCACTTCTGCAACCGCACCATAGAGGCATTGATGAGAAAATACGGTGTGCATCATAGGTTGTCTACACCATATCACCCCCAGTCAAATGGTCAAGCTGAAATCTCAAATCGGGAAATCAAGGGTATTCTGGAAAAACGGTGAACACCACGAGGAAAGATTGGAGTAAGCGCCTTGATGATGCTCTCTGGGCCTATAGGACAGCTTACAGGTGTTCGGAAAAATGTGTCATCTGCCTGTGGAAGTGGAACACAAGGCATACTGGGGCATAAAAGAGATAAATATGAAGGCGCCGGCCTGTGAAGAAGAAAGGAAGCTGCAACTGCAGGAACTGGGGGAGCTAAGGCTAGAGGCATTTAACTCAGCAATGTGGTATAAGGAAAGAACAAAGCTCTGGCATGATAAGAACCTCCGGGTCAATGAACTATGAGTAGGGCAGAAAGTACTTCTTTTTCAATCTCGGCTCAAGCTGATGCCTGAGAAGTTGAAATCCAAGTGGATAGGGCCATACACGATCGTTGGCCTTCGAGCAAATGGAGCAGTGGAGATCCAAGGAAGCGCCCCAAATTCTGTTCCCTTCCTAGTAAATGGACACAGGGTAAAGGTATACGGGATAATTCGGATCTGCATGTGGTGGACGAAATGCCACTGCATGCATCCGTCATTATTTCCTAATTGGTCAGGCAAATGACTATTCTCAATGAACTCCTAGGTCAGGTAAAATGGGGAATAAAAGTTTATCTGTACACTGACCTAGGGAATTTGAGAATACTCATTTGCAAGTGTAAATAGTTTAATTGCTTTCTAATATAAGAAAACCCAAACAAAGAAAAAAATTAATCTTCCAAAAATATTTTCGAAGCACCAAACTCTTCAGGGAAATTGTTTTATCACTCATACTCCTCGACCTGAGAATTTGGTGTTTCACCTTTATTTTTGTACGGAATCGTGAGTTGCTAGGGGAAGGAAAGATTTTCAGGACAAGAAGTTGGAGGGAAGTCTGCTACTTTTTGAAATTCAAAATCCGTCTTTTTAGGAGGCGTACGGTTGCTTACATCACCTTGAAACCGTTCGTCTGCCTACCCTAAAAAGCACAATAATTTTATTCTTTTCGTTTTAAATCAAAAAAAAAATTTCAACCGACCTTTCTCTATCTACTCTCACGATTCTCTCTCTCTAATTTCTCCCAAATTTCTCTCAAACCCTAACCCCGAATTTTATCCTAGCTTTTGCGAGTTTTTGCAGAAAAAAAAAACCATGGAGAAGGCACAAGATACTGCTGCGAGGAAGGGAAACCCCGCCACCAAACCACCGTTCGGCGGTTCGTCTGAACAGCCGCCGGTTCTGGCGACTTTTCCAGTTCTTGATATACACTCGGTGTGGCGCCCGACTTCAGTTCCAGAACCCCCTACCGTCAAAAACCCTGAAGAGGAGGCGTTCCTGAAGGAGTTGGAGGAGAAATTTGGCAGCAAAGAGGAGGACAAGAGACTCTTTGACCGATTCTCGGCGTTTCGTGAACAACCGCAGATGATCCCTGACGAATCGACAGCCCAACTACCGGTTCCACACTCGGAAGGAGTCCAACCCCAAGACCAGCCACATGCAGAGACTGGGCCGAGCCCAAACATCGGAGAACAAGAAAAGGTTGGTGGACTTGAGGAGGGACAGGAGGCTGTTAGCGGTTTCACGGACGAGCTTGACAGAATGGAGGTGGACGATATGGGGAATGAGGCCACGGGGGAAGGTAATATTTCTGTTGCAAAGCCTGTTGAGGGGGAAACCCCTATTTTGAAGTCTGTGGAGGGGAAAACCCCAACTCTGTATATTGAGGGGGGGGGGGCATTCGAATCTCGGGGGGCAACCCCGACCATATTTACTGAGGGAGAAATTCCTGGGAAATCTGAGGAGGAGACTCCGAAACCAACTAAGGGGGAAACCCCAATCGTGTCTAAGGGGGAAACCCCGATCATGTTTGCTGAGGGAGAAATCCCTAAACAGTCTGGAGGGGATGAGGTCCCCATTATTGCTGATGAACAAGGGCCCAAGAATGACGGGCCATTAGAAATTGTAGATCTGGACGATGCGCCAGAGGATTCACCAATAAAGTGTAAGGAGTTAAGGAGAAAGACAAGAAGGAGTCTGCTGGACGAAGTGGACGACGTCGATTAGACCCAAGAACCGAAATTCTCTGCCCATGAGGAGGAAGAGGACAGTGAAGAGGCAGAGGGAGGTCGCTTAGCACTGGAGCGAAAGCGTAAAGGAAAGAACGTGGTCATTTCTCGACCCAGGAAATCAACGAGGGTCGCTTCTATCAGAGAGGAAGAGTCACCACTCCCCACGCTTATCAAAGTTCCCTACACTAAGGGAAAAGTAGTTTCTGGGTCTGGCAATCCAGCAGTGGAGCACGAGTTAGAGGAAGAGTCTGAAGAAGAAGAGGTGCCAAATTTTGAGCGGACAGAGATCTGGGTTACGAAGAAATTGCTGACGTCCATGGCGAAATTTGATGACCCCAAGCGAGCCCAAAAATACAGAGACAGGAGTGTTGTGGGCAAGTTGGCCAAACCAGGGAAGCGCTTTGATCTGAAGACTCTAGAATACATCGAGTCAGAAGAAGAATTTATGTCCATCATTAAGGACATTGGCTTCGAATGGTTGTTAAACCATTGTGACCAGGAGGTACCGCTCGTAGCAGCGAAGGAGTTCTTCTCGACTTTCAATCTCAAAGCAACCACTGATCCGGATGCAGATGCGATCTCCTTCTGTCTTTTCAACATAGAGCACGAGATGAGCATTAGAGAATGGTCTCTATGTTGAAAAGACGGAAGGAGATCGCATCTGCATCCGGGCCAGTGGTTGCTTTGAGCTTGAAAGTCAGTGGTTGCTCTGCGGATGGGGCTGTTTACAAATGCTGAGGATGACGAAGGAATCTGGAATGAACGGATGTTTGAACCGCCAAAGCATACCCCAGGATTCACGCCGCAAACTGCATGGGAGTTTATCACACATGGAAGGAGTGGAAAGTTCAAGACGAGTGTCTCGAAGGGCCTACACATCACAAACCATCTCTTGAGATTCGCGCAAGAGTTTATTGGATACAATCTAATGGGAACCGCAAGCTCCGCCCTCACCACTACCGAGTTATATTTCACATGGTGCATGTCCAAAAGGATTAAAGTCCACCTGGGTTATTGGTTAGCACAAGCCTGCCATCAAATGGCCGCAAATCCCTCTCGCCACATGTACACTTGTCATTTGCTGGGTGCCTACATTGAACTCAACCATGAAATGAAGTTTGGAAAGGCAGAACCAAATGTGACAATGTATGAGCCACCGGAAGTGTTTAGTCTGGATTATTTCTTTAACAAAGGGTTGCTGTACATGGAGGGAGAAGAGGTCTGCTTCTACAATGTAGGGGCAAATGTGGACAAGGTGAAACGCGAACCGGACCTGGTGGAGGATGTGATGATTACGGACGTGGAAGAGCTGCGGAAAGAGAGGAGCTCGGGGGAGTCAAGAGGGAGCTGTAGGGAATCAAGAGGAGTCTGGATGTTCTGGCCGAACGGTCATCTGCCTAAAATGATAGGATGACCGATGCGGTCAAAATTATGAAGAAAATGGCATAGTTGTTGGAGGAGAAGTTTTCCCAGACCCAGCAGAAGCTGCCCCCTGAACCCAGTAAAGTGGTCAGGCAGCCTGGTCAGGGAAGCTCGTCACTCCAGAAACTCCCTCCCTCATCCAAGCCGTTGGTAGACCCTCATGCATCTCCAGCCCTTGCATCCGTCTCTGTGAAGAAACCCCTGTCTAAAACCCCTGTGATAGCTGAAGAGGAAGCACTGGCGGCGCCGGCTAAGAAGAAGTTGAAAGTGAACCGCCCCAACGTACCACCCAGGTCTGGCTCCCAAGGGGGCTAGACTCAGAATTGAAATTCCCCCATTGACCAAGTAAATTTTATTTTTAGTCGTTTTAGTTTTTTTCTTTTATATGTTAATGTTTTATCTGTGTTGAGCATGTGTTGTTGTTATGTGTGTTCTCCCACTTAGCTCAATCCTTGGTCTAAGTGTGAGAAGTTTTTGTTTAAGTGAGCATGCTGTTTTTTTTTCTATAATGTTGTTTTCTCCCACTTAGCCCAATTCTTGGTCTAAGTGTGAGAAGTTTATATGTATTCTCAGCATGTTATTTCCTGTTTTGTCTCTTAGTCTTCTCCCACTTAGCCCGTTGTCCGGTCTAAGTGTGAGAAGTTTTTCTTGTGTTTTGATTATATTATTTTTGTGTTTTGTTTTGATTGTGTGCACCAACTCCCTTATTTCCCCTCTTCACTGGGATAGCTTGGAGACAAGCTGGAGTGAAGTGGGAGGGGGTAGGAGAGTTAGTGCAGTTTGTGCTCAGCATGCGTAAGAGTCCCTAGGTCTAGGAGTTAGTTTTTTTTAGGTTATGTGTTATTATATGTTAAGCATGAACTAGCAAGGATAATAAGCAAGATTCCCTTAGGGAAAGTAATTGAAAATAGGATGCATTACAACTTTGAGGCCTCTTTCCTTAATAAGCTAAATCAGTTTGGAAGAAGTAAGGAAGATAGAAAATGCCTTAGCGGACCCAGTTGTGAAGGCCCGTAATATCAGTGAGTTATAATCCTTAACACTGAGTGCTAATAATCTAAAAAGGGGACTGCCACCTGATGCTTAGGGAGAAGAATGTAGAAAGGAGAATACGAGAAGAAAAGAAACAAAATACATCTGTAGGAATAAGCTGGACGGAGTCCGGAGGAGGGAATAAAATAAAAATAAATAAAATATACTCCCTTCGTCCCAATAAATATGAAACGTTTGCTTTTCGGCGCAGGATTTTATGTAGTATTGTTTTGTGAGTTAAAGAAGAGAGAGTAAAGTAAGAAAGAGGGAGAAGTAGAGATAGAGTTATTTCTATTTTAAGAAACGTTTCATTTTTAATGGGACAATCCAAAAAGGAAAATGTTTCATTTCTAGTGGGACAGAGGGAGTACATATATATTTTAGAGGTATAAGCTGGACGAAGTCCAGGGGAAAAAAAAAAAGAGAAAGTAAGAAAGGAGGTTAGAGGAGGAATTCTCATAACCCGAAGCATCAATGGCAGAAAATAACTTAGAGCGATTGATCCTAACTAGGGCTGACAATTTTTGACACGACACGATAACACGACACGAACCGGCATGAAATTAATGGGTTTGGGTCAGAGCTTATCGTGTTTGTGTCCTTATCGGGTCGACCCATTAAGGATACGAAAATTTCATGTCGGATTCGTGTTATCCGTTAACAATGCGTGTTCGTGTCGTGTTCGTGTTATCCGTTAACACATAATATTTTAATATTATTATTCTTATTATTTTCATTTTTCAATACTTATTTTCGTGTCATTAATGGGTTCTTGTCGTGTACGTGTCGTGTTGACCCGTAACGGTTTGTATCGTTAATGTGTTCGTGTCGTGTTCGTGTCTGAGGGTAGCGGGTCGTGTTCGTGTTCGTGTTTGAGATTTTCTTAACGGGTCGTGTTCGTGTTTGTTGTTATCGTGTTCGTGTCGTTATCGTGTCGACACGATAACGACCCGACACGCACGATTTGCCACCCCTAATCCTAACATCCCTGGTGAGGAATGAGTGATCGAGCGAATCCAACAATCGGTAAAGCTAAAAGGCTTTCTGGATGAGCTGACAAACCGACTAGGTGGATGAAGGGAAGGGGAGGATTTGGAGAGTGTAGACTATTGGATTGAGCTTAAACTTGTGGGGACGGATGCTTAAATATCTGAACTTGTTCATGCCTATGTGTTTTATTTCTCTGAGTGTTTGTTTTTCTTTTTTTTATGTTAGTAAAGTGTCTAGGTCCAGGAGTCTTTAGGGGTCGGTCATGGAATAACCATGCATTGAAATTCGCCTTATTTCTTTTTCTTGTCTTTATACTTGAGGACAAGTATGGTTTAAGTGTGAGCAGTTTGATAAGGCTAATTTCATGCATTGGTTATGGGGGTAAATTATGTGATTTCCTGGGTCTAACAAGGTTTTATAAGCCAGGTGTGTAGAGAAATCGCCAAATTCAGGAAGAAGGAGGGGATCACCTGGAGAAGGAAGTTGGCAAAGAAAGTGAGCAGAAAAGAAGAGGAGTTTGCTAGACGAAGGAGCATCCGAAAGGAGGGCAAAATGGGAAACACAAGGAAGAGTCTAGAAGCTCCATCCCTTATAAATAAGAGCACGCACCTAACATGAAGGGAGTCCGTTTTTCTCACCATTAGCTCTTAGCTCAGCCTTTCTCATTCTCCGCACACACTTTTAGGGGAATCATGTTAGTGGTTCACGGTTCAAAGTAAATCAGTCGTTGTTTAGCACCGTCTCCATTGGAGGCGAAGATACAATCATCTTTTCCTGTTTTCTGTTTACGTTTCTGGTTTTCCCGAGTCTTCGTTGTTCGAAGCTCGGTCGTATTTTGTTACAATTGCATTGGATATTGCTCTACTTTGCTATGGAATTTGCTACTTTGGTTTCGTTTATGTTATAATTGCATTTTCTGTTTACTTTTGATGGATATTGGTAATTGATCTGAGTTGGAGTTTAAATTGCATGGAGATTTGTAGTTGATCGGCTGAATTCAGTTAAATCTGTGAGATCTGAGATGGAATTTGTATTGGTTTGTTGTGGATGGCTTGGATCCGGAGTGGATGAAGCATCCAGTGTTTGGATTTGTTCACGTCTATATGGTTGTAGTGTTTAATTTCTATTTTCATGTTTACCTCGTCTAGGAACAGTAGATCTACTTTAGTTTCTGTAGTTGATCGCATTAATCGGTTTAATTTGGTTTACCCTGTTTCGATCTTTGTTTTACTCTGTTTTCCCTCTGCATTTCGTGATCAAAGTTTAAAGAAGATGATGTAGTTGTTAGTTAAACCTTTAGTAGTTAATCTGCTACTTTTCTGCCGTACCATGTTGTTTTGGGAAATGGTCCCCACATTCTGTTCGTTCCTCTGTCTAGGTTAGTTTTAGGAAGCCGTTTACCAGGTCTAGCAGTTGTTTCAACTTATTGGTTATTGTTATGCATGTTCTGTTATCTCTGCCTAGATCTAGTTGTTAGCATAGAGCATTTCATTTCCCGAGTGTAGGAATTAAATCTCAACCCCGAGAAAATTGCGTGGCAGTAGCCAAACATAGTTTCCAGATCTTTTAACATGTTTACTAACGCATCCGTCTCTGTGGATTCAATCTCTGCTTCCCTGTACTAATCTTTTAGCATAGCGGGTTGAGGGTTTGAAGGGGGAAGGAAGTGATTGTGTGCCCAACGACAGGAAACTAGAGGATTCTCTGAGTTCATAGACCCAGTGTCTAGTGGATTCTCTGGGTCTGGAAAGTTCAAATTTACACAGTAACACTCTCATCACATCATTCTCGCTCTTCGAAGCCTATGACAGCTCATCCACGTACAAGGAACGAGTGAAAGCCTACCATGATAGGATGATCAGTCCATGAGAGCTCACTTTAGGGGATGTAGTTTTGTTGCACAATTCGAGACTCACTCTATTCCCCAGAAAGTTGAAATCCAAATGGACCGGCCCTTACATGATCAAGAAATTCTATGACAGTGGAACGGTTGAGTTGCTAGCCCCGGATGGACAGCTGTTTCAAGCTAATGGCCATGTGTGAAGAAGTACTACAGTTCGGAAAAGGTGATGGAGGAGGAAGTTGATCAGGAAGAGCCACCCAAGGAGTGAAAAAGGGGGTAAAGTCAAGCTAATGACTTTAAAAGAGCGCTTGTTGGGAGGAAACCCAACCATTTTTGACAATTTTTTTGCTTTAAATTTTAAGTACTTTTTGGTTTTAGTTTAATTTTCTTCCTTGCAAATTTTTTTCGCAGTTTCTGACCCTTTCGTGGCGACCGCCGCATGTGTTGCGGCGGGCCTCCACCTGTTCGCTGGAAGATTCTGACATCATGCGGCGACCGCCGGACAGGCCGTGGCAGACCGCCACCTGAGCACAATTCCCAGCGCGAATTTATAGAATTTTTTGAATTTTCGCCCCGTCCAACTTCTGCGCGAAATTTTTCAAGGTATGTTTTCTTTTTGGTAATTCACTCGCGTCCCAACCGACTCTACAAACTTATTTCACACTTTGTTGTAAATAAGTTTGGGGGGATGAAGTGGTGGACCGTGAGTTTAGGTTTTTGTTTTAGGGTTTTTAGTTTGTTTTGTTTTTGTTTTTTGAAAATCCCGTAGGTGAAATTTGTTTTCTAAAATTTTCTTGAATCCATGTCATGAACTTAACATGAAGAACTTAGAAACATGCATGCTTAGGGACACACTTTAGACTGAGTTGCCGATGATATTACATTTCATCCATGTTTAAGTGTGGCTTGACGTTTTGATTTGATGGTTTGGTGAAAATGTGCATAATTAGTGAATTGCTTGTTTGCATAATTATACGCTCGGATTTTGCATTGTTTTAAGGCTATTATTTGGTCCGTTTTTTATGTCAAAGTCACTCTATATGTCCATTAATTGCATATTTTATACATTTTGGTATTTTGACGTGTTTTGTGAGAAACGTGCATATTTGAGCCGAAAAAGAGAGTCAAAACGCAAAGTCTGAAAATCTAGAGTTCAGACGGCGACCGCCGCAAAGTGTACGGTGACCGCCGGCGTCCGGCGGCCAGTGAAGTGTAGCGGCCCGCCTCGGAAATTCAAGCTTAAAAAGGAGTCTCGTCCGGCAACCGCTTGAGGATGTGCGGCGGCCTGCCGCCGAAGAGGCAGAGACTCTGGACTACCGCGCGGCGACCGCCGGAAAATATGCGGCGGCCCGCCGTGAAAAGCGGCGAATCCAATTTGACCTAGATTTGGGCCCAAGATTTACCATATTTTGAAGATCTTTTCCTCCTATGATGAGGAATGACTTTCCCCTATAAATAGGACCTCAAGCTTTATCAAATGAGAGCTTCTTTTTGCAACATAAATTCCCAGAGATTAAAAGCTAGAGTACGTCATTGTGCAAGGAATTGAAGAAGGATTCAAGAACATCAAGAACGACAAAGATTCAACATACGGGTTTTATTTGCTTTAGTTTTATGTTCCAATTGTTTTCCCTTCAATCTATGTGTTTAGCTTATTCCATTATGTGTAATTAAACTCATAGGATTCTAGGGATGTGTTAGTAACGACTTTGGTTATACAATTCCAGTTTTTCTATTTAATATCCGTTTTGTTTTTACTTTGTTTCTTCCCTAAGTTAATCTTGACGTTTCACTTCTGAGTAACACATTATGTGATTGATCAAACATAATTTGCTTCATAACTGTGAGAGAGTTAGCTTCCTTTAATTATTGTTAATTGAGAATGAGGACTTTTCAAGGCTCTTAGGAGCTTTTCAGAATTACGTGTTAGGATTGACAACCCTAATGTAATCAACGTTTGCATCGCATGAGCATGAGCAAGGTGACTCGTCCTATCAAAGTAATAATTGTGAGGGTATTGTAGTTTGGAATTTGTATAGCCATAATTGTGAACGCACATCCTAGAATTCCCTTTATCTCTATCGTTTATCTCTGCGTTTTATCTGCATCAAGTTGTTATTTGCTTTAAATTGTTTTCAGTTTTCAAAAGTTTCCAAAATCTTTCGGTTCTCCAGATAGTAATTGAGTTCTAGTAGGAGATAGACATTTTGTGTTTGTTTCCCCCGTGTTCGATATCTAGTACTGACCTTTGGCTATACTATTTCTATTTCGTATACTTGCAGGTATTAATAGTGCTAAAAAATAGTGCATCACTCGCCTCGACCTACATTAAATAAAGCTTTGCAAGTGGCTAATTTGTATGTCAGTTAACAACTGGGATTAATAATCAATGAATGAAAAAAATTAATTACCTTCTTTCATTGTTGAGAAAAAACGAAAGCAATAACCGAGTGCTCCCACTAATCGGTATTTTAAGAGAAGAAATACAAACATTGTCTTCTTTGATTTAGAAAAAATGACAACAATTTAGGACTGAGAATGTCTTCAATGGAGAACTCACGCTGAAAGTTTAGGGGGAGAAGAAAGATTGCAGCGTGTAATCGTGGAAAATAACCGCTGTGATCTTTGATAGAGATAATCAAGGAAATTACCATAACAAACTAATTTGTGTATCCCAATTTTGACTTTTTCGATTTATTTAAAGATTTTAATTAATTACAGACGACCTTATTTTGAGCCATCAGATCTTGAAATGTAATGGTCGAGATTGAAAAAGACAATTGAACAAAACATAGAAAAAGGATATGAATAGCATTAACCTCCTATTGTCCTCTTAGTGCTAAGTTCCAACATAATATCAACCATTAGATTAAAGGGATGGACGGACTAGATGATGCTTACATATCTCACTCCATGTTACATTATTAGGACTAAACGGTACATTATAAGGGTATAATTGTAAAACAAAACTGAATGACAAATGGCAGGTGAGATAATTAAGGGGGATTTTCATATACCTTCCATCTCCTCACTCCAAACGTATCATCCCTCAACCCACGATCAAAAATTCATCTCCCCTAATTCCAAGCCGCTGCAAAACCCTAGCCGCTAATCAAATCGAAGAACCAACATCCTTACCGTCGATTTTTGCCGTGAAAACAATCATCGGCCGATGATTATCAGTTTTAGTCTAATTCCTTTCACGCGCGACCATCGACTTGCATTCGACAACAAGGTAGGTTTAAAAAGTTCCAATTTTTGGTAAGAGACACTTCTAATCGTCGATTTTCGGCATTAAAACACCACATAGTCGACGATTCAGAGTTTTGTAGCAACCAATTTCATGTTTTGCACAACTATTTGTTCGATTTTTCTGTAAATCATGAATTGGTGTTCATTTGTTTTAAGTTTTTGACCATTAATGAAATATTTAGTTGATTACTGATTTAGATTTTTGTTTTGTTCGATTTTGTTGAGGAAACCTTACAGATATTGGGTTGTGGTTGATTGCACTAAACGATTTTGCGTCGAATTGTGTTTTGTAATAAACGATTTCACTATTTTGCACAAAAGTTTGTTCGATATTTTCTGTAATTCATGAAATGTTGTTCATTTGCTTTATAATTCTGTCCATGATTGAAATTTTTAGTTGATTACTGTTTTATATTAGTGTTTTGGTCGATTTTGTTGACAAAATCTCACTGATTTTGGACTGTGGTTGACGGACAGTGGTTTGAATAGCCGATATACAAAGATATGTCGAAGAGAAGGAGACCTTTTAAGAGCCAACCCACCCAAATGCAGGTGAGTGCAACCACCAGGCATTGGAGAGAGAGTCCGCCAAAGTTCAACTTCGATCAGTGGGTCGACGACTATGGGATGGAGTGATCGGATGGATACTAAATAGATACGTTGTTTTTATGAATTTGAACTCTCTTTTTTTTATATAACTTATGTTGGAAGGGAAAATAAGCGACTTGGTGCTTGGTTCGTTTTGAACAATATCTAGTGTTCTGAACATGAGGAAATCATAATTATATTTTCGTATTAGTTTATGATAACTCAAAACATATAATTGATGTAAATTACCAAATAATGTAAAGTTAATGCATAATAATGTAATATAGGCATATAATAATGTATAAAAATTTTAGTGCATTTTTAAAAAAATTTAATTTTTTTGGGTTAATTCTATTTGTGTTCTAGGCTACAATAGCCATTCCATCTTAATACTGCGTTTTTTTTAGCTTCCCAGTTTGGGAAAGATACATGCGTCTTAGGGAAAGACGCATGACCCTCATGCGTCTTTTAATTTTTTAATTTTTTTATTGAAAGACGCATGACCCTCATGCGTCTTTCCCTAAGACGCATAAGTGTCATGCGTCTCTATTTTGAACATAAATCGCGACAGACAGAGGCAGAAAACCATTCTGTGAAAGATGAGAGAAAAAAAGGAGGCAGCGCGATTTTGAGCCAATTTCCGGCGATTTCGTTAATTTTGCTGGCGATTTCTTCCATCTTGTCGTTATATTTAGGTAAGTTTATCTCTTACTCTTAATTATTGAATAATATTGTTAGATTAGGTTGGTTTTCCCTGATTTATTAAATTAGGGTTCATAGGAAAAAAATTGTCCCTAATTTTTGTATTTGTTATATTTTCTTATGCAGAAATCATGCAAATATTTGTGAGTTTGTATTGGGGTGGTAAAATAGTTCAACTTCCACACTTGGGTATTTGTTATGATCCACCTCGGGCGAGAGGCTCCATTATATTGAATTCGTGCGTTTCGTATTCTGAATTAGTTGCAATGATATGTGGTGCAATGAGAATAGATATGAATCAACACGTCATTCAAATATCATGGAGACATTGTCTAGTCTTTGCATCCACTATGAGTTATATATGTACTGAGATTTACACTGATCAAAGTGTGGAGTTTATGTTCAACGATGCTCAAAATTCTACTCGTTGTATTGAATTGTTTGTTGAGTATTCACCTGTGAGAAGTTCAGAAATCACACCAAGTGTTGATTATGGCGTTGTTGATTGTGGTATTGGATCATCGCAGAATGGTTTTTTGCCTCTGTCTGTCGCGATTTATGTTCAAAATAGAGACGCATGACACTTATGCGTCTTAGGGAAAGACGCATGTCATGCGTCTTTCAATAAAAAAATTAAAAAATTAAAAGACGCATGAGGGTCATGCGTCTTTCCCTAAGACGCATGTATCTGATGCGTTTCATTAACGAAAGACGCATGACGGACATGCGTTTCTCCCAAACTGGGAAGCTAAAAAAAACGCAGTATTAAGATGGAATGGCTATTGTAGCCTAGAACACAAATAGAATTAACCCTTCATTTCATGAGCCGACAAAACAAATTTTATTTCAGATCATTAAAGTATAAATGTAAAAAAGTCCCTAATGGATTTAGGGGCAATTTTGTTGGAAAAGAGTTTAAAAGCACCTGGAACGAGTAAAATGGATATTATATGGAACGAAAAAGTTCATTTTAAAGAATACGAACTGCAAATATGTTCACATATATTATACCATGACCTAAATATATAGTTCACTCTTTATTTAAAATTGTATGCCCTGATATTGTTGGTATTTGTCACAATATACAGTACTACTATTGAAAAACTAAATAGGCAAATCAAATTTCGTAAAACCAATGCAAACAAGTACAGTTTCTTAAACACAGTAAATCCATGTTCTCCATAATTCCAAAATATACAATCAACTAATCTTCATTCATCAGCAATACCATAGAACCTCTGTTCATCGATTTCTCCGAAAACCAAGGATTTACAATCCTGAGAGGATGTGAATGAATCCCTTCCCTTGCACAAGAAAAATGAATCCAATAATTGCATTGTGAGCAGGAAAAGGCCACTTGGTCTACCAATTCCTGAATGATTTTGTGGTATTGCCCACACTTCTCATTTCTTCCGTAAGTAAGCATCCGTGTAAGAGTGAGAGGATGAAAGTGACAAGAAATATCAAATTTGCCTCCAAACTTGACTTTGGATAAATAGCCAAGCGAGGGAATGCAATTTACGT
>NC_062969.1:32679490-32769405 GCF_023119035.1 Salvia hispanica
ACATGTTTACATGAGTTTGAATGACAAGATTGATAAAACAATTTAATTTAATACTAGTAAATATTTAATTACAAGATTCGATTCTTGATGCATAAATTGATGAGGCCCAATACATAAATGAAATACGTATAAACAGATGTTATAGTTTGGACATATCCAATGCTCTGTTCATAGCCCAAAACAAAAAAATTGTGACAATAGCCCTATATAGGCCCATTTTTGTTAAAGAATATCGCCCATTAAATCAAACCACAACTAAATTCTAAAATTAAAACAAAAAAAATTGCTAGGAAGAATTGAAATATAAACAAAATGAAAAAGAAAAGCATACTAGAATGAAAGTTAGCCTCCACAAGATGAGCATATATATAAAGTTAGCCTCCACGAGATAAGCATATATATAAAGTTAGCCTCCACGAGATAAGCATATGCATAATAGTAAAAAGATTAAAAGGGAATGGGATCCTATTCTTGTGCAGAAAATGACCCCATACTTTTCCTTTTTATTAAAGAGTGTTTTTATTTAATTTTAATAAATACAATTACAATTTAAGATGTAAATAGTGATCATATAAAGCAACTCACTACAATTATTCTTCCCACTTTCTATTGCATCTCTCTCCTTCTCTCTATACCAATTTATCCATTTTTTTACTCTTTCTGAATCTGTTACAATCTCAAACAATGGAAGGAGAAGCTGTAGCCGCCATCATTCAAGTTTTAGTTCAAAACCTCATCGACCATTCCAAGAAAGAGATCTCACTAATCCGTGGTCTCGACAAAGAAGCAGCAAAGCTAGCTGGAAGTTTAGATACGATCCAGCAATTGTTGAACGATGCTGAGAGCCGTACCATTCCCGGTGGGGCGGTCAAAAGCTGGCTGAGGAAGCTCGAAGATGTGGCCTTCGATGCTGACAACGTTTTGGATGAGCTCAACTATCATCTTCTCTCCAAACGAATCAACTCCATCAAGCCCATGAAAGAAAAGGTACTCTCATGCTTCTCATCTTTGAGTCATATTGCCAATCCCAGAAATATAGCTCTTAAAATCCAAGAAATCAATGAGAATTTGGAGTATGTTCGAAAAGAGGGAGCCGATCTTGGCCTCAAAGAGAGGCTTGCCACCAATGTGCCAACTTTGCCTACTTTTGAAACCGATTCCTTCTCACATGATCCAATTTTCATTGGGAGAGATGAGTTGGTGTCGGAAATAGTGGAGGTTATTAACACTGGTACTACCACCGATGAACGTCTAATTTCTATCTTTGCCATTGTGGGAATGGGAGGATTGGGGAAGACAACTTTGACTAGGAATGTCTTCCATCATCCAAGGATAAAAACTCTCTTTGGATCACATCTTTGGGTGCATGTTTCTCAAATTTTTGATCCAATAATTCTTTTCAAGAAAATCCTCAAGGAGTTGACTTCTTCTGATCATGATGAAACTGAGATTAGCCAAGATATTCTCGAAAACACTTCTTCTGATCAAGTTGAAGATCAGAGTAGGAAGGATTTTCTTAAAAAGGTTTCGTTTGGTCAGGTTGATGATGGGAGTAGGCAAGATTTTGTGAAAAAGAATTCACATGATCAAGTTGAGGTTGAGAGTAGGCAGGATATTCTGAAAAGGCTTCAAAAGGCTTTAAAAGATAAAACATATCTTATCATTCTTGATGATGTTTGGAATGAACATCGTCCCAAATGGGATAATTTTTTCAATTCTTTAGTTGGCGTTACTTCTTTGAAGGGAAATGCGATTGTTGTTACCACCAGAGTTATGGAAGTCGTTTCAACTATGCAATCACTTCATACACATGAGCTCCAAGGGTTATCACATGAAGATTGTTGGTCAATAATCAAAGCAAAAACGTTTGGAAAAGAGAATGATATTCCATTAGAGTTTGAGGACATAGGGAGGAAGATTGCAACAAGATGTCAGGGTTTGCCATTAGCTGCTAATGTAGTCGGTGGAGCGCTATACAATAAATCTGAAGAAGAATGGCTCTCGATTGAAGAGAAATGGCTTTCACATGATGAAGGGGATCATATCACTAATATATTGAAGTTAAGCTTTGATAATTTGTCTCTACCATCACTCAAGAAGTGTTTTGCATGTTGTTCGATTTTTCCTAAAGGTCGCAACATTAAAAGTCAAGAACTGATTGAGTATTGGATGGCAGAAGGATTTCTTGAAGCTAATGGAAACAGCGAGATGGAGTGCTTGGGCGACAAATTTATGAAAGTTCTTGTGCACAACTCTCTACTACAAGTTGCCGAAAGAGATGATTATGGAAATGTAGAGAGTTGTGTGATGCACGATCTTGTGCATGATCTCGCATGTTCAATTTCAGGTTCTTCTAATAATAGAGAAGGTGGGAGCCGAGTGAGATACATGGTTCATGATGAAGAAAGTAGAATTCCAAAAGAAGTGGCAAAATATTTGCGGACATTATTGTTCGAGGGAGACATTTATCGTAACAAGTTTGCAGATTTCGAGCATCTACATGTTTTAGTTCTTGCAGATGATTGGTGTGATAAGTTGCCAATTTCGATAAGGAAGTTGATACATCTAAGGAAACTTGATATCTCGTTGACGTGTATCAAATACTTGCCGGACTGGATCGGTGAACTCCATCAGATGCAAACATTAAACGCATGTACAAGAACATTGAGGGAACTGCCTAGCACTCTGAAGTACTTGATTAATTTAAGGCATCTTTATATCAATTCATTAACAAAGTTGCCTGCTGAGATTGGGTGTTTAACTTCTCTCCAGACGCTAGAGTATTTTATTGTTTGCGACAAGAACGGATGCAAAATCGAAGAGCTAGGAAGTTTGAATGGTCTCAAAGGAAAACTGGAAATATCTAACCTTGAAAAGGTTGAAAACAAGGAAGAGGCTGAGAAAGCATGTCTATCTAACAAGTCAAAAATATTGGAGTTGCGTTTGACATGGAACATGCGCAGAGAAGCTGAAGCTACAAATGATGAGAATGTGTTGGAAGGCCTCCAACCTCACTCTAATTTGAAGAAGTTGGATATTGAAGGATTCAAGGGAAAAAGATTTCCATCCTGGACTCAAAATATGGTAATTGAAAATGTTTGTCAAGGTTGTTGGGTTCCACTTAACAAGTTGATAGAGATAAAACTCTCCGACTGCTCAGCTTGTGAAGAAATCCCAATGGTTGGGCAATTGCCAAATCTTAAGTCTCTCTATTTAAGAGGATTGACAAATTTGAAGTCCATAAATTCTTCATTCTATGGATTAGTGAATGAGGAGACACATATTGTTTTTCTAGCTCTCGAAAGACTCGTATTGCATTACATGCCTCAGCTGACAGAGTGGGCAGAAGTGGAATATGCAGGTGCAAGTGATGTGAAGGTATTTCCTAACCTCCAACACTTGGAGATCTCTCAGTGCAAGCAATTGATGAGTTTTCCTAATTATTCGTGGTCATGCCTCAAAAGTTTGATAATCAAGGGGAGTGGGAGCATGCCTTTCACACACATATTCAAGACAGAATTGAAGTTGCTAACAGAGCTTTGGATAGAAGGAATAGATGATCTGGAATATCTCCCAAATTGGCTCTTCTATAACAATCCCAATCTCTTGGAGTTAAATATAAGAAAGTGTTCCAATTTGAGAGAATTACCAGATGGTCTAGGCACCCTCAGTTCTTTGGAGAAGTTGATTATAAGTGACTGTTCAAATTTGGAACGAGTAGGAGTTACTGGTGTTCAACAATCACAAGGAAGCCTCACATGTCTTAAAAGGTTGGAGATTTGTGAATGCAAAGCTTTGTTGTACTTTCCATTGGAAGTGGTAGGATCTTTGCTTGAGGTATTGAGGTTGGAGTATTTAAGTAGCCTAAACAATCTACCTGGAATAATTGATTGTTTGCCAAAATTTCCTCGTCTAACACAATTAGAAATTATGGGTTTTTCTCAATTTATGGCCAGTTATTCCAGTAGTAGGTTACAAATAGATGTTAGTATGGAGGGATCTATGGAGACCGTTGAAGTCTTATTACAAAGATGCAACTCCGACTCACTTGAGGTATTAGAATTGAAAGGGAGGGAAGCTTGGGGAAGTTTGCCAGAATCAATACAACATCTCACCTCTATTGCAATGTTAAAGATAGAGAATTCTGGAATGGAAGAGTTGCCTGAATGGTTTGGGAACCTCTCATCTCTATGCGGATTGAATATATTTAATTGCAAGAAGTTAAGGAGCCTACATGCAGTGCGGGGCCTCACATCACTTCAATGGTTAGCTATTAGGGGCTGCCCAGAAATATGTGTTGAACAACAAAGTGATGCAGCTGATTATTCCCAATGGCCCAACATTTCTCATATCAACATCATTCTGAATGATGGAGTAATAGTAGGTGAGTATGAATACATATTCTTGTTTCCTTATACAGATTATGGTGACTTTCATTGACTTAATGATTTATCTCTCTCTCCACTAATCATTGAAGGAAGAAGGAGAACACTTGTGAGTTTCATGAATGGCTGCCTCTAAAGTGTTCATTTGAATTGCTCAACCACTCTTCATGTTTACTGGTAAGAAACCTCACATTGCAATTCTCTTTTCTTTCTTTGCTTTTTTGTTGAAGAGGATGTGGATACCAATGTGTTTCACACATTTCTGCTCATTTTCAGTTGTGGGAATAGCATGAGTTATCCATTTCTCCATTTAGCTGCATTGCTCTGCTCCCAAAATGCAGTGTTTTCCGTTAGCTGTTGAGACTGTAAATTGCAAATTAACATGTTGTATAACACAAATTGGATGTTCTATTGTGCATTCGTGTTTCATCAAATATTAATACTGATATGTAGGTAGTTTAATCCTCCTAAGATTATAGTAAGATAAGACAGTATTTTTTAGCCAATAGAGCACTAAATTATTGAGCAATGCACAAACATTTTCTAGTGTGTCGTATATGCTAATGCTGCTGCTCATTTTGGGTCTAAATTCATAGCCAATAGAGCATTTAAGGCTAATTTTGTTTTTTGAATTTTAAAGGTTTAATAGATATTTTTAAATTTTTTTATGATTTTCAACTTGAATCCCAATCAAATAATTAGGGGGAATTGTTTTACTAACAAAGTTTTATTTCATTTTATTTAGGGCGGGAACGATCTTTATACTACTATACTTCCCAATTTGGGTATAAATTTGTACGGTCAATAGCGGGTCTTTTATGCTGAGTTTGGAAAATACCTATAACGCCCCGACTTTTTCTTCTCCTTTAACTATCATACATTATTGTGTGGACTTTTTGAACTAAAGTGTTTTTATGGTCATTCTATTTTAATATGGACTATGTCCTAGCTATGTTTTCATTATCACGTTTAAATAAATTAATACATATAACGTTTTGATTTTTAAGAGGCGTCTATTAACTATTTAATTAAGCAAATAAATAATTGATAATCTAAAGTAATTATATAACGTGCGCTAAATGCTGAATGATGTTAGAATTGTTTCTGTGGTGATGGGGGCAGTCTTTGATAGTTGATTAATACAACGGAAATTCGATCTCTACGCAACAACTATATGGGAAAATAACCTAAGATTTTTAATTATAATAAAACTTTATGTATAAACTTGGTCGTGAAAAAATTTCTTCATCTTCAATATTAGGTTGTTGGCGTGTGTTTGGCCGTTTTTGCATTAAATATCTAAATGACTTTATATATTTATGAACTAGCTTTAATAAATATATTTATAAAATTTTTATCCAAAATTATTTGATATTTATATACATTTAGGAAGAAATTACGATTTGCCATGGGGTGGTGAGACAATAGTTTAATCTTAATGTTGAACTCTTTATTTGACGACTTTAAAAAGTTAATTAGTGGAGTAAAATTCTTTTAAATAAAAAAATAAGCAACTTGATGACTCATATATATTTAATATTGGTGAAAGTGGACTCCAGTATAGCTTGCACTAATTCATGGAAAATTGTACATTTAATATTTTCTTAATCGCACTGGACAACAATAATTAGGGCATCTTGTAGTTAAATACTGTGCCTCCGCCCTCCATGATTGAAAATTAATTTTGTTATGTTTAATTATGTGGGATGGAGGGTCAGAATCCAAACGAAACAGAGAATTTATAGAATATCATAGAAAGATAATGATTCATTTTTATTATTCTCAAATATACTCTACAAAAATTTATAATAAAATGTAGTAATTGCAAAAAAAAATATATATATATCAAATCTAATCAAACAAATCAAATCCTAAAAGTAAAAATAAATAATAAGAATACCAAATCATATTCTAGATTTAAAAAAGCTAAATAAAGTGAAATTGATATCCATAATCATTACATGGGTCCAATTAAACAATGCACAATAGTAATTAATAAATTCAGTGTAAGAAGAAGAAGAACGGTCTATCGACAATATCCCTCTCCAAGAGAAAAGAAGAAAGAGATATTGAGAAGAACTCTAAGGTATGTCTACTAACTATTGGAATTAATGTTTGTTTGACATTACGTTGTCAGATTTGCCGTTTAATTAGACTCAATTTTACTATTATTTTGATGTCTCTTCTTCATTACTATTGTGATTTGTGGTGTATAATTTAGCTGGAATTGTGCTGTTGATTTATAATTTTAATTATTTTAAAAGCTATTATAATGGAAAAATCATACTTTGGTAAGAGTCATAGTAATTCTTAATAGAACATAAGCATATCTTAGAACCTTGATCGTCAAAATGAGCAGTTTTTTTTGCTACACACTTGAATTTTAGAGGTGGAATTCTAGATTCGATGCACAAAATCATGCTGTTAGCCAATTAATTCCTCTCGCCTTTTAGCGTTTCTAAAGTTGCTAGGTCGGTCGCTTAGCTAGATTAAACCCATTCTTGAGGTGAGTAATTTGTAGATTAGATACTGGTATTAAAGTCCTCTTTAAATACCTACATCTAACTGTCTAAAGATTCTAAAACCAAAGACATCTTACAAAGAAAATGTTAGGATTATAATAACATAATTGTAAAGTGCAAAAATAAAGATTCTGAAATTTTAATCATAGTCTAATGAAATAAGCATAATGTTGTAGCCGTTTAATATGATTTCACTATCATGTTTTCTGTTTGTTCTTACATTTATCTGCAGGGGAATGGACATATAAAATTAATGTTTAGTTTTTTACTATAGAAACTTGTACACTCACACCTGCAACAATATTTATGTTGAAACTCTTAATTTCAAGAATTTAGAAAAAGTTAATGAGTACTCCTAACACTCTTACAAATAAAAAGAGCAAATTTATTATAAATAATTGTTAAAACGGACATAACTTTATTATAAATAATTGTTAAAACGGACATGACTCTCGAACTCTAATCATGTTCAAATATAATTCACAATTTAATATTATTAAATCCCACAACTACAATTTAATTTGTAATTAGTATTCAATAATCAAAATTCAGATTTGGTAGCTTTTCATATAAATTTTAACTAAAGTATATAAGGACTTTCACCACCATGTAACCCATATTAGTGAGGGTTAATTGTTTGGAAAAATCAGAAGTTTAGTTAAATTTTGGTTTGTTATGCAAATTTCAAAATTTGAATAACAATTCATAAGGTTTAAAAAATACGTTGTTATCCTATGAAATTTTGTTTAGGCAAACCAATGCTGAGTTGGCATATCTTGTGAAATTTTGGTAGTGTAGATGAATAGTGGCATGAGCACATTAATGTGACTGACATTGACGATGAGGGCGATGTCATTTAAGGCTAAGAAACTAAAAATAACAAATAAAATAAATTTTGGTTGATTTTTTTTTTTAACTTTGATTTGTCACTCAAGTTTTGATTAATTATGGAGAACAAACTAGAAGTGACCTATTTTTTATGATTAATATAGCTAAGCCAAATAACCCTAGAAGAATGGAAGGAGAAGCTGTCGCTGCAGTCATTAAAGTTTTAGTTCAAAACCTCATCGACCATTCCAAGAATGAGATCTCACTAATCCGAGGTCTCGACAAAGAAGCAGCAAAGCTAGCTGGGAGTTTAGATACGATCCAGCAATTGTTGAACGATGCTGAGAGCCGTACCATTCCCGGTGGGGCTGTCAAAAGCTGGCTGAGGAAGCTCGAAGATATGGCCTTCGATGCTGACAACGTTTTGGATGAGCTCAAATATCATCACCTTTCCAAACAAATCAAGCCCATGATGCCTACCAAGCCCATGAAACAAAAGGTACTATCATGCTTCTCATCCTTCAGTCATACGAGGCATCCGAGAAATATAGCTCTTAAAATTCAAGAAATCAATGAGAATTTAGAGTCCATTTACAAAGAGGGAGCCGGGCTTGGGCTCAAAGAGACTCTTGCCACCAATGTGCCAACTTTGCCTACTTTTGAAACTGACTCATTCACTCTTGATCCAATTTTCATTGGAAGAGATGAGTTGGTGTCGGAAATAGTTGAGATTATTAACACTAGTACCACAACTAATGAACGTGTCGTTTCTATCTTTGCCATTGTGGGAATGGGAGGAATGGGGAAGACAACCTTGACTAGGAATGTCTTCCATCATCCAAAGATAAAAACTCACTTTGGATCACATCTTTGGGTGCATGTTTCTCAAATTTTTGATCCAATCATTCTTTTCAAGAAAATCCTCAAGGAGTTGCCTTTTTGTGATCAAGTTGAAACTGAGAGTAGCCAAGATATTCTCGATAACACTTCTTTTGATCAAGTAGAAGTTCAGAGTAGGCAGGATTTTCAAAAAATGACTTCTTTTGTTGAAGGTGAAGATCAAAGTAGGTATAATTTGCTAAAAACAGTTTCATTTGGTCAAGTTGAAGTCGAGAGTAGGCAAAATTTCGTGAAAAAGAATTCTCATGATCAAGTTGAGGTTGAGAGTAGACAAGATATTCTGAAAAGGCTACATAAAGCTTTAAAAGATAAAAATTATCTGCTTATTCTCGATGATGTTTGGAATCAAGATCGTCCCAAATGGGATGATTTTATCAATTCTTTGGTTGGCGTTACTTCTGTCAAGGGAAATGCGATTGTTGTTACCACCAGAAATATGGAAGTCGCCTCAACTATGCAATCACTTCATACACATGAGCTCAAAGGGTTATCACATGAAGATAGTTGGTCAATAATCAAAGCTAAAACTTTTGGAAAAGAGGATATTCCAACAGAGTTTGAGGCCATTGGGAGGAAGATTGCAACAAGATGTCAAGGTTTGCCATTAGCGGCCAATGTAGTTGGTGGAGCACTATGCAATAAATCTGAAGAAGAATGGCTCTCGATTGAAGAGAAATGGCTTTCACATGATGAAGGGGATCGTATCACAAAGATATTGAAGTTGAGCTTTGATAATTTGTCTCTACCGTCACTCAAAAAGTGTTTTGCATATTGTTCGCTTTTTCCTAAAGGTCGCAGAATCAAAATTCATGAACTGATTGAGTATTGGATGGCAGAAGGATTTCTTGAAGCTAATGGAACCAATGAGATGGAGTGCTTAGGCGACAAATTTATGAAAGTTCTTCTGCACAACTCTCTACTACAAGTTGCACAAAGAAATGATTATGGAAATGTAGAAAGTTGTGTGATGCATGATCTTGTGCATGATCTTGCATGTTCAATTTCAGGTTCTTCTAATAATAGAGAAGACGGGAGCCGAGTGAGATACATGATACACGATGAAGAAAGTCGAATTCCAAAAGAAGTGGCAAAATATCTGCGGACATTAATGTTTGAGGGAAACATTTATGGTAATAAGTTTGTAGATTTTGAGCGGCTACATGTTTTAGTTCTTGCAGATTATTGGTGTGACTAAGTTGCCAAGTTCGATAAGAAAGTTGATACATTTGAGGAAAGTTGATATTTCGGCGACGCGTATCAAATATTTGCCGGACTGGATTGGTGAACTCCATCAGTTGCAAACATTAAACGCATGTACAGGAAGAATGAGGAAACTGCCTAGTACTTTGAAGTACTTGATTAACTTAAGGCATCTTTATACTGATGATGGTGTAGAGTTGCCTCCCGAGATAGGTTGTTTAACATCTCTCCAGACGCTAAAGTATTTTAAAGTTGGTGAGAAAGATGGATGGAAAATCGAAGAGCTTGGAAGTTTGAATGGTATCAAAGGAAAACTGGAAATTTTTAATCTTGAAAGGGTAGAAAACAAGGAAGGGGCTGAGAAAGCAAGTCTATCTAACAAGTCAAAAATATTGGAGTTGCATTTGACATGGAAAATGCCGTCTCTATTTTGAACATAAATCGCGACAGACAGAGGCAAAAAACCATTCTGTGAAAGATGAGAGAAAAAAAGGAGGCAGCGCGATTTTGAGCCAATTTCCGGCGATTTCGTTAATTTTGCTGGCGATTTCTTCCATCTTGTCGTTATATTTAGGTAAGTTTATCTCTTACTCTTAATTATTGAATAATATTGTTAGATTAGGTTGGTTTTCCCTGATTTATTAAATTAGGGTTCATAGGAAAAAAATTGTCCCTAATTTTTGTATTTGTTATATTTTCTTATGCAGAAATCATGCAAATATTTGTGAGTTTGTATTGGGGTGGTAAAATAGTTCAACTTCCACACTTGGGTATTTGTTATGATCCACCTCGGGCGAGAGGCTCCATTATATTGAATTCGTGCGTTTCGTATTCTGAATTAGTTGCAATGATATGTGGTGCAATGAGAATAGATATGAATCAACACGTCATTCAAATATCATGGAGACATTGTCTAGTCTTTGCATCCACTATGAGTTATATATGTACTGAGATTTACACTGATCAAAGTGTGGAGTTTATGTTCAACGATGCTCAAAATTCTACTCGTTGTATTGAATTGTTTGTTGAGTATTCACCTGTGAGAAGTTCAGAAATCACACCAAGTGTTGATTATGGCGTTGTTGATTGTGGTATTGGATCATCGGCGAGGGTTGAACATGTGAGCTCTGATCGTGATATGAGTGTTGCAGATGCTGTTAATGTTGGTGTTGGAATAAATAACGACTTAGATGTTGCAGATACCCTTGATGATAATACTCGCATTGTACGAGATAATGATGAACCATTGTCGCCAGTAACATCTGAGGCAGATGCCAGTCTAAGTGAGGATTCTCTTGGTGATGCTTCTGATGATGAGATAGTAGTTTGTAAACCCGTTGTGCAAGGTGAACAACCACTTCCAAAATACGTTCCCAAGGGGATGAAATTCTTTCGCAGCTTACCAAGTGGTCCTTCTGAAGTACCTGATGAAGTTGGTAATGAACACAACAACATGTACTGGGATGAGAGACATCCATATCGGATTGGTATGGGAACAAAATTTGACTCCAAGCTGCATGTGAAGACGGCTATGACTATGTGGAGTTTGTGGCATCAAAGACAGTTTAAGGTCGTTGAGAGCAAGTTAAGAAGGTGGCATGTCGTATGCAAATTTCCAGCGGGAACGACAGAAGATGGGATAGCTATTATCAGCGAGACCGATGCTGAAAAAGCGAATGAATGCTAGTGGGAAGTCTCTGTTACACAAAGGGCTCATGATGATCTTTGGAAAATTAGGAAGTGGGTGAGACGACATAAGGAGGTAGGTCATCACCCAAAGGTATCCTTGTTTGGTTGATCAGAGCGGTCATCAGCATACCGCCTTGCTTTGTCTCTGATGCTGCATCGGGTATCCATCCCAACAAATCTCGGCACTTGCTGGGCCAATCATCATATCTGGTATGATGTTCACGGCCTGTGAAAACACGACCGTCCGCTCTCAAGCCCCACAGGACTTGCACATCTTCTAGGGTGACTGTCGCCTCTCCAACCGGTAGATGGAAAGTATGTGTCTCCGGCCTCCAACGCTCAATCAAAGCAGTTATAAGCTCGTTGTCAACCTTCATCGACTTCCCACATTCGATCACGCCTCCAAAACCAAACATGTTAAGCTAATGCCTCACATTGGCATGAATATCCACATCCCATGTCTTACTTTCCGTCCGGCGAACTTTGAAAATATGTGATGTGCCTTCCGTCAGTAGTTTATTTGATATGTGTTGTTTCTGAAGATATAGAACTGACGGATCTTCAGGTCCATATAACAATTGCCCTCTAGAACTTGAAGTTGCCATCTAATCCTACAAGATTTTCACAAAACAATAATTACAAACAAATAATTCACAAAACAATAACTACAAGATATCATTCTAGTGTGCCTGTTTAATACAGTTGCTCCAATAATAGACAAACTTTAGTAGAACTTTTATCTCATACTATGCAACTGAAGGCATAATGATTAGGGGCCTAATGATGGTTAGGGGCCTATCCCACAAATAAATTAAGAATCCACCCAATTTAACAACCTAATGTAAGATGAATTTCTCACATTAATTTCTGAATTTCGTCCATAAATTGGAGACAAAAGACTTAACAAAAATCTCAAGATTCAACAATCATTCTTCACTAATTCGATGAATTTCACAACTTCAATAATTGGATAAATTTCACAAACATATAGAATCAATTGCTTGCATATCATCAACAAACACCCGTTACAATTAACAAAACATCAAATTATCAGCCTAATTGAACAATTTAATCAAAAACCCTAATTTACAAAATCACCTAAAACCAAAACAAAAAAGCCAATAACCAACCAATAAGTGAAGAATGTTGAAGGATTGAAGAAAACTTATCAAAATAAAACGAAAAATTGGAAGAAGTCGCCGGAAATCGCCTGAAATCGCCAAGAATCGCCGCTGCCGTTTTTCCCCTGCTGTGCGTTCTGCGTCTGAGTTTTGGAGGGGTGTCTAAATTCAAAGTAAAGACGCATGTGCGTTATGCGTCTTAACTATAGACGCATGTGCGTCATGCGGCTTTTAAAAAAAATTAAAAATTGATAGACGCATGATTGTTATGCGTCTTTAGTTAAAACGCGTAACCCTGATGCGTTTCATTATAGAAAGACGCATGACGGACATGCGTTTCTCCCAAACTGGGAAGCTAAAAAAAACGCAGTATTAAGATGGAATGGCTATTGTAGCCTAGAACAAAAATAGAATTAACCCAATTTTTTTTAAACTTTTTAAACTTTTTTTAAAATTTTTTTTTTTGATTTTTTGATTTTTTTAAATTTTTTTATTTTTTTTTTAATTTAATTTTTTTTTATTCAATAAAAACTTGCTGGAGTAAATAATGAACTATATTCACTACATAATGAACTTAATGAACGTATGTTATGAAGTAAATTTTCGCATTAATTACATACCGAATTTACTTCAACTGAAAGATAATTATTTCATAACACATTATGAAGTAATAAACTAATGGAATGAAGTAACAGCATGACTGAATGAAGTAATAAATTAACAGGATGAAGTAATAAACTAATGGAATAAAGTAATAGTATGATTGAATGAAGTAATAAGTTCAGAACTACTACTTGACGTTTAACACAGTTAACATTGTATTACAATAAAATGTCATATTTACTTCATTGCTAACATTCAAAGTTACTACCGCTTACGTTTAACACTAAAATTTGTTGTATCATTAATGTATTTCAATAACATGTCAAAATTACTTCATTACATACTTCATTTAGTTCATTATTTACTCCGACAAATTTTTATTGAAGAAAAAAAAATTTAAAAAAAATTAAAAATTAAAAAATTAAAAAATAATAAAAAAAAATTTAAAAAATAAAAAAATAAGATTAAATAAGATTAAATAAAATTAAATTAAATTAAAATTAAAAAAATTAAAAAAAAAGAGTTTTATTGAATAAAATATTAAATTAATTATAAATTAATCCTAACCACAAGCTTAAGAAAATGTACGACCCTAATTTGGTCTCTAGTTCGGTCTTTTCATATCTTTTGTCCTTTTTCCTTCTTAATCCTAGCCCCACGATTTTGTCATCTGACGGTTAGATTAATGCCACGTGTCATTTAATAATGCACATTTTCATTCTAATAATGCACAGCGGCTAATAATGCAACATTATAGACTAATAATGCACATTTTCATTCTAATAATGCACAACGGCTAATAATGCAACATTATAGACTAATAATGCATTGATCACAACCATCCAATTTAAGGATCCAAGGGCTGAGATTAAGAAGGAAATAGGACACTTAGGGTGCAAAGGAGCCTAACGTACCCCTATATATATATATATATATATATATATATAGGATATACTAATATGCTAACTAATTTTAAAGTGCTAACATACATCCAATCACGTGCTGTCACGTGGCACGAAAAATGCAATATTGTACATTATATTGTACTTTCTCCATCCCACGAGAAAATGCACTTTTTTCTTGTTAGCACGTCTCATAAGAATATGCACATTCTAATTTTGGAAACTCATTTTTTCTATGAGGCAGGACCCATTCTCGATTAATAATACTTTAATTATGTTTTCTTTCTATATCTCTCTTATTTTACCAATTGTACATTAAAATCCGTGTATAATCCTAAATTTTATACAGAAAATCCCCTACAATAAATTTATTCTATGTCCACTACAACATAATGTGTAACTCTAGCTGATATGTCTAAGGTTCCTATCACACGAATTTTTTAAGAATATTTTAGGGATGTCAGTGTAACCCGTAACTCGTGGACTGGTTTGAATGGCCCGCCAAATTTAGAGGTTTAAGGCTGAAAATTTATAGCCCGATTAAAATCCGATTAACCCGCACCTGATTAACCGCAACCTGTTAGGGCCAGACCCGAAAACCCGATAAAATCTTTATTATTCTATTTTTTTTATTCCTAATTCGACACTTAATTGATTAATTTTATTATATAGATTAGTTAAAAAGTAACTTTCAATTTTATACTAAATATACAAATTATATATTGAATTTTTATTAATATAATGATTGATGAATAAATTAAATTCTTCACGTTCACTAAAAAATATTTAAATTTCTAAAACATGCATTAAAATTTCACGAAATATCTCAAATATTAGTATTTGATCTTGTTTATGATTGAGTTTAAACATATATCTCAAATTTATCATAATTAATTTTTTATTACATTTTATGAATATAACTAATTTTCATCATTATTTATTGGATTGATCGCATGTTAATCTTATCGGTAGCAACCCGATTAACCCGCTGGGCTAGCCCGAACCCGAGCTTTTAGGGTTAGGGCAGAACTTTTATAACCCGAAAGAAATCACAACCCGATTAGCCCGCAACTCGAGATGGGTTGGTCCGAAACCCGACGGACCGACCCGAGTGACATCCCTAGTATATTTTATTTCTAAAAATGTATCAAAGAATACTAAATTATAATTGCCTAAATGGTAGAATAACGTTGAAACGCTCCAAATATAATCAAATAAAATTAATCATTTATGTTTTCTTAAATTAAAATTAGGTAAATTTCTCCATCTATTACATATAACTTGAGACGTATTTTGTTGTAACTTTTCTAACATTACTTGGATCATTTTAATTTTTGAAAAAAAACAAAATATATAATCGCTCTTGTTTTCATTATATCTTTTATTAATTTTTTCTTCTTTATTTTTTTTCCATTAAACTCAGTAAACATAATTTTTGTAAATCACAAGTAATATGCGACGAAAAAAGTACGAGTAGTGTAGTTTGATTTTGACTGTAATATTTTTAAGAAAAACAAGAAACTACAATGTCTCGTATTTTAAATTAATATTTGTATAAATTATATTGTACTTTAATTTTGTCATAGGAAAAAAAACTAGACTCGTATTCTATTTGTTATATAGTATTGCGAGTAGTAATTAAAAGAGTGAACTACATGAAAAGTTTCTAAGTTTTCATTTGTGTTACTGCAGGCCCCTAGGAAAAAAAAATACTTCCATACAACCCTAACCTTAAACATAATCACATATCTTGTTTTTTCTGACTAAAATGCCCTAAGCCCTAAAAGGGCATTTTTGTCACTCCATTATATTGTTGAAATGTGATTTTTATGACATTTTTGTCAAAAACTTCTTATGTAATTTTCTAATAAGTTCTGGTATTTTATACATAATTAAAATTTATCATTATTTACACTTTCTAATTTTTTTATAATATACATATTTATCATTAACCGCATTAATTAATATGAAAATAATAAAATGAGACCCTTTCTTCCTTATAAGACTAATTTTCTGATATTTTTTTAATGTTTTCTATTTCCCCTAATTTTATTTGTTTTTTACCTTGATTTATCAATCAATTTTATTTATTATGAAAGTATCCAATTTTGCAGTATTAATTTATAAATTCACGTTGTCTATTAATTTCAGATACTATTATTAGCAAACCATATGTTTTCATATGATGTTAAAAAATTTAAGTTGAAACTAAATTAAAAATTTTAATAAAATATCAATAAATAAAAATTTGTCTTAAAGTTAGCCTTAGATTAACAAATTAGTTAAATGATATATAATGAAATACTTCTTCCGTTCCAGTTTAAGAGTCACATTTTTCTATAAAAGTCCGTTCCAGTTTAAGAGTCACATTTTTCTATAAAAGTCCGTCCCAGTTTAAGAGTCACATTTAAAATTTTTCATATTTGGTCATACAATTTTACCCCATTGTTCATCAAAATTATATCAAAATATCATTATCTCTACATTAAAATAACTCAAAACAAAAATAAAAAACCAAAAAGTCAAAAAGGGACCCACCTTCAACCAACTCATTTCATTTATTACACACTCCACCGTCTCATTTCATTTATTACACACTCCACCAATTTCTTTAAACTCGTGCCATACCTAATTGGTACCCCTAAACTGGGACGGAGGGAGTAATATTTTAAATGTCAGTGTTTTCAAGAAAATAATTATTGTATCATTTGGTTAAATATGAAATACTATTTTTTATTCTATGTATTATTGATTCAGATTTTATTTCATAAATAACTTCATTTTTTATATTTTTTGTTGTTTCTCAATGAATTTCCTACATGATGTAAGTAGTATATTGTTATCATTAAATAGAAATAGAGGAATATAAGAAGTGTAGAAATATTGACAAAACTTTAATCACGTATAAAGTATCAAAACTTATTAGAATATCACATAAGAAATTGCTGACAAAAATGTGACATAATTCATATGTCAGCGAATTTAGGGATTGCTAAAAATGCCCTTCAACGAATTCGGGGCATTTGGGCATTTTGGTCAGAAAAATGGCTACAAATATATGATATATGATTATGTTTAAGATTAGGATTGTGTGGAGGTATTTTTTTTTTCTAGGAGCCTGCAATGACACAAACGAAAACGTTAGACACTTATTATATAGTTCACTCTAATTAAAATTAGAGTTCGATCGAAGATTGTGATGCGGAAAAGGCATACGACGTCTAATTAAAATTAGAGTCCGATCGAAGATTGTGATGCGGAAAAGGCATACGACGTCGTGCTGCTGTTTTGTGCGAACACAAAATCCCCCCAAAATTTCAAAACCCTCACTCTGATCGGCAACTTCCACCGCAGCTGTATCCGAAAAAGTTATGGCTGACGAAGATGAGGAGAAGCAAAGGCTTGAGATGCAGCTAGAGGGCGCAGTGACCGCTCGCCTTCAGCATTTCAAGGACCAAGCCGAGTATAGATTTCTAGCCATTTGTTTGTGTGTTTATGATAACGCCTGCCTTTTTATACATAATGTTTTGGATTTTGCTGCAGCTCACTGACGTTGGAGTCCGTAAGGAGACTCTTGGAGAAGGACTTAGGCCTTGACAAATTTTCCCTCGATGCACACAAACGATTTATTCGCCACTACTTGGAAAAGGTTAACTGTTTTCAGATGTTTGGCAATCTTCAATTTGTTAATTCAGTTGCTGAATGAGCGCTGGTAATTTGTAAGGGATTCAATGTTACATTTTCGAACTCTGGATTTTGGTTGGTGTTTCGAGAAGACATTATTGTTGATCTTAACAATAATACGTATGCCCTGTTTAAACCCTAAAAATGGTGCTGCGTTGTGTCTGACTGTTGATGTGATTTTATTGGAATTGTTTGAAAAGATTGAACTGTTAACACACTTTCACTGATTCTGCCCTTAAGTGCTCAATTTTGATGATAAACATAGGTTCATTACATCATGAGTGGACTTGTGCTGCCTAACTGTCAGTTAGAAACTGGTGATACTTGTGGAATCCTTGATATATTTCACTCGTTGCACTTAAAAGTACCAAAACACTATAGTGTTCAAGTATTTTGATTACTGGAATCTTCGTGTCATCTTGGGGTGTTGGAGGTTAGTTCTCTTGTAACAATATCAAATTTTTGTTAATTCCAGATAATGGAGGCTGCTGATGAAACCAATGCTGACCCGATAACTGCAAACATGGACAAAGATGAACAGACAAGTATGGATGAAGAAAAGGCTTTGCGTAAACAGCAAGATGCTAAGAGTGATCCTAAAAAATCTAGCCCTGGAAAAGACGAAACAATGGAGGACTCACCTATAATGGGTGTTCTTACAGCGAAATCTGTAGTTGGCACTCAATCTTCTTTGAGTGAAAGCAGTATTAAGCAGGCCATTTTGGAAAGAGCTGATCATCTTCAAGCTAATTCTGAGTCAGTATTTTTGATTTTGTGAACAACTGAATTGATTATTCTTTCATCCGATGAATTTGTTCATTTCATCTCCCTGCAGAAAAAATGAAAAAATAGTAACGTAAGAGTCTGGAGAGAAAAATATTGAAGAAATATAGTTATAGCTAGAATTGGTGCTTATAGTTTAGCTTTACTGCTAATGTTCAGCTATTTAATTGACAGTCTCTTATAGTAAATTGTTACTTTATTCTTGCAATTGTCTGTTTAAAAAAAAGAATAAAGTTTATGCTCTGTTTTTCAGAACCATATCGCTTGCCGGAGTTCGCCGACTTCTAGAGGACGATCTTGGTCTTGATAAAAACACCCTTGATGCTTTTAAAGAATTCATAAGTCAACAAGTGGATGAGGTCAGAACAGTTTTTTGTACATCTATTAATTTCTCAAATTGATTGCTGACTGAATGTATTGCTATTTAGGTATTGAAAGGGGATAAGTCTGTGAAAGATGTTAAGAAAAAAGTCTCACGGGGCGTGAAAAACAGAAAGTTAAAGAAGGGCAGCAGTGAAGAGGACTCTGATACTTCACAGTGTGGAAGCGATAGTGATGAGATGGGTGATAAAGTGAAATCAAGGAAGGAAGCTGCTCCCAAAAGAAACATTAAGAAATCGGAACAGCGAAAGAAACGTAAAATCTCTGAAAATGCAGATGTCTTTCCGAAGAAGCCAACCAAGCTTTCAAAAAGGCAAAAAGAGGAGGATAATAACTCAGATGAGGATGGAAATTTATCTGAAGATAATCAATCCCAATCATCTGGTGAAAGATCAGTCCTGGTTAGTTTTATTATGTCAACACCGTGCTCACTTACCCTATATGTGCCTTTAATTGTACCTAATGTAAGCATTTTAACCAGAGGAAAGAAAAATCAGCTCCTGTTTATGGGAAACGCGTAGAGAATCTGAAATCAATAATCAAAGCTTGTGGAATGAGGTTTGTACATCTGTTTGACCCTCTGTTTTACAACCTGTGTTTGCAATTCGTTAACAAGGTCACATTTTTTGGTCTTTATTGTCAGTATTCCTCCTGCTATTTACAAGAAAGCTAAACAAGCACCAGACAACAAACGAGAAACCATTTTAGTGAAGGAGTTGGAGGGTATTCTCACAAGAGAAGGGCTATCGAAAAATCCCTCTGAGAAAGGTAATAGATTATTTGGTATGCTCATATTATGTGCCAAATGTGGGGACAAGTATGTTAAAAGGTTAAGATGCATGTCATGATCTAATCAGAACCTTAGTTTCAGAAATGTGTAAAATTTAAATATATTTTCTAGAACCGAGAGCTCTGAATTGGAACTCTTGCCAATTAGTTAGGTTTAGTTTGTTTTAAATTGGATGTTACTCTGCTCTGCTTCCAGTTCCATATCAACATATCAATGTCCAGATGACAAGCATGCTGTATGAGCTTGAAGAACGTTTCTCTTTATAAAGTGTCATGGACCACACAAGATTAGCTTTGGTAGATGATGTTTTGAGACATTAATGTTGTCTTTGCGTGAAAGGGAGAAGATCATTAAGTTTACAAGATATTTTGGCTGATGAATTGATTTCAAACTGGCCACAGTGGCCTTTTAATTTGACTGTGGCTCTGAAAGGCTTACTGTACCTACATTATTCTAACTTCTCTAGATCCAGTTTTCCTCACCCCCAGCACACACACCCCTCTGTAGATGAATAATGCTGCCATTTTCATTATTTCAGAAATCAAAGATTGTCGAAAGAGAAAAGAAAGAGCCAAAGAACTTGAAGGCATTGACATGAGCAATATCATATCCAGTTCAAGAAGAAGATCAACGTTTAGTTTTGCGGCTCCAGAGAAACCTGTAGTTCGTGGTAAGAAAGACAAGGTTGATGATAAAGATAGTAAAAAGCAAGAAAACAATGACAAAGATCTCAATGATGACAACGAGAAAGAGAAGGAGAAGGAAATGGAAGAAGAGAAGGAGAAAGACAAGGAGGAGGAGGCAGAAGACGAGGAAGAAGATGGCGAGGAACAAGATGATGAAGATGAAAGTGAAGAATTTGATGAAGGTAATATTGGTTGATTTGTCTTAATTTTCTCATAATTGCGCGCCTTAATCAATTATTTGTGTATTCCTTTTGAACACTTATAAATTGCACTTTGACACACCACCTGTTTGCTAGCGAGCTTTTTTACTGAGATAATTTAGAGCCCTCTGGACTGTTGATGTAACAGTGCAACAGAGGAGCAAACTCTATTACCCTTATGGGAAATATTGATATGCAGTTTTATGTTTCTTTGCAGATGATAACGAAGAGAGTGACTAATGTGTGGTTGCGGAAGTATTTGTATCTTTAGTAATTTTATTGTGTGGTTGGGTTAGGTATTTTACATTCCTTAATGTTGGATGGAACTTATTAGGCATTTGTAGTGTAATATTGCGTGATAAATTAATTCCCAAGTATAGGGTTGACATATTATACAAGCAAGTGAGAATACAATACATATTGCGCAGTTGTAGGTAGATATAGAAATGTGGGGATGGTTGTGGTGTGATTGTGACATAGCATTTCATCTTGAAAGTGGAAATGTTCACTTTTGGTGGGTGGAAGGAGGCATTTCATTTGGGTCAGATCAGATGAGAATTTGTTCCAGTCTTTTTTTTTTATCGTACTAGACAAGATGTGAAAAGGCCAATATTGCTTTAGGATTTAGGAGTAGTATTTTTTAAAGCTGAGTTTCATCTCGTATTTTTGTTGTTTTAAGATTAATGATGTTCGCATAAATAAGCTTTTATGGACATACATAGAATATTGAAATGTATCTGCTTTCTACTCCCTCCGTCTATGATACGTTTTCCTTTTTAGTTTGTCCAAACTAAAATGACACGTCCTTTTCTGGAAACTTTTTCTCTCCAATTAATACATCCAACTACTTTTTCTCACTTCTATTCAAATATTCATTTTTCTTTCTCTATTTTAATACTAACATCCACATTTTTTCTCTCAATTAAACACATTAACCAATAACTCATAAAATCTCATGCCGGCCAAGGAATTTGTCATCTTAGATGAGACTGAGAGAGTAATAAATTTTATAATTACATGACTTGTGGCAGTATAAGAAAAACATTTATCGGGCGAATGAGTTTGAAACAAAAATATTAAAACATTTATCGGGCGAATGAGTTTGAAACAAAAATATTTGATGAATTTTGATTATCCATACAAAATATTTTACAAGCGTTTTATAGTGATACAAATTGTTTGAAGTTTGCATTCTTTGGAGCACAAGACTTTAAAAAACGACATGCATGAAGAAAGAATGAAGTAGAGGAAAAAGAAAATAAAATAGATAAAAAGGAAAGAATAAATTTTTTTTCTAAGATACAAATTGATTAACTGTGTCCACATTTCAATTTAGTAGATTCTCATTAACTTTTTTACTTACGTAATGATATTTTTGTACCAATATAAAATAATAATAAATGTTTTTTTATCAATATGAAAACAATAATGAAATTTTTACATACTTTATGTAAACATGTTAAAATAAACTAGGAACGTACTTATTAAATTAAAATAAACACGAATGAAATATTTGAAAATAGCTTTAGGATGGAAAACGATTCGTGGTTGGATGTGGTAACATGTGGCAGAATGAGAAAGCGAGTAGAATGGAAAAGAGAGTTGATTTTTAGAGTGTAGAAAGAGTAGCAGCATTATTTTAGTTTTAGTTTTAGTTTTAAGTTTGAGTGTTTGTGTGGAGGAGAGAGAGAGAGAGATCGCCCATCCCTTCCCTTTCCTTTTTCCTGTATTCGCTCCTCCGTTTCTGAGGTCATGTCATGGTGAATTTCAATGTCCGTCACCGCCGCTTCCTCCTCCATGCACCACCAAGGTACTTAATGCCATTCACACATAATTCAATTCTACTTGTGCACTTTTTAATTAGAAGATGAATTTCTTACTTACTGCTTATCTGTTTACTAGATGTTTTGTGGCAAATGAACATGCGATCAAGGGAACAACATATGGAATATGGACCATATCCAGTGCGTGAAGGAGAACCCGATTGTTCATACTACATTCGAACTGGAGTATGCCGATTTGGCCCTACATGTCGATTTAACCACCCTCCTAACAGAAAGCTTGTATGTTATGCTCTCTCCGCACTTCTTTTTTAGATTCGATTAACAATTAAGATAATTAAGTAAAATAGAGTGTTTCTTTTTGCTGTAAATAGAAATTACTCCTACTCAACTTTAATTTTGGAGCTCCTGTCTCTGGATTGTTTGCTGGCTATACTATTCTATTTTTTTCCCTTACACTTAATCTGAAATTATCAATTTAATTTATAGGCTATTGCCACAGCAAGGATGAAAGGTGAATATCCAGAAAGGATAGGACAACCTGAATGTCAGGTATGTGTCTATACAACTTGTATCTTCATTCTTGGCATTACATTTTCTCTAGCCATATTGGTCCCATGTAGACTGACTCTTTTCATGATTCCATAAGGGTTTATTATGAAATTCTTTTGATCACTTTTGTTTTGACTTTAATTATTTTCCTTGTAATGTTTTGTCTACATTTGTGTATTTTCCTCTGATTTCTTTGTAGCCCTAGTCTTTTTTGAACTATGAATGCTGTCTTTTGTAACTTTAACTTATTTGACTTAAGTTCTCTATTTGCTTCTGACAAGCTTCTTCGTTATATCACATTTGAACATTTTTGTCTTATCTTCAGTATTATTTACAAACGGGGACATGCAAGTTTGGAGCCACATGCAAATTTCATCATCCTCGAGACAAAGCTGGGATCACCGGACGAGTTTCCTTAAATGTTTTGGGATACCCACTTCGCCCGGTCCACACTTATACCTCCCTGTCGATGATTTTCCTTGGTTTAGTTTCGTAGCTGAATTTTGGGATACTATTGATATACAGTCATTTTGCAATAGTTTTGATAAATGATCATTTTTACAGTTGCTAAGTTGGGTTATAAATTACTGGTTGATGTTTACAGGCTTTAGCTTTCTCATTATCTCTTATAACACAGTCTCAATAAAAATCTGGATGAGAATTCGCAGTGGTGAGAAAAAATTAGCCTCACTTTTCTAAACTGGATTATGAGTATAGTCTAGTATGAGAGGAAAAAGATGGATGAGTTCAAGGCCTGATGAAGAAAGCACTTTATATGAAGATCACAATTGCTTGTGTTCTAGTTCATGAAAGGGAAGGGGCTAAGCTAGGCTTCTGGATAATATGTACCTTCATAAGAGAAGGACGCATATGAGTTACTGCAAAAATCCTTGTTCCTCACTTGAGAATGGTTTTGAGTAAACAGTCCGTTCTCGAGAAATTTGGTGTTTTCTTCACCTAATTTACATAACTGACAGTAAATTTTTAACAAAAGTAACTTTTGCATGTTTTTTTCAAGCTTTCTTGTTTTAATTTAGTTTTTTCCATTGTTTTCTGTGCAGAATGAGATGGAATGTGGATATTATATGAGGAATGGACAGTGCAAATTTGGAAGTACTTGTAAATTCCATCACCCCCAGCCATCAAATATGACGGCATCTTTACGTGGTTCTGCCGTATATCCTCCAATTCAGTCTCCTACAACCAGCCAGCTGTCATATCCATTGACAAGAGCTTCTTTTATAGCCAGTCCACGGTGGCAAAGCCCTTCAAGTTATGCACCACTTGTCATGCAGCAGGGAGTGGTATCTGTGCCTGGATGGAACACATACATTGTAATATTTCATATGAGTTTGTTTTCTTTATACTTAATTGCCTGTATGGCTTTGCTTTGTCTAAGCAAGACAGATTGGAGCATGCCAGTGCCCCAATCATAGTAATTATTAATTGCAATCGAAAACTTAAATCACACTTCAGCCTTGTGGTATGAAAAATATGCATGTATGAGGTGCTCCCTCCCAAACCTGTTTCTCATGGAGAGTATTAAATAGTGAATTTCAATTGGTTGGATGCAAGATCCTTCCAAAAAGTATCCAGCTTCAGGATAAAATCTGAATTTGCTCATGCATGGCTTTTCAGGGTCAACTCGGTTCAGTTCTATCTTCTGAAAACCAACCTCCTTCAGCAGTAAACATCCAAAATGATGGAGCATCACATCAGGGCGACTCTGGAAATGTTGCATCTGAGTATGGTGCTGTACCAATGGGATATTATGCATTCCAAAAGGATAATGTATTTCCTGAGAGACCAGATCAACCTGAATGCCAGTTTTATATGAAAACTGGGGACTGCAAATTTGGTGCAGTTTGCAAGTTTCACCATCCTAAGGAAAGACTGGTTCCTGTTCCTGACTGTCACTTGAGTCCAATTGGACTTCCTTTACGGCCGGTAGGTTTTCTCACCAACATTTATTTTTTCCTAGCACACTCCTGAGGACAATAAACCAGGAATGGGTCTCTGCCTTCACTTTCAGTTATTCAATAGTTAATTTTACATACAAGCCTGTACCTTTTTGCGATGGTGCCTAACCTTTGGATTATTTTTCAAAGTCAGCATTTTTTACCTTTCAAATATATTTCTTTGTTGTTGGTTGTAGGGGGAGCCTCTATGTGTATTCTACTCGCGATATGGTATCTGCAAGTTTGGTCCAAGTTGCAAATTTGACCACCCCATGAGAGTTTTTGCATACAATACCCCTGCCTCATCATCAACTGACCCTACAGCTGTTCGTCGGTTTTTGGCATCTTCACCGGGAACAGTTCCAATAAATTTCTCCCCAGATGGACTCATCGACACAAGCTCCACAAGAAATAGGCGGCTCTCTTTGTCAGAGACTATACAAAAATCCTCGGGTGACAATAACACTGACTCAGAGTGAAAATATTTCTTCCAAAAGTAATTGAGTTATTGTCCTATTTACTTTGGAAGATAAATAAATAACAGCTTCCTGTATATTCATTTCCCTGGCTGGAGATGTACATAATTCAATTCCAAGTCGATCTGCTTTTCTGAAGATGCAGTTCAATTGACTAGATTCACTACTTAAACTTGCTGCAATGTATAAATCTGCAAATGTTATCACATTTGTTAAAAGGCAGTGGTGGATGTTTCCAATTTTTGAGAGCCGTCATCATTTTCATATATTTCTATCACTTCTGACAGTCTTCTGAGCATTTGTTTTTGCAGCAGGGTTTGCCTCTCCGGCAATAGTCTTCCCAAAACTATACAGGGTCATTCCTTGCGCTAATAGCTATTTCTGCTGATTATGGTTGATTTCCTCTGTGTTTAAAATGCTTGCTATGTCCCCTCCATTTCATTATCATTAGTAAGAATTATCATATAGTTTCCGAGCATTACTTTGTTAACATGAGCATAATTATCTCTCCACTAATTTTTTAGACATCTTTTTCTACTGATTAATGTTAATGTCCTATTTGTCTGGAACTCATGCTACATCCATTCGTGTAATGGTTATTAGTGAGGATTATCACAATTTGTGAGCATAATTTTGAGAAGCTAAGGTGTTAGTATTCTCTTATTACCAATGTTTGCTTCTTTAGTTTCTCTATCAGGAATCTAATGTCTCTCTTCATTGACCATGCTAGTGGTCAAACGATTAGGTAATTATGAATTTATGATATGTGCTATTACCTGTCAGTGATGCTATTAGGCTAGTAATTTTCTGTGTCAGCAATATGTATGGTAATTTATGACCAATAGGTTTCTGTTAAACAGTATTGATGTAGAAGTAAGAAAAGTGCACTGGATCTGTTGAAGTAAGAAAAGTGCACTGGATCTATATCCAGACACGTCAAACTAAGTATAACCTATTTTTGTGGTTTGTCTAATTTAAGTATGGTTTGTGGGTCATATGTTCTATGGAAATGGGAAGGGACTGGAAGCAAGTGTTTTTAATTCAACCTACATTGATTCAAGTTGTATGTGATTGAGTTCTAACATAATCTGATCAGACTTAAAGATAAAACCATGAAAAAAAGATACTATATCTTTCTATAAGAGCCAAGTCCAGGGGTAGTTGTTCCATGATTGAAAGCAATTCATTGAGAAAGCTAAAGATCAAGTTTTGCTGTGCCAAAACAGAATCAGGTAACTTGTGGTATCTATCTGTCTGCTTTATTAATTCTTTTGAATTGTAAAAAGTTTTCAAGTTCATAATTATCTCTTTGTGTAGAGCTCTACCTATGCTTGCTTCTACACACTGAAGCTATAAGGAAGTATGGTCAACCTAAGTTGAAATAGTTTTTAATTTCTCCTGAGCAGCTCAGAGATTGCTATACTTATCAATTAGGATCTGCAAAGAAACAGCGAAGGAAAAGTGGCGTGCTTCACTTATCCTATGTAGCAGTATATTTTTCTGAGGGGCAATTAGCAGGTATTCTACAAAATTAAGACATAAATTTTTCCTCACATGACTTCACCATTTCTAATTTCTTGAATCACTAGAGGTGTTTGATTGCAATAGCCATCTTTGTCGGGGTGTTGGCTCTCTTTACTTATTCTGTTACTCTTTCATTTACATGTTTGATGTGTTAAAACATGCATGGTATTACACTTGTGTACAAGTGTCCTTCCTGGCATGGAGGCTCTTTTAATAAAAAAAATGTACTTGTAGAAAGAAGATTATTAGACCGAAGGAAATCTGTGTGTTTAAAAAGTTGCAACAAATTTTACTTTGATACTGCTGCAGCTCTCTTTCTCTTTCATTTGTACCATGGCCGAAGAAAGCATGAAATGCCATAGGTGTGAAATGCCCATCTGCAAACTTTAGCATTTCTTCTTTTTGGTTTATTGAATACAATTAAACCCCCCAACCTTTCCTCCTCCCTTATACACACCTTCAAACCAAAACTACTTTATTTATTATCTAGCAATATAGTTAGATCCATGTTCATACCCATTCACTATCACTTCCCTCAACAAGAAACATCTACTTCCATATCTCCTTCCAGATTACAGTTCATCACCGCCAATTTCCTGCTTCTTTTGTCGACTCTTTTAATTCCTTTTTGAAGAACATCACAGGCAGTAAGGAATGAATGCAAGTATTCGTGGAATTTTCTGGTGTGCTGATTCTTTTATTCATCTCTAGTCGCCATCAACAACTGATTGTTTATGGTAAGTTTCTCTCTCCACCACTTTTATTTTCTTTTTGTGTATCAGAAGACAGGTTGATTGTGAAAAAAACCCATCTTGAAAAGGAGTGCTGGTGATAAAAAAAATGGTTGCAGGTGGCGGCGGAGGATATGGTGCCGCTGGGGAAGGAGATGATGGTGATGTGAATGATAGCACAAGGAGTTGGGGAGCTTTCAGATTTGTTCACTTTGCACTTGCTGTGGAGGTGAAAGCAGAAGCTACTGTTTGCCATCTCCATGCTGCTATGCTATCAATTGCAACATTCCAAACAGGCCCTTTGGATCTGTTCTTTCACTCCCAAAACTTGTAATTGCTTTGGATGCCATGTCTAATTCTTGATATTCTTTTTTATTATTTTCATCATCATCAATAATGCTGGTTGCTTTCAGTTGCTGGCAGTGAAGCTGAACAACAAAATCTCTGCTGAGATTCCTCCATGCAAGGGATAGTTTGAGGATATAGCAACAACAGAAACTCTGGGGAGGGACCATACCTTGCAAGTCGTTGGAAGTTGTCGATTTGAGCTCTCTCAACGATGCTGTATCCACATGGTCCTAGCTTGGATTTTTGTCCATCTCACATAGTATGCTGAATGGATCCCTACCGAGCTGGTTGGTCACATTCGAAGCAATCAATCACATAACATAATTGTCTCTCAGGGATCATCCCACAAGGCAGGGCTACTGAGGGCATTTGCAGGCAACCCGGGTCTCTGCCACAAGGAGTCATCATGCAATGGGAAGGGACAGCCTGCGATGCTATTTAGATATGGGAGTGAACAGGGACTGACTTCAGTGAGGATTTTGTGTGTAACTAGTTTTGTAAGTTTCTATACTGGTTATATTGATCTTTGTTTTTATGGTCTAACCATAAACTCTACATGTTGCAGACCGAGAAGTAGTGATTTTGATGGTGGAATCCCTCGCTGTGAAGAGAAGCAAAGATGTCTCACGCAGCATGCTATTTAATCATAAAATATAAAGTATTAAAATATTAATTTATTTTTTAATAAAATGGTGGGGTGTGAGATTGTGCTTCTCTCCACAGCAGGAGATCTAAATTCGGAAAAGATTGATTACCGCCTTGTGTTTACTTATTAAGTACATAAATTGTCTTGTTTTGCTATGTTAATTATTTTATCTTGTCCGTTTTCAATTGAGAGTCAAATCAAATTCGATTTGGTATAGTGCAAAAAGCAAACTGAAAAACCATGATTAGATTCTATAACACACTATGCCATCGATGCTATTATTCCTCACGTGTTAACAGAACATTAAAAATAGCATCAAAATGTTTTAAAATGGGATTGGATACTTAACACTCAGCATACAAAGTAAAATAACATGCTGGATTACAAAATAAAATGAGAAATATAATTCCCCAGAAATAAACACTATCACATTCCTTCGAATACATGGAGATGGATATTGTAGACACAGACAGAAGACTGCTTAATACCTAATTGGCCCATCCAAGCTCCCAGATGCAAACTGAAACCACAATTCATGTATGAGAATCATTATTTAAACCACAAATTAGAGTTTGAGAAGGGAAAATATAAATATTAACAACTCTAAACACTAGAAAAGGTTCATATGGAAATCTCACATGATCATGATTCATAATAATTACTCATTTGCATTTTGGATCCTAAACATACTGGAAAAAATTTGACTCTTTCATTGCATCCCCACAGATAAAATCCCATGATACTGCACAAGGAAAATATGCACATAGAAAGAAATGACATTTACCTGTCGAACAATTGGATTTGTTGAGGAAGAGAATTCATGAGTCGTTCCTTGCCAAACAGCCCTTCCTTCGTACAAAAACAACAGCCTGGATATGGTATTTGGTATTAGAATGAGAAGTAGTAGCCTCAAGTTGTGTTCAAAAGGCTAGAAATTAACCACTACCTATCAACAGCTCTTTTGATTGTGCTATGTTGATGAGTGACTACCACATAGGATGCAATCTTCCCAGGCTTCCCAAGTGCATCCTCACCTTTCATATGAACCGAGCGAATGAGATCTTCAACAACAGTTGATGCAATTGGATCCAGACCAGCTGTTGGCTCGTCATATAGGAGCACCTATTCAAAAAACATTTGATGTATGGTTGACTAAGAAATTGATGATATTTTTACTTGGATAAAGCAAATTAAATTGTATTTCATGATAATACGTTGCATATCCTTATAACACCAAAAAATACAAGCCAAAATAGATATAAAATCTTAACCTTTATGTGTAAGCAGAGCACCAGAATTTTCTTTGGTAGACAAGAAAAGGAGAACAAAAAATACCTCGGGTTCAATCGCATGCTTTGTTGTATCAAAAATGATGGAACGAGCAAGGGCAACTCTCTTTTTCATCCCACCAGACAATTCAGAAGGTAATCGATCTTCAACTCCCTGTAAAAAGAATTCACTTAAACTACCCCTGCCTTGGGAAATGAGTAAGTCCTTCCACTGTATGGCATACAAACTATTAACCTGGTTACATTTTCTGAGAAATTTTGCTGTCAGATTCTTACTCCTAAGTAGGTTCATCAGATTGACCATTACATATTTTATGTGTGCATCATGATATCATCCATAAGAACTAATCTCATTTAGTCCACGCTATATTTAATTGGTTTTACAAATAATATGGAAATCAAAGCTCGATTTGTTATTTTATTCATTTATTTGAAGTTACAAAGAAAATAACCAAATGAAGCTATTCTTAAGTAATTTGTAGAATTAATGACATCAATAATAAATTTTGAGGTATAGAATAGAATTAAAATAAATGTATAAAACAAAGCAAATAATGCTAACGAGGACTAAACAAGATCTTAGTATATTACTATATATTTATAGGATTGTAATAAAATCTGAATGTGTTTATACAAAACTAACCAAATATCAGGCTTATGATTCGGAAAACAGACAGTTGTTATTAACGTCACTTGGCAACCAATTGAAACAGATAAGATTGATTTTGCCAATTAATGCAAAATCGTTTGTGGAAATAGCGTGATTCGTAGAAAATATGACATGATTCCTACAATTTATGCTATGGTGAAGTAAATGTATTGTTATGCTGATGTACATTCAATGTTATGATGAAGTAAACTTTCGAATTTGTAATGACGCCTTTCATTTTCAATGACAACCGTAACTCACTTTCTCTCTTCTAAAATATCACAAAACTATAAATTCCATACAACTATATCGATTTAAACCATTTTTTCACAAACCATGTATCCAAACTAAAAGTAATTTTATTAGGATTCTACCAAATTATTTGATTGCATATGTTCACATGAACAAACTGTCAAATTTTCATGAAAAAATGGAACATATAAGTATCTCGGCATATTTGCATTATGTTGAATTAAATCCAATGTTATGCTTAAGTTAATTGAATGCCATGCTATGCATTATGACGATGTAAATTCAATTTTATGCTGAAGTGTATTATGTCGAATTTATTGATGGTGCCAATAACAATTGACAACTACCCTTAAATGTCATGGGGTTATATACTTGTGTTGTACTAAAGTAAATTTAATGTTATGTTGAAGTAAACTCAATGTTATGTTGAAGTACCTGTTCTAATTTGTTGATAGCCCAAAAGACATCCAACAACTACACTTTATTACCGCAAGGTTCATATAATTTTGGACAATTTTACTCACATGCTGAAGAAGGTATATTGAAACGAATTATTATGAATTCCCAACCTTCCATTTTTTAATCTAATGGATGAGTTTTGGTTTTAATTCTACATTTAAGTGTGTGTGTGTGTATGTGTGTATGTGTGTATGTGATATGCTTAGATGGTAGCTAAGTGGATGTGATCATTAACCACATACCTTTAGGCCCACAGCAGCTAGAGTCTCTGTGACGAGTTTGGCAATTTTATCCGCTGGCATAGTTGAATTTTCATATCTGTCACAGAAATTGAAAAAATAATTTAATACATAACTTAAACATGAAATACAGTTGATAACAATGAAGCAAAAACTAATTATAAAGACAAATATCTTACAACAGAAACCCGACATTTTCACGAACAGTGAGAGAATCAAAAAGTGCTGCACTCTGAAAAACCTGTTACATTGGGCAGTAGCTTCAAAAACTGTCTAGATTAGAATCCCTGAAATAATAGAGGAGGTGCAAACAATGTTATCTCACCAAGCCAATTCTTAGGCCAGATAGTTCCTCATCACTGATCAGCCCGTGCCGTCTTCTCCCGCGAATCAATACCTCACCCTAGTTGTTCAGAATTAATGAGAGACCACAAGAAGACAGTCAATCTCAATCTAAAGTAGCTTCCATCAATAATAATAATAATATCAGTATAAAGTACAACATAATACCAAATGAAAGGAAGGAAGTTGGAAGAATCAGATTACCTTGTCTGGAGCAAGAAGGCCGGCCATAATCTTCAAGATGGTTGACTTTCCAGTCCCAGATGGCCCAATAATTCCGACAGCCTCTCCATGCCTAATCTAAAAAAGAATTTTAAGTTTGTGAATGGTAAACTGAGAATGATTTAGCTGGTTCCTGTGGGATCACAAGCTTATTCACTAAAGTTGACAAAATATAGTTAGTTAGAAAAAGGAGCACGTAACCAACACAAATGAAGAATGGTGATGATCTCATGTAACAAACAACCCATTCCTTTAACAAATCACCACTTGCAAACATTCATTTTCTTCCTAAAAGAAACACATAGGACAACGTATGCATTTGTAAGTTAAACAAGAAAATCACCTTAAAGCTCACACCTCTTAGTATGTGCTTTTCCCCAAAGGATTTGTAGACATCTCGGCATTCAATGAGCACATCTGACCCATCCTCAATGTGAGCACCCTGGAGAAAAAAATGAGTATAATCCGAAAAAAGCATCTAAATGTTCTCATCACCTATCACAATAGAGAAGCAAGCAAACAAACAAAACCTTGAAAGGGAAAATGAAATAAAACCTTAAAGTTTGCAGGCTGGTAATTTTGAGGCGGAGCGACGCAAGCACAACAAACCCTTCTTCTTCTATTTATTGAGGAAAGCGGCGGGAAAGATGGGAACAGATTAGAGCGGCGGAGAGAATCGAAAGCGGTGAGAGGGTTGTGAGAGATGGAAGCCGCGGCCATCCTTGATCTTCCAGCAATCCAATTTCCGATTACCGCCGGAGGAGGAGTGGCGATCGCTGCCCATCTTCGTTTATAGGAGTAGTACTATACTATTTATTTTTCTCATTTTTTAATCATAAATTCCAATCTCAGGAATGAGTAGAAATAGAATGTGTTATTTACTAAATCCTCGTCCTCCAATTATCTACTTTGATTCTTTAAACCAATTTTAAAAAATTTAAAAGAAATTGAATCGTAAAAGTTATGGTATAATAATCTCACTTTTGTATACTAGTATTAATTGTGTAAGAATATATAATAAGAATAAGTTAGTGGAATATAAAGCCTACTTATCATTTATGAAAAAAATGAAAGTAAAAAATTAATAGAAAATAGATAAAAATGACAAAAATGGACAATTAATGGGGAACGAAGAGAGTGTTATCTTTTACTCCATAAAACTATTAAAATCAAAATATAAATAAGTCAAATATTTGTTACTCTCATGTCACTGAAAAAAAAACTCCACAATAAATAGACAAAATTATAAATGACATGAGTTTTAACTTTTAATGTATAATTGGTAAAATAAGAAAGAGAAGAAAGGAAAATGTGATGAAAGTGGTAGTGTATTATAGAAAAGTATTTATTTAAAACTTTTCATATGCAGAACTGGTCTAATTTTAGTGGACACTCTAAAATAGTAAAGTTATTCTATTTTTTATGAACGGAAGTAGTACTAGTATAACTATGAATTTTTAAAAAGGCGAGTTTAATCAGTTAATGCACAATTTTTAAAAATGCACAGGTTAAATGAATCATTTGCAAGTAAGATAGATAAAATTTAATAATGATTGAAGTATTATTAGAGCATCATCAATCGTGCCCTTAGCTAAGAGCATGGTTGTGATCTGGTCGCACTTTTATTCATTTTATATTTCATGCTCTTAGCTAAGACATGATACCTGATGTACTTTTTATTAGCACTAAATAAACTTGCAAGTACACAAAGTATATATAGTATAGCTAATGGTCAGTACCGGATATCGAACACAGGGAAAACTATCACAGACTAGCTACCTTCTACTAAGCTTCTACTACTATTTGAAAAAAAACAAGAAATTATGGTTTTTGAAAACAAAAGATTTAAAAAAGAAGAACAAATAACAATTGCAAATAAAAACACAGAGATTAGATAGATGAGATAAGGGAATTCCAGGGATGTACTTTCACAGTTATGGTTATACAACTACAACACCTAGCACAACTCATACTTCACTAGAACGAGTCACAGGTATATTGTCCATGTGACACAAAGTGGATTACAGAAACTAGGGGCGTCAATCCTAAAAGCTCCTAAGACTTCTAATGTTCTCACTCTCAATTAACAGTGTTGTTTTAAGGGAAGCTAATTGTAACGTCAACAAAGCTCTTCTAACTCGCAAACCTCTTCTCACAATTATGTTGCAAGTCAATAGATCATCACAGAATGTGTCTCTCAAACGTGAAGCATCCAACACTTAGAATAGAAGCGAAGTAATGAACAAAACGGATATTACATAAATAGGAATTGTATAACCAAAATCGTTACTAACACATCGAATTCTATGAATTTAGTTACACATAATTGAATAAGCTAAAAACATAGTTTATAGGAAAAACAAAGAAAAGATAAGAACTATAATAATAGAACCCAAAGGTTGAAACTTGTAGTTTTGATCTTCTCTTGAATCCTTCTTCAAACGCCTTTGATCTTGATGAACAGTAAAAGGACTCTCAAATATTATCTTTGAAAATTATGCAGCAAAAGATCTCTTATTGATGAAGCTTGAGGGGGTATTTATAGCCTTTAATCTCATGCTCTGTATGGTAAATCTTGGAGAAAAGTAGGTTAATTCTGTGCATCACCGGAAGAGCACTGCTCTTAGCTAAGACAGCGTTGGGGATGTTCTTAGTGAAGAATGAATCTCAACTCAATATAAAAAAAATAATACTGTAATAAACTTTTAAAATTTTTTAAGAAATGAATGAGTATATTTAAGTGGAGTAATAAATATAAATTTACGATTATATTTCTTCAATCCTATTCCAATTCCTATTTACCATTCCCATCTGTTTAAATGATAAATTCAACCTATAATTAATTAACATTACACAAAGTTTCAGCCCATAATGAACTTGCTACTATATGAAAATAATATGATTCTAAAATTTTATAATTATGAGTTTGGCTTAATTAAAAGGAATATAGAATATGATTTGATTCATAATTATTAAACTATTATGTTTGGTTTGATTATTAGTAGTCCTCTGTTGTGGTCAAAGATGAATCACTTTTCTTTTGGGTTTACCTCAATCAAAATGATTCAATATTAAAAATAAAAACACATATATTTTCAAGTTTTACCTATCTCTCTTACTTTATTCTCTCTAGTTAACACAAAATAAAACTACATAAAATCTTGTGACGTTCAAGGAATGAGTCGTCTTCCTTGGAACGAGGGTGTAATATATTTGCGGTTTCTATCATTTTATTTGGGGCTCAAATTTAAAGCACCAACCTAATACCCGAGGCTTGTATCTAACCACCCCGATTGAACTGATTCGATCACCGTGTTTATACTTGCTCTATATCTACCCTCACCTTACAATGTAGCTCCACTTTAACATCTTTCCGCTCTCTCTATTTCTCTCTCCATGAGTACGTCATCTTCTTTGATCATTTTCGTCTTCTTTGTTTTTCTATGTAGCCGTAAGATCATTTTCACATACCGTATAGTATCAAATTAAAAGTAATAGTACTATAGTAAGAATTTTAACAAAATCTCAATTGCAAACATTCTAAAAAAAATTGGACGAAAATGTAATTTGAATGTTTCTATAATGACCTACAGTTTAATTCTCTTCATTGCATTGTTTTTTATGTGCCAAGAGGATATACAGAATGCCTTAAGTTTAATGTGTATAATATTATAATGCTGAAAAAATTGTGATGTTTAAATATGTTTTTGAATTTGCAAGCAGTTTTGGTTTAATGGAATATGTTGCACAGATAATGCTCAAGTGCAATGTATAGAAAATGTGTGTGTTTTTGAATCATACGTATGTATAATACAGTTAGTTATCATTGGGACCATTTTACCCCTTAATGCCCTATTCATGTTAAACTAATGTTGGATGAAAATCATAGATCTCCACCCTCTATTTCTTGATCCAAGGGGTCATATTTAACCTTAGTTATGATAAAAAAAAATGAGATTCATTTTAATCCTACACTACATAATTGTATTTATTGTCTCATCCGATTTTACGATTTTAATTTCTAGATCTGCCATTGATGTAGATGCTGAAAGTTCGAATGATTGATTTGTTAAGTATCTATTCGATGAATTTATTGCCTATAATTCTTCAACTGCGAAAGAAACAAAAGCAAATGTGGGTAAACTATTGCATAAAAAAGTTGTTCAAAATCAACCAACAAATAGGAAAAGTGCCAAGTGTGGAACATGTACTTAATTTAATATTTCCATATAGTTTACGTACTTAGTTTGAAATTGTGATTGATTTCCAATAATTTGGGTAAAGAAGGTACAGTACTAAATGCTTCCAATGAATTGGGGACATTTAAGTTGAAAAGGATTAATGAAGTGCAATACAATAAGATTAAAAAGGGCTAACATCAAAGTCCAATGATCACCCATAATACTTTTTTTGAAATCTAATAATGATACAACCTCAAAGTCTATGGACCATTTGTATATTGACAGGGATTGGTGTCCCTTGCACAACGGAAGTTATGTATAAACAAATAAATCAGATCTACGGATCTATTTGACCGATTATGAGATTAATTATCTACATGTTAAACAATCAAAATTGCATACAAGAACGCACATAAATCATGCTTTAAGGAATTAAACCCTAATTCATGATATTCTACGGATTAGGGTTACCGATCTGATTCTCCAAAGAATCGACGATTGCTTGCTCCTTCTCCACATGAAGATCTTCGTACTCGACTACGGATCTTCTAATCTGTATCCCGAACTCAGATAATGACCTTTGGGTGGACAAGGCTTGTCAGAATAAAAAAGGGCTTGATTCGTTCACGGCAGAGAGCAGAACGAAAATTATGAATTAAATCTTAATTAATCTTCTTTCTAATCTCCTTTTATATAGAGTTATGATGGGCCAAATTAGGGATCCATGGAGGTTGGACTTGGGCCAAACCTGTTGGACTTTTACTAATTGAATTGAGCCCCAATTTAATACAAGTCCAACAGAATATTATAATCAGCCACTACAGTAAAATAATATTGACTGACCGTCCAATCAAAAATTACGAGTAATCCGGGCTTTACCTCTTTAATTTATTATTTCCCGTGTTTAAGATATAACTATCCATTAATTAATTTAAGTCTGCTATTTGACTTTAATTAATTAAAATATTTTTCCAAGAGTTGTCTAGTTCAAAATCTTTATTTATTATTCTGGAATAAATTCCAATCGGCCGGGTTTCTGAATAATAAAACCTTTTTCGAACACCTCTTGAGGATATTATCAAACTAGACTCACTCAGCACACGATTCATTGCAATAACAATACTAGCACCTTTAGACATTGATCACCACTACCCAAGATATCAGGATTCTTGGATTGCGAAAATCCGCACCATTTGATAAATCAAAGTAGTGCATAATCAATATCATGTGCTCAATGTTATGTCAACAATGATTAAGAAATAACAATCACCGAGACCTCATCTTTCGGTAAATAGCAAGAAAGACTTATCTCAACTGTTAGATCCTTTAGTGCTATACCACACCAGTGTCGTTTATTTCCTAAGGTAAGGAAACATGCGGACTGACACTACAACCTTTCACGATAGGTAGCCAAAGCCTATCTAGGTTGTGAAATTCTATTTCTCTTCTACAAAGGACCGACTGCGTCACCTTCTGTGAACATCGTTCACGACCAGTCTTCTATGTAGAAAAATTACACTTGTTTGCTTCTTATACATTTAAATGTTTGAGAAACATCTTATAAATGCACAAACAAACATCAATGCAATAAAATTACTTCTTCTCGCTTTGGGTTAAAAGTGGATTGTAAAATTTATTGTATACAAACAATTCTATCCGTGCAACATGCTCAAAATATGCTTTTCAGTATACCAATCCTAACAATCTCCCACTTATACTCAAAATCATGCTTTCGAGTATACCCACTGCCAAAACTCTCCCACTTATACTCTAAGCAGGTCTCGGACCATGATACATCGATCTACCATACTTTTCACCTCATGTGTAAAACATGTTGCCATATAGGCATTGTGTGAATAATTCTACCAGGTTGTTCTCTGATGATATCTTGGTAACCATAATGTCTCGCTGCGTACTTTTTCCTTAATTAATTTCATACTTCATCTCTATGTGATTGCTTAGCTTTATCTGATCGTGTTTCCCTCGAGTTAGACACATGTCTAGAGTAACCATAATAAAATATAATACTCATAGGCATACTCGGAATCACGGTCAAAGCTATTAGAAAGTTACTGAGATGAACAACTACCTTAGTAGTTTCCTATGAAACCACACTTGTAATTATCATGATAGAGCCTGTGATGTAATCACACTCCTTCAAGACTCAGTTTTCAACTCCTAACGTGAACACATAGTCAGAGGATAACTCGATCACCGATCAATAATAAAATCGAGTCGATGTAACCTAAAGGACATAACATGGATGTCTGGTAAACTAGAGCATACCGTTTAGTCTTCTTCATGTACTATAGTATATTCTTTACCAATCTAATATCCTTGGCCATGGTTAATATGATATCAAGCTTCTATGCCAATGGAAGGTCAGGTTTTCTTTCGGGTTTTCGTATGTAATTGGGAGTGTATCCAACTGATCAGGAAGAGATTCCCGACCCAGCTGAGTCGTTGGTACGAAAACCGGGACCTGGCTTCAACAAGTTTCCTCAACCCACTTCTACTAATTAGTATAATGGAGGTAAGGGTCGAATCCCACGAGGATGGACACGTTTTGATAACTGCGGTGACTTTCCTGGGTGTTTTGGTTAGCTACCACGCTTGGGTTGAGATTTTACCTAGGCGAGAAATAAAGGTGGTACTCTACTGACTAGTAGGCGTGAAAATAACAGGCATGTGGTGGTGTTCGTGAAAATAGGGGACAAGGTGTCTCAGAGGCATATGGAAAGTAGACAGTTACTAAAAGAGGAAAATTAGACAACAAGGTATATCTGGTGGCTAGTGGTGAAGAACTCCTTTGAAACGTCCTCCTGGGTGGTAGGCTTGGTCATCACGCGGGTACTAGTATCACTTCTTGCTGTCTCCTCCCGACCTACTGACTCTGATGCGAGGTCCAGACCCTCAGCCACCTTGTCAGTATTCTCCTCCTGGTCAGTCGGCGTTGCTGATACTGTCCCTGTTGCCATTTGGGTGTCCTCCTGGCTAGCATTCGAGGGCTCCTCCCCAGGTTTTGTAGGAGTAGTCTTCTCGTCATCACTCGAAACCTCCACTGCATCTGCTGCTGTGTTTGTTCCTGCCTTGTTGGACGTCCACTTTCCTAAGCATCTCTGTGACACTCTTTGGGGTTTCTGCCTTTCTGCCTTGGGGTCGTTTTTCAACACTAGCCTTCTTTTTACTGGTTTCGGTTTAGTTACCACTGAGGCTTCCTCTTGATGTGTTTCTGGCTCTTGCCTCTCCTCCTCAAGTTGTTCGGCCCTTTTCGGTTGTTCGTCTGTCTTTTCCTCTACTGATTGGTGGGCTACCCCTTCCGACCTTTCCGCTTCCTTTGTTGCTTCCCCCTTCCCTACTGCCTGGGATGCGAGGTCCAGTACCTCAGCCACCCCTTCAGGGTTTACCACGATCCTATCCCCCTTGCCCAAAACCGCTTGGAACTCATCTTTCGTCATTAACCCTTGCTTTCTGGCCATTTCGTTCAGGTCTATCTCCTCCCTCTCTGCTTCATCGGTTGTGGCTTCAGTGGCCGTTATCTCCTCTGCTCCACCTTTCTCGCTCCCGCTTGCTCTCCCTCCACTCTCCTTTTCCTCTGTTTCTCCCCAGTTTGGATCTTGATATGCGGAAACAGGGCTGACGTCGAGCGGCTCTGTTTGTTGGTGTATGGGAGAAGGGTGGGAGGGTTCTGATTGTGCAGTTACTGTTGGGGAAGTCTTTTCGGATGTCGGAATTGAGGTTTTTGGGGTGGTGGTGGGTGGGTTTTCTGTGGTTGCAGTTGGGGTAGGGTTTGATGTCGCCGGCATTCCTCCGGTCAGGCTAAATCCGGCCAGTGTCACTGTCCAAACTTTGTTCGGGTCTTGTTGCCTTAGATACGCTGCCAGTGCGTCTAATGGAACCATTGCCGGAATTTCTGTCGTCGGCGGTGGCTGTGATCGTTGTGGGCTTGGCGGCTGCGACTCGGCTGTTGCTTTGACTTTTGGCGGGTCTTCGCCGGTGGTAGATGCTGGGTTACCGGTTCTTCTTCCTTTTGCCATGGCTTGTATCGGTGGTGGTTCTTTTTCTGGTGGTGGTTCACGGTGGTTTCCGTAGTGGGTGGTAGTTTTCCCCAGTCATCGTCTAGGCAGAATGAAGCAAATAACTGGATCTAACTAGTTCAGGCAGTTCACCTTCCTTTGAGAATCCAAAAGCAATAACTAGATCTAACTTTCCTAGGCAGAATGAAGCAAATTCGAACCAAAGCGACATGCAAAATAGAAACTTCATAATGTAAATGTTGGAAAATAACAAAGTACTTCAAAAGAGCAACAGCGATGAGTGTTTGCAAATAACTAACGATGAAAACAAGTAAACTTTAAACTAAGAAAGCGATTAAGATTGTTTGTGCCACTCCGAGCGATGATACTACTACACTGCTACGATAACTGGCTGGAACGGCGGATTGATGACTTCTCCGGCAGACTCTTCGACGTCAAGTAACCATGGCTGTGGCGAGAAACGAGAGGTGGGATAATGCTGAAGGAACTGATCTTCTAGAGAGAATTCTACTAAGTGTGTTGAGAACCGAGAACTTCTAACCGAACTCTAAGGAACCAACTCTAAGTGTGATTTTTTCCGAACTTCTCTCTCTCATCCAAGTGGCTTCTTTTATAGGGAGGCTTGCCCTTGCTTTTAGGGTAGACTTCTCCTGCGTTTGTTGGTGTATGGGAGAAGGGTGGGAGGGTTCTGATTGTGCAGTTACTGTTGGGGAAGTCTTTTCGGATGTCGGAATTGAGGTTTTTGGGGTGGTGGTGGGTGGGTTTTCTGTGGTTGCAGTTGGGGTAGGGTTTGATGTCGCCGGCATTCCTCCGGTCAGGCTAAATCCGGCCAGGGTCGCTGTCCAATCTTTGTTCGGGTCTTGTTGCCTTAGATACGCTGCCAGTGCGTCTAATGGAACCATTGCCGGAATTTGTGTCGTCGGCGGTGGCTGTGATCGTTGTGGGCTTGGCGGCTGCGACTCGGCTGTTGCTTGGACTTCTGACGAACACGTACCTTTTTCCCATCAATCTTCTGACCCAGTACGACCCCCACTGCATAGTCACTAGTATCGCACATCACCTCGAAGGGGTGATCCCAGTCAGGAGCCTGAATGATCGGTGCAGAAATCAATTTTTCCTTAAGGAGGTTGAAGGCAGCCTTGCAATGCTCATCGAAGACGAACTCCACCTCGTTCTGGAGAAGTCTGGTAAGGGGTTGGGCAATCTTTGCGAAATCCTTGATAAATCTTCGATAAAATCCAGCATGGCCAAGAAAACCTCTTATTCCTTTCTGATCAGTAGGGAAGGGTAGTTTGGATATGACATCCACTTTAGCTTGATCCACCTGGATCCCCTTTTTTGACACCACGTGTCCTAAAACAATTCCTTCTGTAACCATAAAGTGGCATTTCTCAAAATTTAAAACCAGACTCTTTGCTTGACACCTTTCTAGCACCACATCCAAATGTTGCAAGCACGAGTCGAAAGAGTCTCCATAGACGGTGAAATCATCCATGAAGATCTCTATACAATCTTCAATCAAATCCGAGAATATGCTCATCATGCACCGTTGGAAGGTACCGGGGGCGTTGCATAGACCAAATGGCATACGCCTATACGCATAGGTTCCAAATGGACAGGTGAACGTGGTCTTATCCTGGTCCTCCGGGTTCACGTAAATTTGAAAGTAACCACTGTACCCATCCAAAAAGCAGAAGTACTTCCTCCCAGCCAGTCGCTCCAGCATTTGCTCGATGAATGGCAGGGGAAAATGGTCCTTCCTGGTTGCAGTGTTCAGCTTTCGGTAATCTATACACATTCGCCACCCAGTAACTAGTCTGGTGGGTACTAGCTCATTCCTCTCATTCTTAATCACTTGGATCCCTGATTTCTTGGGGACCATATGGATTGGGCTGACCCATTCACTATCTGGTACCGAGTATATAATGCCCAGTGAGAGTAACTTCAAGATCTCCTTCAGTATCTCTTCCCGCATGTTTGGGTTCACCTTTCGTTGAGAATCTCTATGTGCCTTGGCTCCATCCTCCAGCCTAATGTGGTGCATGCAGACGTCCGGGCTTATACCCACCAGGTCCGTAAGGCTCCATCCAATAGCCTTCTTGTTTTTGCTCAGCACAGTTAGTAGTCTTGCCTCTTGCTCTTCAGTCAGCCCGCTATTGATGATTACAGGGAATGAGTCTTCCTCCCCTAGGTAGGCATACTTAAGGTTCGCTGGCAACTTTTTCAACTCCACTTGCGGGGGTAGTGTGTCTGTAGGTAGAGGGTTCTTCTTTGAATCCTCCTCTTGCTCTTGTTCAGCATCTGATTTTTCCTCCATACTGGCCGGTACCACGGCCCCTACGGATCCTGCTAGTTCTGACTTCTGACAAAATTCCGTAATTGCTTCTTCGATCTCTTCGTCAGTCAACCCTCGGCTACTGATCAGATCACACCATGCAGCTGCTTCCACATCAGCCTGGGCATACACATCCAAGGCTTGGAGTTTTTCCTGCAATAATTCGGTCTCAAGAAATTCTTGGACTAAGGGGTCAATTACATCAACATAACATAGATTTTCAGAATCTATTGGTTTTTTCATGGCTTCATTGATGTCAAAGACAAATTTCTCACCATTAAAGTCAATGCATATTGTCCCCTCGGCCATATCCACAATTGTCTTAGCCGTTCTTAAAAATGGTCTTCCTAACAATATCCCGCTAGACTCCCTAGCTTCTGGTTCACTCATTTTTATGACATAAAAATCAGCGGGATAAGTAAAGTTTTGTATCCTGACCAACACATTTTCTAACACACCCTCAGGATTGATACATGACCTATCAGCCAGTTGGATCAACACCCTAGTATTTGACAATTTTACCCCCTTTAACCGATTATAAATGGATAACGGCATAACATTGATAGATGCTCCTAAATCACACATTGCATGCTCGATTTTCACATCTCCAATTGTTATGGGTAAAGTAAACATACCTGGGTCGGCTCTCTTGGGTGGTAGTTTCTCCTGTACAATGGCTGACGCTATTCCTTCCACCATGATTTTTCCATCCTCCTGGGCCTTTCCGGCTATAAACTCCTTTATAAACTTCCCCAGAGGGGGTAGTCTCACGGCTTGGAGGAATGGTATGGTGACATCCAGCTTTCCAAAGATCGACATGAAATCCACAGGGTTTTCCTTCTTCCTCTTCGTCACAAACCGATATGGAAACGGTTTTTCTCCTTTAGCCTCTCCAGTTAGTCCTTGTGGACTTTCCCTTGGTTCCTCCTGGGTTTGAGGTTCCGATGCGGGCATTGCTCCTTCCGGTTGCTCATTTCCAGGTTGTGTTTCTCCCTCCTTTCCTTCCACAGTAGGCTTCTCGTTTAGAAAAAACGGATCCTCCATCTGAGGCAGAGGCCTCTTGAGTTCTTCCGCTGAGATGGTGTCGCTCAGCACCCTTTCTCTACTAGACTCCCCAACAGGGTTCTTGAGTTGAGGTCCATTGTAGGCTGTTCCGGACCGCAGTGTAATCTTGCTCACATTTGCCTTTTCAGGTACATGGACTGTAGATGGGAGTTTCCCTGAGTTCCCTTTCATTTCGCCCACCGAGTTAGCGAGCTGGGCCAACTGCCTGTTCATCATATCCATATTTGCCCTATGCTCCTTCTGGGCACTTTGCATTCCTTGCATAGTTTCATTACTGGACTGCAAGTCGTTTTTAATGCTTTGCTGCGAGGCAAGCATCTCTCCCATCATGTCCTCCATGGACCTCCTCGACCTGTTTGGGTGATGGAATTGGTTCGAGCTCTGGTGCTGGTTATACTGGGGTGGTGGGTTTGACTGGTAGCCCGAGAAATTTTGTTGGTTTTGGTTCTGTGGGTACTGATTATACTGGGCAGGAGGGTTGTACTGGTCGTGGTTGTTCTGGTACTGATTTTGGTTTTGGTTGTGGCTGTTATGTTGAGGCCCTGGGTTAAATTGGTTCTGGTTTTGGTTCTGGTTGTTTCGCTGATGGGGTGGCACATAGGTAGGGTTCGGGTTCTGGTTTTGAGGGTTTTGGTTCTGAGGATGCTGGTTTCTTCCTACCCAGTTAGACTGGTAGTCAGGGTTTGTTGGGCCACGGTTGGGATTTTGGTTCGGGTGGGGGTTGGGTTGATTTGGAGCCTGATTTTGGTTCTGATTCTGATTTCCATCTCCCCATCGGAAATTTTGGTGGTCCCTCCACGGTGCATCCCTCTGCCTTCCCGGAATCCAATTGCCGTTGGAATTGTAGTATCCTGCGGCATTTGCTTGCTCCACATCCAGCGAGTTGTCCGGCTGATCATATGGTAGTTCTGGGGCCTCCTTGCCTCCAGTCGGAGAAGGTGGTGGAGTGTTCTGCTTGATTGCAGTCAACAATTCCTTCTTTAATTCCTCCATCTTCAAATCCATCCGCTCCTCCTGGTCAGTAGCCGAAGCACTTGCTACCCTTTCTCTGCTGTACCCATCCCTCGCGTTGTCGTACGTCTTCTTCGCATTCAACAGCTTGCGTAACACCTTTTTGGCTTCACTTACTCTCAACTGGGTGAAATCGCCTCCAGATGATGAATTCGCCAGATCCTTGGTTTCCTTGTTCATCCCCTCATAGAAGGTGTGGTGCACCTCTATCTCCTTCATGCGATGGTTGGGGCATGACTCCAGAAGGCTCATGTACTTCTCCCAGTACTCGCTCAGGGTTTCATCATATTCTTGCCTTATGCACGATATTTTCCTCTTCAATGCACTTGTCTTTGAAGACGGGAAGAACTCGGCTAGGAAAACTGACTTGAAATCGACCCATGTATTGATAGAGTCGGCTGGCAGGCGCATGAACCAAGTGTTGGCCTCTCCCTTTAGGACAAAAGGTAGGGCCTTCAGCTCCGGGAGTTGGTACTCTAGCTCCTCTTTCTCCTCGTCGCTACTCGTGCCTAGGTCGGACAGTGCTTGTCGACAGGCCAGAACGAGTGGTAACGAGTATTGTTCCTCGGGGAAGTCGGGTTTTCTTTCGGAAGGTCAGGTTTTCTTTCGGGTTTTCGTATGTAATTGGGAGTGTATCCAACTGATCAGGAAGAGATTCCCGACCCAGCTGAGTCGTTGGTACGACAACCGGGACCTGGCTTCAACAAGTTTCCTCAACCCACTTCTACTAATTAGTATAATGGAGGTAAGGGTCGAATCCCACGAGGATGGACACGTTTTGATAACTGCGGTGACTTTCCTGGGTGTTTTGGTTAGCTACCACGCTTGGGTTGAGATTTTACCTAGGCGAGAAATAAAGGTGGTACTCTACTGACTAGTAGGCGTGAAAATAACAGGCATGTGGTGGTGTTCGTGAAAATAGGGGACAAGGTGTCTCAGAGGCATATGGAAAGTAGACAGTTACTAAAAGAGGAAAATTAGACAACAAGGTATATCTGGTGGCTGGTGGCTCTCTGACAGGTCTGGATAGTACAACTGAAAAGTAGGGAACAAAAGCAAAAGTAACTTAAAAGTAAAAGTGGTCCAAACTAAAGTTGATTTTGACGTTTTCTTCTTCACCAAGTATTGACAAAAATCATATGAACACAAACACCATAACTAAACTCAGATTCATAACCTCAAACTCAAGATCCATTGATTTAAAAATGCTCAACTTAGGATAAACGGCGAAACTGCAATTTTACTTCTACTGACTGACATGCAAGGCGGTGATTATAATGCAACGCGAAGACTTCAAGCACGAAGATTAGACTAAACATAACTACAACTTCAGATCGACAACTCCATGTAAGAAAACACTTAGAAATTAAAAGCAACAACTAGATCTAATTTTCCTAGGCAGAATGAAGCAAACTCGAACCAAAGCGACATACGAAATAGAAACTTCATAATTTAAGTGTTGGAACTTCACAAGGTACTTCAAAAGGCAACAACGATGAGTGTTTGCAACAAAAACAACGACGAAAACAAGTAAAGATTAAACTAGAAAGCAAATAACGATTGTTTGGCCACTCCGGGCGATGATACTGCTATACTACTACGATAACTGGCTGGAACGGTGGATCGATGACTTCTCCGGCAGACTCTTGGACGTCAAGTGACCATGGCTGTGGCGAGGAACGAGAGATTGGACAATGCTGAAGGAACTGATCTTCTAGAGAGAATTCTACTAAATGTATCTTTGAACCGAGAACTAAAGCCGAACTCCTTCTCTCTCTCCAAGTGGCTTCTTTTATAGGGAGGTTTGCCCTTGCTTTTAGGGTAGACTTCCTTCAAGTTTTGACTTTTATGCCCTTGTTAATGATCATCCCAGCTATCCTTCTTCTCCATCTCGAGCCTTTTCTCTGGCATGCATCCTGGTCAGTATTGCACCCTTCTAGCACCCTTTTCACTTGCGTCAACTGAATCGTCTCCTACTGACTTGGATCTTTGGATCCTGCACACATGAGCAACTGTTTTGCAGATAATACATACATTTCACGACATACTGACCAGTAACCAAGGCTTAGAATACGACTTATCAGCCAACGACAAAGCTAATATCTAACTTAATACACATCATGCATACATGAGACTTCCAATTACGGAACTTGTCTCATTCCTCTTGATCTCATTTAGTGTTGAAAAACACTTGGCTAGAGACAAGATAATTCCATCTAGAGAAGTAAAACCTTTTCTTGGAATTTTCAATGCTAAAGTGTCTAAGTATGATGTAGATGTCGGATTCTTTAAGAAAACTTAACATTCTTTTTCTAGCAATCTAATGACTTAGATGCTTAGAATGTAACTAGTTTATCTTAAATCCATCATCCTTAAACTGGGTAGACGACCAGTTTCCTACGCTAGATAACCCTCTGAGTTGTTTATCAACTTTTATAGATGTCATCATCGTAGAGTACCAAGAATACCATATATAGTGCACTTTCAACTTTCTTGTACTTGTAGCTCTGTTTAAGGGCACTTGTCAAATTCAAAACATTTGACAAAATTAATGAAACACATATTCTATGATTTAGATACTTGCCTAAGACCATAAAGGTCTACATAAGCTTCCAAATCACGTGTTTCTTGCCCTTCATTACATAACCATTAAGATGTTCCATGCAGATGATCTCCTCAAGACTTATACTAAAGAAAGCTGTCTTGACAATCATAATGCATACATCCTAATTTATGTAGGCTACAATAGACAATATACAGATCGACTTAGGCAAAATGGCAGCCAAGAATATGATTCTCTCTGGGTATAACCCTTTGGAAGTCGATTTGGCTGTTGATGTTACTGATTATCTATGCATTTCTTAGTTTTTGTTATATTTATGTTATTTCGTGTTGATCTACGTTGATCCTGATGTTAAGAGTTTTTATTTCGGCGAGTTGCATGTTGATCTCTATTTCTGTCATTTTGGTGCTCGATCTGGGAATTTGGCTGTAGATCTGCGGTGTTGTTGTTGATCGGAGGTTGTTGGTTGAATCTGAAGTTATGAAATGTTTTTTTTGGTTGGAGTTTGTGTCGGATGCTTGGATCCGGAGTGGATTTAGCGTCCGAGGTTGGATTTGAACAGAGGAAGTCAAGTTATGCATGGATTTTGGTTTTTCTGTTTGCTTTCTGTTTTGCTTCGTCTAGCATCCGTAGATCTGTTTAGTTCTTAATTGTTTGTCTAGCATCCAGTCTGCTCTGTTCCGATTTCGCTCATGCTGTTTTCTTCTGAGTTTTTATGCAAATTGGTTGGAGAAGATGATGTCGATGTTAGTTAGTACCTTAGTTAGTTGTTTTTCCAGCTTTTCGTCCGTACTCTGCTTTTTCAGTTATGGTCCCCATCGTCAGTTTATTTCCCAGATCTAGGTAATTAGAATAGTTTCTCAGATCTAGTGATTGTTCGGTTCTAGTTTACGTGCATGCTTTTGTTGTTTCGCTTAGATCTAGTTGTTAGCATAGCAGTTTAAAATCCCAAGTTTAAGTTTAATTTCCTCAACCCAAAAAAATGCGTGGCAGCAGCCAACCCAAAAACAATTTCCAAATCCTTGAGCATGATTATTACGGATCCATCTCTGTGGGATCGATCCCTACTTCCCTATGCTAGGTTTTAGTAAAGTGGTTGAGGGTTTTTGAAGAAGTGCTCTGTGTGTCCGACGACCAGGATTTTCCGACGACCGTGTGATCTAGCGGATTTGCTGGACCTAGAAAACCTGTTATTTCTTTCTGTGCACACAGTGACTACCCACACACTAGTTGTGTCCTCTTCAAATGGCGCCGTTGCCGGTGAAGGATGACGTTTATTGTTATTGCGTTTGAGGATTTGGTTTAAATAATTTAATTTCTGTTATTTTGTTCTCCTTGACAGTTTATGAACGTAGGCTTCCATTCTGGAAGTTGGGCGAGCTCATCTTGGTCAGGGAGCGGCCAATACAAGTGACGAGTCAAGGAATCTACGTCTACCATCACCACCAGATCAGGTTTAAGGACGAAGGACCCATTTCCGTTCGAATCAGAAAGTGAGAAGGAGTGGAACTCATCAGGAGAAGAGGACCCGAAGTCGTCCACCGAAACAGAGCAATCCGAGACTGAGGAAGAGGAGGACGTGATGGCACACATAGAGGACCCCGATCTGGAAATAGGTTCGCTCACCGCGCATCTAGACGGCGAGCCGGCTTATGCCATAGTCTCAAACCCGCGCCGGAGGTCTATTGATATCAAGACAAATGTGCTCGGAGTTTTGCCCACATTCTCTGGACGAAGGAACGAATGTCCTTACGAATTCCTAAACGAGTTCAGTAAGTTGTGCAGCATTCAAAAGAGACCTAACGAGGCGACTGAGGAGGACTACCATTTACGTGCAGTTCCGTTTGCCCTCAAAGGGGAAGCCAATACTTGGCTACTGAGGCTTCCACCAGACTCGATTAACACATGGAAAGATTTCAAGCTGGAATTCTTGGATTATTTTTTCCCTTCCAACAAGACGAATGCCTTGAAGAAGGAGATTCAGGAGTGCAAGCAGGAATATGATGAGTCTCTGAGTTCTATTGGTCCCGGTTCAAGGGATTGCTGGATGCTTGTCCTAACCACAGGATGATAGAAGCGGAGACCTACTATCTGTTTTACGAAGGTGCAAATCCTGAATCAAAGGACTTGATGAATTCCTCGAGCGGGGGAAACTTTACCAAGAATAAAGCAAGTGAAGCCAGAGAGACTTTGGGAAGGCTGATTGAGGCGAAGAAGGCCTATGATAACTCGCGAAGCATATTTAGGAGAGGGTCAGCCAATGCAGTAACGGAACAAGATGACAAGATAGTGGAAGATAGGATCGATAAGCTGGAGAAAGCATTGCTGAATGCAATTGAGAAATACAATCTGCATGCTCCAGCAAAAAATGAGAAACCCCCTGGTCCAGAGGAAATGCAACTTCAGCCGTGTTATAGTCAGCCCTGTGAAGGGGAATGCCAAGCTCAAGCAAATTCGATGAGAAGTTGGAATCCAGACGGAAGTTGGAACCAAGGAAGACAGAGGGATGCTCCATGTAGGACTCACCCAAATTTTAGATGGACTGACCATGATCAAGGTCAGCCACCCCCACTTCAGCTCACGAATTATGCACACCCTCCGGAGAGGCAAAATCCAACTGGTCGTGGGAAAGGTCAAGAGGGGCAATTGTAACTGGGGTACAGGAATCAGGACCATACTAATTGGGGAAATAGGAATCAGAACAATCCAGGGAGCTCCTATGTGCCACCTCACCAGAGAAATAACCAGGGGAAACTACCAGAATTCCCAACCGAATCATCAAGGGAATCAAGGGTCTAGCAACCAGTACAACAACCATCAAGGGAATCAAGGGAACTATCGTCAGAACCAAGGTCAAGGACCGAATTTTAATCAATTCAACTCCAGGCCACAAAAGAGTTTGGATGACATGGTCCACGACCTAGTGAATTCACAGCAGTTCATGCAGAATAACTTGCATTCCAACAATGACGTGGTGCACAAATTGCAAGACGCTCAGTCTGAACATAAAGTCGCCATGGACATGATGGCAAAGCAACTGTCCCAGATCGCAGTTTCCTTGAATGAGATGCGGGGAAATGAAGGGAAACTTCCTGCCACGGTCAAACCACCAAACCGAGCAAACATTAGTCAAATCACCTTGAGATCTGGGCGCGGCTATGAAGGACCAACTTCATAAATTGACGAGGAGGTACCTATGCAGGTTAGTGAAAGGGAAAAAAGTCAGATGCTTCAAGGGGATAGCCCTAGACCCAGGGAAATCCTTGTTCAGGATGACCTCCAGAAGGGAGATTTAGGGGGATCCCTACCTCGACCAAGAGCCTATTCTTCCTAGACCCAGAACCTGAAGTAGTGAGCAAGGAAGAAAACAGGGAAGTTGGTGAAACCCAGGCTGGGACTTCCACAAATGCAGTAAAGCGAGCAAAACCATATCCATACCGAGGGGAAGCAAAGAAAAAGAAGGATGATACAGAGGATCTCATGGAGATTTTTAGCAAGTTGGAAATCAACCTGCCATTCTTGCAAGCCCTAAAAATGCCTGCTTTCAGCAAGTTCATCAAGGAATTCATTGCAGGGAAGACCAAACCAGACGGGAAGATTGTGATCGGGGAGAATGTGTCTGCTGTGATACAAAAGAGAAGGATGCCCTCAAAATGCACCGACCCAGGTATGTTCACATTACCCATCTCTCTAGGGGACATCAAGGTCGAGCATGCTATGTGTGATCTAGGGGCGTCCATCAATGTTTTACCGCTTTCGATCTATAAGAAATTGACAGGAGTAAGGATGATCCAGTTAGCAGATAGAACTTGCATTTGTCCTGAAGGTGTGTTGGAAAATGTCATAGTCAAAGTGCATGATTTTCTATATCCTGCTGATTTTTATGTGATCAAGATGAATGATAATGAGTCTGCTGAGTCTAGTGGCGTGCTTTTAGGGAGACCATTTTTGCGTACTGCTAAGACCATTATCGATGTCTTCGATGGAACAATTTGCTTGGATTATAATGGGGAAAAATATACATTTAGCATAGATGAGGGGATGAAAAGGCCTTTAGATGTTGAGAATCTGTATGCTATTGATGTTATTAACCCCCTGGTCCAAGAATATCTTGAGACGGAATTGATACAGGAACAAATTGACAACTCGGAGTTGAGCCATTCAATTGACAGAGAAGTTGTAGGATGGTGTGCAGCAATGAACACAACGGAGTTGACAGATGAAGAACTCACGGAGGCCATCATGGAGTTTTGCAGAAGTCCCGAGTCAGTCAAATCTAAATGATCGGCTCACGTGGCTAGTCTGGAGAATTCTCCTGGGTCTGGGAAGGAGGCATTACCAGAAATTGCAGACAAAAATCCCTTGTCCCAGGAGACGAATGGAACAAAGAAGGAACTGAAGACACTCCCGCCAGCTCAAGTACGCTTACTTGGAGGAGAATGAGACATTCCCAGTAATAGTCAACAGTAACCTGACCAAGGAGCAGGAGAAGGGGTTGTTGGAAGTCATCAAAAGAAACAAGAAAGCAATAGGGTGGACTCTCTCGGATTTGGTAGGAATCAGTCCGGATCTTTGTATGCACCACATTCGTCTAGAAGAAGGTGCGAAGGCTCATCGAGATGCACAACGGAAACTGAATCCGAACATGCGAGAGGAAGTCCTAAAGGAGGTGTTAAAATTGCTTGCTCTAGGGATCATCTACTCCATTCCGGACAGCGAGTGGGTCAGTCCTGTCCATATGGTACCTAAAAAGTGTGGAATACAGGTTGTTAAGAATGAAAAGAACGAGCTGGTGCCCACTAGACTAGTGACGGGGTGGAGGATGTGCATCGACTACAAGAAGCTGAACGAGGCCACAAAGAAGGATCACTTCCCCCTACCTTTCATTGATCAGATGCTAGAAAGACTGGCTGGCAAATAGTATTTTTGTTTTCTTGATGGATACAGTGGCTATTTCCAGATCTACGTTAACCCAGAGGACCAAGGGAAAACCACGTTTACGTGCCCCTTTGGTACCTATGCATACCGAAGAATGTCGTTTGGATTGTGTAATGCACCAGGAACTTTCCAGCGGTGTATGATGAGCATTTTTTCGGATCTGCTGGAAGTATGCATTGAGATATTCATGGACGATTTTACCGTATACGGGAACTCATTCGATACTTGTTTGGCCAGCCTTGATCTAGTGTTAAAGAGATGCCAAGAGAAGCATTTAGTATTGAATTTCGAAAAATGCCACTTCATGGTGATGGAAGGCATTGTCCTGGGTCACGTGGTTTCTGAGAGAGGGATACAAGTAGACAAAGCAAAGGTAGATGTGATATCAAAGTTACCATACCCTACGAACCAAAAAGAGGTTAGAGGCTTCCTAGGTCACGCAGGGTTTTATAGGAGGTTTATCAAGGATTTCGCGAAAATCGCGCAACCACTCACTCATTTGTTGCACAATGATGTGGAATTCGTCTTTGACGAAGGATGCAAAAAGGCATTTCAGTTGCTCAAGGACAGATTAGTGTCGGCACCAATTATCAGGGCGCCAGACTGGAATCACCCTTTTGAGATAATGTGCGACGCGAGTGATTTTGCTGTGGGAGCTGTCCTAGGACAGAAAATTGATGGAAAAAGTTATGTGATCTTCTATGCTTCCAAGACGCTGAATCAGGCTCAGAAGAATTATGACACCACGGAGAAGGAAATGTTGGCTGTCGTATACTCGTTTGAAAAATTCCGACCCTACCTTCTTGGGTCGAGGGTTATAGTCTTCACGGATCACACAGCAATAAAGTACTTACTGGCTAAGAAGGAGTCTAAGCCGAGGTTAATCCGTTGGGTGTTGCTCTTGCAGGAGTTTGATTGGGAAGTGAGAGACAAAAGAGGAACGGAGAATAGAGTAGCCGATCACTTGAGCAGAATATATCAAGGGGAAACAGAAGAGGCCATACCCGATGCCTTCCCTGAAGAGCATTTGTACTTTCTGGAGAAATTTCCTAAACCAATTGACTGGGAAGCAGTTTTGGCTTTAACCGGTCTAGGGGAATCTGATAAAGGGAAGCGCACACTTAACGCAGAACCGTGGTTTGCTGACTTAGCCAACTACTTGGTCACGGGAGAGGTGCCAAGCTCAGACGAAGTTTCCCGGGCCCAGAAGATGAAAATTAAAAGCGAAGCCAAATATTACTTTTGGGACGACCCCTACCTGTGGAAGATGTGCTCAGATCAAGTGATTAGACGCTGCATTCCCGAATGGGAACAAAAAGATGTGCTAATTCATTGCCACACTTTGGCATGTGGAGGTCACTTTGGACCAAGGAAGACAGCAAGGAAGGTTCTGGACAGCGGTTTTTATTGGCCGACATTAAATAAGGATGCCTTTGAGTTTTGCCAGTGTTGCGAGAGATGCCAACAGACGGGGGGAATTTCAAGGATGGACGAGATGCCTCAGGTCCCGGTGATCGTGTGCGAAATTTTCGACGTGTGGGGAATGGACTTCATGGGACCGTTCCCATCATCCTGTGGGAACACTTATATATTGGTTGCAGTAGACTATGTGTCTAAGTGGATAGAAGCTAAGGCCACCACAACATGTGAATCGAAGGAGGTGGCAAAATTTCTGAAGGCCAATATTTTCAACAGATATGGAGTTCCCCGAGCCATCGTCTCAGATCAAGGAACTCATTTCTGTAATCGCACCATCGAGGCTCTGATAAAGAAATATGGTGTTCACCATAGAGTGTCGACTCCGTACCACCCTCAGTCTAATGGCCAAGCAGAGATTTCTAATCGCGAGATCAAGGCGATATTGGAGAAGACAGTTAATCCGTCAAGGAAGGACTGGAGCAAGAGGCTCGGTGACGCATTGTGGGCCTACATAACTGCTTTTAAAACGCCTATTGGAATGTCGCCTTACAGGCTTGTGTTTGGCAAGATGTGCCACTTACCTGTGGGTATTGAGCACAAGGCGTACTGGGCAGTGAAAGAGTTGAACATGAAACCTATAGCTTGCGAAGAAGAGAGGAAGTTACAATTACAAGAACTGGAGGAACTTAGGCTGGAGTCATTTGAGTCTGCCATGTGGTACAAAGAAAGGACAAAGTTATGGCATGACAGGAATCTCCGGGTCAAGGAACTTCATGTGGGACAGAAGGTGCTCCTTTTCCAATCCCGGCTCAAGCTAATGCCAGGGAAATTGAAGTCTAAATGGATCGGCCCATATACCATCGTCGGCCTCCGCGCAAACGGAGCAGTGGAGATCCAGGGAAGTGCCTCTAACTCTGTCCCTTTTATTGTTAATGGTCATAGAGTGAAAGTCTATAGGGATAATTCTGAGCTGTGTGTAGTGGACGAAGTTCCACTACACGCACTCTCCACTATCGCCTAGATGGACGAGGAGGTATTCTCGATGAATTCCTGGGTCAGGTAAATGGTTGACATTTTTGAAAAAATGTGCTGAACCAGGGGATCTCGATGATACTCAAAGGGAATGTGTAAATAGTTTAATTGCTTTGCTAACTAAAGAAAATCCAAAAAAATGGAGTATATACAATTTACAATCTTCCAAAAATATTTTCGAAGCACCAGACTCCGAAGGGAACCGATGCCTTACATTCTAACCTTGACCTAGGAGTCTGGCGTCTTCAAATTTTTTTAGGGTCATGGTCAGGGAAATCAGCTAGAGGAAGGAACCCTGGAGGAAGAAGTCAAGGAGGGATGGAGATAATTTGAATTTCAAAATCTGGCCGATATTTATGGGAGTTGTACGGTTGCTTTCAGAAAAGGCAACCGTCGCCTCTCTCTCTCCAATAATCCAAATCGACGAAAAAAACCGAAATTACTCTCCCTTCTCTCTACTTTCCATGAAGAAGGGCCTCGAGACTCAGGATCTCAACATGCAGAAACCGCTTCACGGGAGGCGGAAAAAGAAGAGGCGGTGCACGAACGGCCGGAGGATGGTGGACTCAACACGAATAGCGGAGCAGAGGTGGAGACCGAGAAGCAAGGTGACGAAAACCCTAGTTCTGAGGGTAAGGAAGATGGTGAGGGGGAAACCACTGTTATAGATGGCGTTGTGGAGGGGGAAACCCCTATTGTGGACAGTATCTTGTTGAGGGGGAAACCCCTGTTGTGGAAGAGGTAACTAAGGGGGAAACCCCAATGGAAACTGGGGATGAGACCCCAACCGATTTCAGGGGTGCGACCCCTGAACCCATGGAAGAGGGGGCAACCCCAAGTGATGTCAGGGGGGAGAACCCCATTTATATTGAGGGGGCAACCCCGATGGTGGATAATGAGGGGGAAACCCCGGAAAAATTGATGGAAGAAACAGATCTACATGTGACTGGAGTACCGGAGCCCGCTGAGGGAGGGCTGAACTTGATTGTGGACCTGGTGGATGACCAGGAGGAAGACGAACCCCAGATAGACGAGAGGGCAGAGAGGAGACGAACCAGGAGGAGTCTGCTCGACGAAGTTGATGACTTAGTTCCTGATGCTGCGGAAGCAGAGGAACGTCGCCTGGCCACGGAGAGGGCAAGAAAAGGAAAGGCAGCGGCGACCTCATCTACCCGGTCAAGGAAAGCTCCCTCCGTCAAGGAGGTTGAGGAGACCCTTTCCCCAGTGACCGAAGATCCCTCTGCCGAGGAACAAGACGAGCCTACCCATGAACCCGACTATGAATCTGAAGAAGCTGAAGAAGAGTTTATTCCAGGACGCCCGGAAGTTTGGCTGACTAAGGAGCTGCTAGAGGCGATGAGGCAGTTCGACGATCAGAAAAGGACCACGGTGTACAAGGAAAGATGTAGCGCCGGGAAGATGGCTAAGTCTGGGAAGCAGTACAGCCCCAAAGAGCTTAAAATGATTGCATGTGACGAGGACTTCCGCGCTTGTATCTATTCGATCGGATTTGAGTGGTTACTGAAGCACAGCCAGGAGAGGGTGCCGGTGGACCTAGCAAGGGAGTTTTTCTCCACCTTTCGATTGAAAAACACCACTGATCTTGACGCGGACTCCATAACTTTCAGGCTTTTCAATGAAGAACATGAGATGAGCATCCGGGAGTGGTCTTTGAAAATGGGGTTGTTCACCCAAGCCGAGGATGATGAGGGGATATGGAATGATAGGATGATCGGTGTGCCGAAGAATACGCCGGGTTTCAAAGTGCAAACAGCATGGGAACTGATCACCCACTCCAAGGCGGGAACGTTTAAGTCCAGCTACTCCAAAGCCTCTCACATCGAAGACCGAATCCTCCGCTTTGCTCAGACGTTTATCAGCTACAACTTGATGGGAACCGCTAATTCAGCTCTTACAACTACCGACCTTTACTTCACTTGGTGCATGGCGAAGGGCGTGAAGGTGCACCTAGGTTATTGGCTGGCTCAGGCATGCCACCAAATGGCGAGCAACCCTGCGCGTCATATGTATACCTGCCACCTCCTCGGCGCCTACCTCCAACGGAACATCGAAATGAAGATTGCCAAGACCGCTCCTTTGGTAGTCATGTGCGAACCCCCGGAGATTTTCAGTGTTGATTATTTTTTCAACAAGGGGTTGCTACAAGCTCATGGCGCCAAGACCTTCTTCTACTCGATAGGAGACAAGGTAAAGGCGGAGACTGGAGAAGCCGAGGAGGCCATGTCAAGTGAAGATATTGAAGAGTTGCGTAAGGATGTCCAGGATATGAGAAAGGAGATGCAATTGATGAGGAAAGAAATGGTGAAGGAACTTGGGGGGATTAGAAAGGAATTGAACGGAAGCCGGGAGGAAGTGAAGACCCTGAGGGGCAATATTGCAGATTTGGCGGTGAAGTCTGCCAAACAAAATGAGCGAATGACGGAGGCGGTGGAGCTTTCAATGAAGATGTTGAAGTGGTTGCAGCAGACACTCCCCTTGACCCAGTCGAAGGTAACTCCTGGGTCCAGCAGCGAAGTCAAGCAGCCCGTCCAGAGCAGTCCCTCCGTCAAGCGACCACAACAATCGCTCAAGCAGATGATCTCCCCACCCGTTCCCAAGCAAGTGTCAGTCCCAACAAAATCAAAGTCTCTGATGAAGAAGCCAGTACCCGACCAGCCAGAACAGGAAGAAGAAGAGCCGGAGCAGCCGGCGAAGAAGAAGGTGAAAATGACCCGACCCGGAATCCCACCCCAGTCTGGCTCTCGAGGGAGCCAGCCCCAGAAGTGAATCACCCCCATGACCAAGTAACTTTTATTTTTTTTGCTTTCAGTTATCTGTTTTTGTTTTTGTTGCCTATTTGTGTTATGTATTTGTCTGTGTTTTCTCCCACTTAGCCCACTGCTTGGTCTAAGTGTGAGAAGTTTGTATTTTCTTTTTTGTTGTGTTTTCTCCCACTTAGCCCAATGCTTGGTCTAAGTGTGAGAAGTTTTTTTTATATATATAAACTGTTGTTGTTGTTGCATTGATCTCTCTGTTTCCCCCCTTCACGACGATGGCTTGGGGACAAGCTTGAGTGAAGTGGGAGGGGGAGAGGAGTCAATGCATGTATTTGTCCGCATGATAAGAGTCTTTAGGTCTAGTTTTGTTGTGTCGCATGAGCCAGTGAATATAATACGGCATGATCCCCTTAGTGAAAGTAATTGAAAATAGGAGGTATTTCAACTTAGAAGCCTTTTCCTTTAATAAGCCAAGTCAATCTGAGTGAAGCGAGAACGATAGAGGATGCCTTTACTTACTTAGTTGTGAAGCCCTACTATAATAGCGAGTTATAAGCCTTAAATAACTTCGAGCTAACACATGTTAAAGGGCCGCCACTGAATGCTTAGGGAGAAGAGTTGTGAAGGAGAAAAATAGGGGGATTGGGTTATGAAGGTATAAGCTGGACGAAGTCCAGGGTAAGGTGTTATAAGCTGGACGAAGTCCAGAAGAGAGAAGAGGAAAATGGAGGAATAAGCTGGACGAAGTCCAGAGAAAAAAAAAAAAAAAAAAGCAAAAAAGGAGAAAAAAAAAAAAATATAAAAAGAAGGAGGTATAAGTTGGACGAAGTCCAGGGGGAAGTTGTTTAAAGGGCAAGAACAATAATAACCTGACCCAGGAAAAAAGGAGGAACTCTCATAACCCGACGCTTCAGTGGTGTGGCAATAACTTAAGAGAGAATCGATCCTAACATCCCTGGTGAGGAATGAGTGATTGAGTGAATCCAATAATTGGGTAAGTAAAAGGCTATCTTGACGAACTGACAGATTGGCTAGGTAGAGGAAGGGAAAGGGCCTATTTGGAGGAGTGCAGCCTGTTGGATTGACCTTAATCTTGTGGGGACGGTTGCCTAAAAGTTGAAGCTAGCTCATGCATATGTGTTTATGTGTTTATGTGTTTATGTGTTTGTATGTTTTTCTTTAAGTGTTTTAGTTTCAAATTGTGTCTAGGTCTAGGAGTCTGTCTAGAGTCTAAAGAGTCGGTCAGGGGATAACCTTGCTTGAAATTCTCCTTATTCTTTTTCTTGTGTTTATACTTGAGGACAAGTATGGTTTAAGTGTGAGCAGTTTGATAAGGCTAATTTCATGCATCGGTTATATAGTGAAAAACATTACATTTTGCTGGGTCTAACACGGTTTCTAAGCTAGGTGTGTGACAGAATCACTAGATCCAGGAGATGCTGGAGGAAACAGTCTAGCGAAGAAATGAAGTAGAAGTGAGCAGAACCTAAGGAAAAGAAGGCTAGAAGAAGGGAGTCAATAGCTGAGGGCAACAAAGTCTATCTATACCTCGCTGGGCCCCACCTCAACGCCTATAAATAGAGGAGCATGCAACACACAAGATATCACTCTTTTTCGTTCACTCTTAGCTCACACACAACACACACTTGGGAAATGGGAGTTCTGGGGTAGTTTTAGGTTTCAAGGGGTCAATTCTTCAGAGAAATTCCGTCGTAACACCGTCCGCGTGAGGGCGAAGATACAATCTACTTACTTTCAGTTCTTTTGCATTCTATTTCGTTCAAACTTCACTTTTGGAAGTCGATTTGGCTGTTGATGTTACTGATTATCTATGCATTTCTTAGTTTTCGTTATATTTGTATTATTTCGTGTTGATCTACGTTGATCCTGCTGTTAAGAGTTTTTATTTCGGCGTGTTGCATGTTGATCTCTGTTTCTGTCATTTTGGTGCTCGATCTGGGAATTTGGTTGTAGATCTGCGTTGTTGTTGTTGATCGGAGGTTGTTGGTTGAATCTGAAGTTATGAAATGTTTTTTTTGGCTGGAGTTTGTGTCGGATGCTTGGATCCGGAGTGGATTTAGCATCCGAGGTTGGATTTGAACAGGGGAAGTCAAGTTATGCATGGATTTTGGTTTTTCTGTTTGCTTTATGTTTTTCTTCGTCTAGCATCCGTAGATCTGTTTAGTTCTTAATTGTTCTTCATTAAATTGTTAAAATCCAGTCTGCTCTGTTCCGATTTCGCTCATGCTGTTTTCTTCTGAGGTTTTATGCAAATTGGTTGGAGAAGATGATGTCGCTGTTAGTTAGTACCTTAGTTAGTTGTTTTTCCAGCTTTTCGTCCGTACTCTGCTTTTTCAGTTATGGTCCCCACCGTCAGTTTATTTCCCAGATCTAGTGATTGTTCGGTTCTAGTTTACGTACATGCTTTTGTTGTTTCGCCTAGATCTAGCCGTTAGCGTAGCTGTTTAAAATGCCAAGTTTAAGTTTAATTTCCTCAACCCAAAAAAAATGCGTGGCAGCAGCCAAACCCAAAAACAATTTCCAAATCCTTGAGCATGATTATTACGCATCCATCTTTGTGGGATCGATCCCTACTTCCCTGTGCTATGTTTTAGTAAAGTGGTTGAGGGTTTTTGAAGAAGTGCTCTGTGTGTCCGACGACCAGTGAGTTCCTAGACCGTGTGATCTAGCGGATTTGCTGGACCTAGCAAACCTGTTATTTCTTTCTGTGCACACTGTGACTACCCACACACTAGTTGTGTCCTCTTCAGTAGTATCGCAAGTCTTGCAAACATTCTTGTCTATCTTAGATTATTATTCAAAATCTATCATCTTATCAAGAATGATTATCTGAATGAGTCAACGCGTCCTTATAGTTACATGAATTAGATTCAAGTCGATCTAAAACTGAGTCTAAAGACTCTTAGATCCATGCACTTGTTATGATCGCAAGGAACGCTCCCACTACGACATGACTCTTATAATCTTAGGTACAAATGTTGATTTTCTAAATGCATAAGTATCTAATGGTATGACTTCTTGGTTCAGATGGAAAATAGATATTCTTATTATCTTGAGAATTATCATGCTTGTTAGGCTTGTAGTTCTTCTCATAATCTTTATGAAAGAATCTAGTATTCGTATAAACAAACACATATCTTGCCGTGAAGATTATAGAACCTGTACCTCTTCTATCAATCGGGACAATCTTAAAACATACCTCAGTACACAACTCCAATTACTTGGATACCTTTTCCAAAACATGTGTTGGAATAACTCCACACCTTGAGATGTGCTGGACTAGACTTACCTCTAGTCCACAACTCGTGTGTTGTAGAAGGTACTGATGTTATGGTAGTTTCTTTAAGATATAACTCGTTGTTTCCAACGTATATCCCATCAATGATAAGGTGTTATTGAGTGAAACTATTCCCATATTGAACTTGTCTTAGAGAGACTTCGATATCTTCTTATATGACTATCCCATTCTTTAGAAGAATGCTTGGAGTAGTCAACTAGGATTTAACTCCCACTACTAATCTTAACTCATTGCTCGTCTCCCATGGTGTAAACCATTGAGACTTGCTAGTCTTTGTATGTTGCATCTCTATAAGTATTCTGAATCCCTTGAACCACCAAAGGATCCTTACTTATAGTGCACCAACCAGACTTACTTGACTTTCGAGCTATTTAACAAGCAAGTTGTTAAAATCTCGATAGTCACTTGAGTTAGAAAAAATAAGTTTGAACAATTACTAAGTATTTTCTTGGCCTTATGTCTAAGTGACATAAATACTTTAGCATTCATTGTATAAGAAGTTGAACTGTTGTTCGAAACTCAATCTTGTTGCATTTATGTTGTTTAGATACTATGATGTATAATTTATTTTGTACTATGATAGATATTCGAATCACATTTCTTAATAATGCACGCATTATAAAATGACATCGAACATCGCTTAATCATAAACAAGTTTAGAAACTGAAACTGGATTCTTTCTAAACTAAAATGTACCAATAAAACAAAGCTCTAACATCAAAATAAAACAATTAAGTGAGCATAAATAAATAGCTCTCACTACAATAACTGTCCAACTGAATTAAGATCTCTCCTTTACAAGTTGCATTGTTATCTAAGTCATTGTCCTTCTTTAGAAGAGGTCAATCCGACTTACAATGCATCTTCAATTTGCCTTTTCACCTAATTTATCTTGCCTTACTTGCTTTCAGCAAGCATTGATGACAATTCAGCTCTTCCCTCTTTCCATTGCTAGTCTTCTGTTCGATTGAACTAAGACATAGGAAAGATGTAGCTTTAAGGAATTTGTCATCTATCATGTTATCTTCCTCTATTAGTAATAAAGTGAATATCATGTAGAAGGCTTCCAACCTTTAAGTAACAACCTTCATACTATCACTTCCTATTACATTTGACGAAGAACTGAGTGTAGAAACTATTTGAGTAACTGAATCAGAAGATTCCTCAAACTATTCTATCTCTCGTGGATATTCCAATAGAATCTGGACATCGTCCTTATTGGATATTCCTCTTTCATCAATATAAACCAAGACATGCCTTACTACTTAAAATAAAGTAGTTTGGGCTTCTATCTCAAAGAACTTGTCAAGTACATGCATGAGATGCATTCTTAAACTTTCTTTATAGAATTTTGTCAAGGAAATAGAGGACATGAATTGGTGAATACAAACTTTAAATTTTAGCAATGTGAATCTTATCCATTTTATATTTCCAGTCTACATAATTTTGGCTTTCGAGTTTGATTTCTTTAAGGTTCGCAGACATTATAAAGAATTTGGCTGAGAAGAAATAAAACTATTTATCTCATACTATGCTTGATACATAATTGCAAACAACCACAAAATAATTTATGTATCTCGCAATTACCAAAACCAAAATAAGTACGCCTCTATGGAGGTCACACAAATTCGGATTCCAACAATTTTCTGGTCACAATCTTGATGGCATGGCCGCCAGATATTGCCTAAGCTTTTACCATAAATATTACTCCCTCCGTCCCGCTTTAGGAGTCCCGGTTGATCAATTTTGGGCGTCCCGCTTTAGGAGTCCCGGTTGAGATAAATTAATAAAAAATACCTACAAAAGTCTTAAAAGTGGGTCCCAACATCCACTACAACTAATAAAAAAGTGTTAAAAGTGGATCCCAACATCCACTACAACGTTTATTTATTGGACACTCAATTAAAAGTGGGTCCCAACATCCACTACAATATTTATTTATTACACACTCAAATACTTTTTTCCTTAAAACATGTGTCCGACTCAACCGGGACTCCTAAAGCGGGACGGAGGGAGTAGCATCTAGAAATTTCGTTTGTGTTTCACTCTATATGTACAAGGAATGAGAGGAGGCAAAGAGGGATGGTAAATATACGACTCTTATAAAATAATTTTATCTTTATTTTATATTGGTACAAAAAATTTAAAGTTTAAATAAATTATACAAAAAAGTTTCATTTGTGTTTCATTTTATTATATTTCGTTATTTTTGTTTGGATACCGTTAAATCTTTTTCCTTATAGAGTACAAAATGTTTCATCATTATTTCATATTGGTAGAAAAATCTTTATCATTATGTTATATTGGTATAGACATTTTTTACCATTGTTTCATCTTTTTTACATTACATGGGTAAAATGATTAACTATATTCAAACACATACTCCTTCCATCACAACCTAAATGAGGTGTATTTGTTTTTAGAATAGAGTGAACTACAAAACTAGTACCCATAAAATGGAATTTGCACACTTTTAGTACTCAACATTTACAAAATCACATTTTCAGTAAAAAAGTTTCATAAATCCCAAATTTACTCCCGATTTTTACTCTCCAAGTACAAGGTGTTGGGGTTTGGTGGCCCTTGCACAACGGAAGACATGCATAAACAAATAAATCAGATCTACAAATCTATTTGACCGATTATGGGATTAATTATATACATATTAAATAATTAAAATTTCATTCAAGAACACAAATAATTCATGTAAAAGGAATTAAAACCCTAATTAATGAATTTCCTACGGTTTAGAATTACCGATCTGATTCTCCAAAGAATCGAGATTGCTTGCGCCTTCTCCACGTGATGATCTTCGTACTCAACCACAAACCTTCTAATCTATATCCAAAACTCAGATTATGACCTTTGGGTGGGCAAAGCTTGTCAGAATCGAAAATGGCTTGATTAAAAAAAAGATAGATTTTCTGTTCTGGAGAGAACTGAAAATCACGTTCACTCCGTAGAGAGGGGAACGAAATTTTAGAGTTAATTCACCATTAATCTCCTTTCTAATCTCCTTTTATATAGAGTTATGATGGGCCAGATTAGGGATCCATGGATGTTGGACTTGGGCCAAACCTGTTGGACTTTTACTAATTAAATTGAGCCCTAATTTAATACAAGTCCGAACAGAATATTATTATCATCCACTATAGTATAATAATATTGACTACCCATCCAATCCCAAATTACGAGTAATCCAGGCTTTATCTCTTTAATTTATTATCTCTTGTGTTTAAGATATAAATATTCATTAATTAATTTAAGTCTGCTATTTGACTTTAATTAATTAAAATCTTTTTTCAAGAGTTGTCTAGTTCAAAATCCTTATTTATTATTCTGGAATAAATTCCAACCGGCCGGGTTTCTGAATAATAAAACCTTTTTCGAACACCTCTTGAGGATATTATCAAATTGGACTCACCCAGCACACGATTCATTGCAATAACAATACTAGCACCTCTTGACATTGATCACCACCATCCAAGATATCAGGATTCTTGGATTGCAAAAAATCCGCACCATTTGATAAATCAAAGTAATGCATAATCAATATCATATGCTCAATGTTATTTCAACAATGATTAAGAAATAACAATCACCGAGACCTCATCTTTCAGTAAATAGCAAGAAAGACTTATCTCAACTGTTAGATCCTTCAGTGCTATACCACACCAGTGTCGTTTATTTCCTAAGGTAAGGAAACATGTGGACTGACACTACAACCTTTCACGATAGGTAGCCAAAACCTATTTAGGTTCTGAAATTCTATTTCTCTTCTACAAAGAACCGACTGCGTCACCTTCTGTGAACATCGTTCACGACCAGTCAACTATGTGGTAGAATTAGACTTATTTGCTTCTTATACATGTAAATGTTAGAGAAACATCTTATAAATGCACACGCAAACACCAACGCAATAAAATTACTTCTTCTCGCCTTGGGTTAAAAGTGGATTGTAGAGTTATTATATACAAGCAATTCTATCTGTGCAACATGCTCGAAATATGCTTTTCCGTATACCAATCCTAACACAAGGGTGGTCCTCCACCTTAGCTGTCACTTTTGTCAAATTCTCAAGTTCAGCTGGTGTAAGGTTGGTGATTGGTTTCTCTCGTGCACCACACACTGCACTCATACATTGCTCATTAAGACTCGACAACATCACATTGCATACAGTGACCGGATCAAAGATACGCTCGGATTTTGCACGGTTTTAAGACCATTATTTGGTCCGTTTTGATGTCAAAGTCACTCTACATGTTCAATAATTGCATATTTTATACATTTTGGTATTTTGACGTGTTTTATGAGAAATGTGCATATTTGAGCCGAAAAGGGAGTCAAAACGCAAAGTCTGAAAATCTGGAGTCCGGATGGCGCCCGATGGTCAGTGTTATGTAGCGGCCCGCCTAAATTTATGCTTGGAAACGAGTCTCGCCCGACGACCGCCGGAGGTCATGCGGCGGTCCGCCACTGAAGGAACAGAGACTCTGGACTGCAACGCGGCGACCGCCGGCCAAGGTGTGGCGGCCCGCCGGAGAAAGACGGCGAATCCGACTTGACCTAGATCTGCTCCAAGATTTACCATATTTTGAAGATCTTTTCCTTCTATAATGAGGATTGACTTTTCCCTATAAATAGGACCTCAAGCTTCATCAATTAGAGAGCTACTTTTTGCAAAATAATTCCTAGAGATCAAAAGCTAGAGTATGTCATTGTGCAAGCAGTTGAAGAAGGATTTCAAGAACATCAAGAACGACAAGGATTCAACCTACGGGTTTTATTTGCTTTAGTTTTATGTTCAAATTGTCTTCCCTTCAATCTATGTGTTTAACTTATTCCATTATGTGTAACTAAACTCATAGGATTCTAGGGATGTGTTAGTAACGACTTTGATTATACAATTCTTTTTTCCATTTAATATCCGTTTTGTTTATACTTTGTTTCTTCCCTAAGTTAATCTTGATGCTTCATGATTGAGTGACACAATCGTGTATGATTTAATATACCTTGCTTCATAACTGTGAGAGAGTTCTAGCGAGTTAGGTCCACTTAGTAGACACTACAGTTAGCTTCCCTTAAAACGACACTGTTAATTGAGAGTGAGGACTTTTCAAGGGTTTTAGGAGCTTTTTGGAGTTACGTGTTAGGATTGACAACCCTAATCTTGTAATCAACGTTTGCATCGCATGAGCATAAGCTAGGTGACTCGTCATATCAAAGTAATAACTGTGCTAGGGTATTGTAGTTTGGAATTTGTATAAGCATAACTGTGAACGCACATCCCTGGAATTCTACTTATCTCTATCGTTTATCTCTGTGTTTTATTTGCATTCAGTTGTTATTTGCTTTCAAATATTTTCTGTTTTCAAAAGTTTTCAAAAACTTTCGGTTCTCCATATAGTAATTGAGTTTTAGTAGGAGATAGACACTTTGTGTTCTTCTTCCCCGTGTTCGATATCCGGTACTGACCTTTGGCTATACTATTTCTATTCTGTATACTTGCAGGTATTAATAGTGCTAAAAAATAGTGCATCAATCACCTTTGCTATCTTCTCTATGGATTTAAAAAGGAAAGTATGTACTCCCTCTGTCCCACTAGAAATGAAATGTTTTCCTTTTTGGGTTGTCCCATTAAAAATGAAACGTTTCTTAAAATAGAAATAACTTTATCTCTACTTTTCTCTCTCTCTTACTTTACTCTATCTTCTTTAACTCACAAAACAACACTACATAAAATCCTGTGCCGAAAAACAAACGTTTCATATTTATTGGGACAGAGGGAGTATATTCTTATGGAATATAGATAAAGTATAATTCTATTGGTAACTCATAAAGATACGAAAATATTTTTTTTATCATTTTTAATTTTTGAATTCATAGTAATTGTAAAAATAAAATGAAGAAATAGTAGTATAACTTTAAAATATTGAATTAGGAGTAATATATATATATTCATATACATTTGATAAAAATATTTGACTAACTTCTAAAAGTTTGAAAAATTAATGAAAATTGACAATTAAAAATGAGAATTATTATATTTTAGGCAAATTCTATAGGCTCGGGTTAATTTCAAGCCAGCGCTATTGGGTTGCGGGCTATTCGGGTTGTAACTTTTCTAGGTTATAAATTTTTAACCCTAACTTTATAATATTGTAGACTATTCGGGTCAATCCATGAGTTTCAGATTAAATTAATATCCTATCCTCCAACGACTTAGCTACCTTGATCTCTCTATTCTAGTTAAAAGCCAATGGTTAAGCATTGATTTTTTATTCCACATTTCTTGTAAAGTCATTTGTCAGTCGACTATTTGATTTCAACTTACGTGATCGGCGGTCGACGATGAAACACAATTGATAAAACATTTTTTTACTCCATTCAATAGATCAAACTTAGAGTTTTCATATGGTAAAAGTAGGGGTGGCAAATCGTGCGTGTTGGGTCGTTATCGAGTCAACCTGTTAACGACACGATCCAATAAGGACAAAAACGAACACGGCCCGTTAAGAAATCCCAAAACCTGAACCCGAACACACGGGCCGCTACCCTAAAACCCGAACCTGGCACGAACCCATTAACGACACGAACTACGCTGGGTCAACACGACACGAGAACAACACGTATATGACACGACACTATAACAACTGCTATTAATAACACAAGTAAGAAAATGATAACAATTACTATTGATTAACAAAAGTTACGAAACTACGAATCTGACTTTAAGAGTTTAACTAAAAACCTAAAATCTGATTACACAATGTGATCTAGTGAACAATAACATCAATAGATTCATAGCAAAGAAATCCAACAAAAAAAAATCAATTTTAAATACTAAAAATTAATAATATTAATATTATTTGTTAACGGGTTGACAAACTCATAGTTTAGGCTTGTTTTATGGGTGAGTAGAGAGTGCTTTTGATGGTTTAAGATGTTTAATATAGGTTTTTCACCACATATACACTAATTAGGTGAGTTAATGGGTTTGTCGTAGTTTTGTGATGAAACAGGTTGAAACGAGCCGAAGCTGAATTTTGAGGAGTTTTCCAGAGAGAAAACCCGACCGGGTGTTTCCCATTTCTCGGAAAACCCGGTCGGGTGTTTTGAAGAAATCGAGCTTCGGAAAGAAAACCCGGTCGGGTGTTTCACCACTTACAAATCACCCGACCGGGGGGTTTCGTATATGTGCTCACTTAATCCTGATTTTCACTCCGAGTATAAAAGGGTTCTCACTCATTTTCGAACCCTAACTTCCCCCATTGCAAAATTGAGAGAGAAATCGAGAGATTCAAGAGGATTGAAGGCAAGGAGGCTTCCATTTTCAAGATATTGAAGAAGAAGATTCTCCCCAACATCAAGTCCACCTTAGGGAGTTCTATTTTCTATTTCTACTATGTTTTCCTTTGTTGTTCTTGTATTTTCTTTTGTTTTAGCTTCGACTATGAGTAGCTAAGTCTTTATTAGGGATATTGGTGAAGTTTGTATGGAATCCATGGGTTAAACCTTGATTTATGCTATCTATCTCTTTTGTGATGGTTTTGTTGGTTATTGGAATTTTTCATTGTCTAATTGCTTAGCTACCAATTGGATGACTTGTTCTAATCATTGTCATTGAGAGATGCTTGGTTAGATTGATAAATAATCAACAACTCCGTGCGTTTTATGTTATCGAGAGATGCATAGCTAGAGAGAGGGAGGAGACTCCGACATTAGAGGTCGATCAACGCGTTAGATGCACCTGAGAGAGGGTCTAACCAATTAACTCGACCTTCCTAGCCACACACGAGACCAGATAGATAAGCATGATCCCTAGGTGAACACCTGTGATCCATACCAACGGATCCATATCCCTACCTTCCCAATTTGTGTGAAAACTACCTTTTATTTGCTTTACTTTCCTAATTTGCTCTTATTTGTTTACTTGTTCATTGATCTTAGTTATGAAAAACCAAAAACCCTTTCTATTAGTCAAAGTTGCATCATGGTACTCAAGCCGGCATTTAGTCTTCGAGGATCGATAATTTCAACTTGCCACGTGCTACATACCCCATACACTTGTGGGTGACATATTCATTGCAAATTTAGCATGAGTCAAGTTTTTGGCGCCATTGCCGGGGACTAATTTGCTTTTGTGTTTGATATTGTGATAAGATAGAGAATACTAGTTTAGACATTTACTTGCTTTATTTAGTTTAGTTTTCTAGTTTAGCTCTAATTTCCCTTTGTTTCCTCTCTTGTGTTGTGTAGGTTTTTATGCTCACGCGCTCAAGGCATCTTCCCCTTGAGCCGATTAATTTAGAGATAGAAGTCGCCAATAGAAGAAGAGGAGGACGAAGGAGGAGAGCACGAGCTCAACATCTAGTTGAGCCAATGGAAAATCCAAATGGGAACAACGAGGAAGTACCACCTCCACCTCCACCTCCCTTAATCAAGACCAAATTATCCTCCATCTACAACAACAAATGGAGGAGATGAGAAGGGAAAGAGAGGGGGAAAGGAGAAGAGAGACACCGGTTAGAAATGCATTTGGGAACGTTAATATCCCAATGCCACCCATTGATACAAGAGTGAATGCCAACAACTTTGAGTTGAAGACGGCATTGATCAAATTTGTGGAGCAACGTGTTTTCTCAGGAAGGCCCACGGAGGATCCTTATGTGCACTTAGCCAAATTCTTGGAGATTTCCAACACAACCAAGCTTAATGGGGTTTCCGAAGATACGATCAAGCTTAGGCTATTCCCATTCTCATTGACGGGATATGCTAGAGATTGGTTTGATAACCTTGAGCCGGGCTCAGTCATAAGTTGGGACGACTTAGCCAAAAAGTTCTTGGAGAGGTTCTTCCCTCTTAGCTCTACTCTCAACCTACAAACGGAGATCTCCCATTTTAAAATGAAGAGCTAAGAATCTATGTTTGAAGCATGGGAGAGATTCAATGCTTTGTTGAAGAAGTGTCCTAACCATGGGTTATCTCCGGGCCATCAAGTGAGCCTTTTCTACAATGGATGCTTGGAATTTATCAAAAGTCAACTAGACTTTGGTTCGGGGGGATCATTCTTGGACAAGGGGGTCGAAGAGTGCAAGAAGATGTTTCAAAGGCTTGCATACACTAGCAAGAGTTGGAGTTCGGGTCGAGATGGCTCAATGCCGGTAGCTTCGGTTGTCGATTCGGATGCATTCAATCTCCTCAACCAACAAATGATGATTCTCAATCAAAAGGTGGATAGCATAAGTTTGGGGATGGCATCCAATGTAGAGCCTCAATCTACCGTAGAAGATGTTAATTATGTGCATCAAGGGGGAAACCAAGGAGGAAATCAAAGGAACTTCTACAATTATCGCCCCAACAATGGGGGTGGTAATTACCTTCCATCCTTCAATGCACATCCAAACCTTTCTTATGGGAAACCGAATAATGCTATTCAACCAAGTGGGGTTAACAATGCACCTAGCACTTCAAAGTCTTCAAGTGATGTTACCAATGAGCTTCTAAAAGCTTTGATGGAGAAGACCGATGGGATTATGGAACACTCCACCAAGAGAATTGATAAAGTTGAGACGGCGGTAGTAGAAGTTACTAAAAGAATGGGGGCCTTGGAGCACCAAATGAGTCAAATTGCTCAATCCATGGGTCAACTTCATCAACCGGGACAATTTCCAAGCAACACTATTTCTAACCCAAAAGATTGCAAGACAATTAATTTGAGGAGTGGAACAAGCTATGGGGGTTCCTCTATGCCCGAAAAGGAAGCTATTGTTCAACCCGAAGAAGAAGAGGAAATAGAGATGGAAACACCACCGGAGAGCTCGCCTAAGGTTCAACCCGAGATAATTGTTCCTCCCAAACCCATGGAAGTTAAGCTTCCCTTTCCTCAAATGATACAAAAGAAGAAGAAGGATGAACAATTTTCAAGATTCTTGGATATCTTTAGGAAAGTTCAAATCAACATCCCTCTTGTTGAAGCACTTCAACAAATGCCGAGCTATGCAAAGTTCCTCAAGGATGTTGTCTCACAAAAGAGGAAATGGGGGCATTATGAGACGGTCAACTTGACGGAGAGTTGTGGTGCAATTATTCAAAAGAAGTTACCGGCCAAGAAGTCGGATCCGGGGAGCTTTACTATTGAGTGCACTATTGGAAATTGCTTTGTGGAGAATGCCTTGTGCGATCTAGGTGCTAGCATCAATCTTATGCCATTGTACTTTTTCAACAAGTTGATTATTGGCAAGTTGAAGTCCACTAGCATTACTTTGTAAATGGCCGATAGATCTATATCATACCCCTCTGGCATAGTTGAAGATATTTTGGTGATGGTGAATGACTTCATATTCTCCGTTGACTTTGTGGTGTTGGACATGGAAGAGGATAGAGTTGTACCTCTTATATTGGGGAGACCATTCCTTGCTACCGGGAAGGCCATGATAGATGTTTCAAAGGGAGAGCTTACACTCCGCCTTAATGATGAGAGTGTGACATTTTTGATATATGAGGCCTTGAAGAGGCATGATGTGGAACAGAAGGAAGTCTTCAACATTGCAATGTTGTGACCGTGATGGATGAGTGTGTTGGAAGAGTGGCACCGACCTCTTACTTGGATGATCAATTAGAGAGATGCATTTCTCACTCTTTTTATTCTTCTCACTCTCTTTATATTTAAGATGCTAACCTTGAGTTGTTGGAATTTGTAGGTGCTTTGGACTCGGCTAAAGAGATTCCTAGATCATGTCGTCCACAATTTCTACCTCTTAGGGATGAAAGTGAAGATAGAAAGGAAGAAGTAGAAAGCAAGAAGCTTGAGTTGAAGCCACTACCATCGCACTTGCAATATGACTTTCTTGGAGAGAATGATACTTTTCCGGTAATTGTATCATCTTCCCTCTCTAGTTCTGAGTTGGATAAAATGTTGAGAGTTCTTAGAAAGCACAAGAGTGCTATTGGGTGGTCCATATCAGACATCAAGGGAATAAGCCCAACCATTTACATGCATAGGATTCACTTAGAAGAGGGGTACAAGCCTTGAAGTGGTTAGCTCGACTTGAAGTGACCCACTAATTGGGCGGATCAGCGACCCGAGTGTTGAAAATGGGCATAGGGAGCAACTTGGTCCCTAGCTTCTTCCACCACTTGTATTTCCCCTTATTTTTTTTGATAACATAAACCTCGGGGTCCTCCTTGGGTGCTTTCTTTCCTCTTTTGCTTCTTTTTCTGCGGAGTAGAGGTAGAGGGATTAGTATTGTCTTTATTGGGAGAACGTCTTACCTCGATACGACCTCACTTGGTGGACCTATGACGAGAGCCATGACGAGGCGGCTTCGGGATGGACTCGCAACTTTCATTCAAAAGTCCAAGCGGGAGGAGCCTAGGAGGACGGATGAGCCAAAGTTGAGGATCGTGCTGAAGAACGAGGGCCGGCCGGAGATTTCAGAAGAAACGCCCGGGTCGGGCGTTTTCACATGTGAAAATCGCCCGACCGGGCGAATTGCCTGAGGACGCGAGGAGGACGCCCGGCCGGGCGTTTCGCGCGCCCGGCTCAGTGTGGAAATTCGCCCGGGAACAGGGAAAACGCCCGGGCCGGGCGTTTTGGCCTGTGAAAAACGCCCGACCGGGCGATTCTGCCGTTTTTAGATTTTGTGGGCCAACTTTCTATTTTTGGACCCTTAGTATAAAAACCTCTTGATGTTATTCCATTTCCTTAGATTTTTGCTGAATTAAAGTTTCTACCCTAGAGAGTTTCCTCTTTGAGGATTGTATCCAATTCCTTCCTTGAAGGTTGCTTGTTTCCATCTTTGATTGATTCAAGTAAAGGTATGCATCAATGGAGTGTATCCATTGAGTAGTGGAGCCAAGGGGTGATAGAGCTAATGAAAGTTGCCTAGGGTTGTCTCCATCTTTTTGGTTAAGGTCCTATGGTTGTAGCTCTCTTATCTCATCTTTATACACATGCTTTCCATTCCAAATCTTCCATCCATTCTTGTTTAGATTCAATTTTTGTTGGTTGGATCTTTATTATCTTGTGTCTTGTGTTGATAAATTGAAAATCAATCTCCCAAAAATAGTTAGATCAAGCATCATTAATTGGGTAATCCTTGGGAAATGGATCATAAAATACATGGATCCACATCATTTGGTATCTAGAGCCTAGTACCCACTAGGTGTTTGATCTTTTGTTGCTTTGGGTTGGGTTATTTTTCCTTTTGGTCTTTTGTTTTTGCTCTGTTTTGTTGGGATGATCGGATTGATCAATTGTGCTTAGATTAAGCTGAAATTTGGTGTGTATGATCTATGTTATGTGACCTACGTACCTGCAAAATTTCATCAAAAAATTCCTTCGTTTGCCTAGTTAACCGTGGAGATTAACATCATTGCCCTGTTTTGGCATAGTTGGGGAAAACCATACAAAACATATCCAATCATCAAATCTGACTATATATGGCTATTTTTCCCTTGATCTAGAGTTGTTTGGGAATCTATCCACTAAAATTCATCCAAATTGGGCGCGGGGATCAATACCAAAAAAATTCATAAAGATCAGCCAGATTTCAGCATAAAGCTTCATCCCATGTCTTGTGTTCTTTAGTGTGTGTGTTTGCTCTAGGCCTAGTTTTCTTTGCTTTCATATGTTTAATCATTATTACTTTGGTATTTACTACTTGGTGTCCATATGTTCTTGAGGTGTATACCTTGATTGAGTTGTCCGGGCGCCAACGAGTGGGAATTGGATCGAGAGTGTGTGATACTAGCCCCACTATATTCTAAACCTACCGAGTGACATTGGTGAGTGACTTGGGGGGTGTTGGGATATTACATTGGGGTGAGTTAGCTTCTTAAATCTCTTTTCTTATTTTGCTAATATCTAAGGCTAGTTTCTAGTCTTTGTTTCTTGTGTTTGTAGGTAACTTGGATGCCTCCTATTACTCGATCTAACAAGATGGGGGACGTCCATGAGGAGGAAGTAAGGAAGGGGGCGGGCTCAAGTAGTTCCAAACCCGAAGGTGATCTTGTGAGCATGATGGCACAAATGATGAAGGAATTCAAGCAAGAGTTGATGACCCAAATGGATGTTCGGGCAAAAGAATCTGAAGCTCGCATGCTTGCCACCCAAAACACTCTATTTGAAGAGTTCAACACTTGGAAGGAAGAACGGGGGACGAGGCCTCCCACTCCTATGGGCAACGTCGTGCCCAATGAGGGTCCGGAGGAAAATGTGGAAGAGGAGGAGTATGAGGGGTGGCAAGGAGGGAATGTACGGGATAGGGTTAACAATTTGGAGAATGGAAGGTTTGGGGGGGGGGGGGTAATGGAGTCAATAGGCGGTTTGGAGGAGGAAATGGGGGATATGGTCGTTTTGGGGTAGGAAACCAACATGGAGGGATGGAGCCTTATGGGGATAGATTTAGGAGGGATAGGTACTATGAGGAGGAGCCCCGACCGAGGTTTGATGATCCGTCCAAGACCTTGAAACACAACCTACCCGAATTCCATGGCAAGTTTGACCCCGAGGCCTACTTGGAGTGGGAATCTCAAGTGGAGAAAATCTTCTCCCTCCACAACTATTCCGAGGGTGACAAGGTAAAGATTGCATTGGCCGAATTTAGGGGTAATGCTAATACTTGGTGGAATGATGTGTTGAGGAAAAGGAGGATAGCTAGGATGGGAGATGTGCGTTCATGGAATGAGTTGTGCCGAATCATGAAGGAGTCCTTTGTGCCTAGGTCCTATTATCACAAGCTTCGTGGGGAACTTCAAGACCTAAGGCAAGGATCCATGAGTGTGATGGATTACTACTATGAACTTCTTGCCTTGATGAACAAGATTGGAGTGAATGAATCGGAGGAATCCACTCAAGACCGATTCATCCATGGTCTCAACACTTCGTTGAAGCATAAAGTCCAAATTGAGGCTTTAAGGGGAATCACATTGGGGGAAGTACTAAGTTTTGCCGAAACCTTTGAGAGGCAAGGAAAAGAAGTGGCTCTTAGCAAGGCGAGGGTGGCCTCTAACCAAACCGGGATGGGAGGAAACAAGTGGAGTACCCCTTCCAAGAAGATGGAGAGTTCACCTATTACTCAAGGCAAGACACCATACAAGGCATCGCCAAACCCGAGCCCACAAGCTAACAAAAATCCTTCTTCAACGGAAAATAGCAAGGTGCAATGTTTCAAGTGTAAGGGCTATGGTCATTATGCACGTGAGTGCCCTAACCAAAGGGTGATGGTTATTGGGCAAGATGGTAGCGTGCATAGTGAGGATGAGGATGATGGAGTGGTAGAAGGCAAGGAGGCAAGTGTGGAGCCGCGTATGTCATATTCTAGTGGGGAAGAAGAGGATGAGGGATTGAAGACACTAGTGATGCTAAGGATGCTCAATGTACAACCCGACCTTGAAGAGCATAAGGAGCAAAGGTGCAACATCTTCCATATGAATTGCAAGGTACGAACTAAAACTTGTTTGGTGATTATTGATGGAGGTAGTTGTGCTAATGTGGTAAGTGAACAATTGGTGGCCAAGTTGGAGTTGAAAGTTGACAAACATCCCAATCCTTACAAGCTTCAATGGCTAGGGGAGTCCGGAGAGCTAAAGGTGAAGGCTCAATGCTTAGTTCCCTTGAAGAATGGTGTCTTTGAGGATGAGGTGATGTGTGATATCATTCCAATGACGGCTTGTCATGTGTTGTTGGGAAGGCCTTGGGAGTTTGATAGGAGGGTGTATAAGAATGGTTTCACCAATGAATATTTCTACATGGTGAATGGTTTGAAGGTTAGGTTGAAGCCCCTCTTACCTAAGGATGTGTTTGAGGCACATCAACATCTACAAAGGGAAAGGGAAAGGGATAGAGAGAAAAGGCTTGTGAGTGAGGGTGAGCTAAAAAAGCCAAGTGAGAGTGGGGGTGGTGAGAGTAAAAATAAAGTACCTAAACAAGAAAAACCACAAGCAAGGGAGGGAAAAGGTTGCTTGTTAGCTAGGACTCCCGACCTTGGGTGGGCACTAAAAAGCCGTTCAACCATTCTCCTCATGGTCCGGAACGATTTATGTTTAAATACTAACACTAATCCTTGTCCTTTGTTGATTGAAAGTGTTTTGCAAGGTTTCAAGGATGTCTTCCCGGACGAGCTTCCAAACAAGCTCCCACCCGTGAGAGGGATTGAGCACCAAATCGATTTTGTACCGGGATCCTCTCTTCCCAACCGGGCGGCATATAAAGCAAACCCAAAGGAGACTCAAGAACTTCAAAGGCAAGTCGAGGGGCTCCTTGCCAAAGGTTTGATTCGAGAATCTCTCTCACCTTGTGCCGTCCCCGTTATTTTGGTACCTAAGAAGGATGGGACTTGGAGAATGTGCGTGGATTGTAGAGCCATCAATAAGATCACCATTAAGTATAGGCACCCTATACCTAGGTTAGATGATATGCTTGAGGATCTATGTGGCTCTTATTGTTTCTCCAAAATTGATTTAGCAAGTGGGTACCACCAAATTCGCATGAAAGAAGGGGATGAATGGAAAACCGCTTTTAAAACCAAATTTGGCTTATATGAATGGCTTGTTATGCCTTTTGGATTGACTAATGCTCCTTCCACTTTCATGCGTTTGATGAATCATGTGCTTCGTCCTTTCATTGGAAAATTTGTGGTGGTGTATTTTGATGATATCTTGATTTATAGTAAGAGTGTAGAAGAGCATGCTAATCATCTTAGGGATGTGCTTGAAGTGTTGAGAATGCATGCCTTATATGCCAAGTTATCCAAATGCACTTTTTGTGTTGATGAGGTTGTTTTTCTTGGATTCGTTGTGGGGAGGGATGGTGTGAAAGTAGATGAGGAGAAAGTGAAGGCGATTAGGGAGTGGCCTACACCCAAGAGTGTGAGTGAAGTTCGATCTTTCCATGGTCTTGCAAGCTTCTATAGGAGGTTTGTGAGGGATTTTTCTACTAAGGCATCTCCCCTTAATCACCTTGTGAAAAAGAATGTCGAGTTTAAGTGGGGAGAGGAGCAAGAAAGAGCTTTTAACACCTTGAAAAATGACCTTACTCATGCTCCGTTGTTAGCCCTTCCTAATTTTGACAAGACTTTTGAGCTTGAGTGTGATGCTAGTGGAGTGGGGGTAGGAGGAGTGCTCATGCAAGAGGGGAAACCCATAGCCTTTTTCTCAGAAAAGCTTGGCCAAGCCCAATTAAACTACCCCACATATGACAAGGAGTTGTATGCTATAGTGAGGTGTTTAGAGAATTGGCAACATTATCTCATGCATAGGGAGTTTGTAATTCACACCGACCATGAATCCATTAAGTTCCTAGGGGGACAACATAAACTTGATAAAAGACATGCTAAGTGGAGTGCTTTTCTAGAAACTTTCCCTTATGTGATCAAATATAAAAAGGGGAAGGAAAATGTTGTTGCCGACGCCCTTTCTAGGAAGCCTCATGCTCTTTCAAGTGATGATGTCTTAATTGATAATTATGTGATGCATGTGAGAAAACAAGTGCTTGTTGTGTGTGCTTCCAAGTATGTTGGCTTTGAGTTCATTAAGGACTTATATAAGCATGATCACGAATTTGCCACTATTTTTGAAGCATGTGAAAAAGGGTCTTTTGATAAATATTATAGGATGGATGGTTACTTGTACAAAGAGAATAAGCTTTGCATTCCTAATTGCTCTCTTCGTGACTTGTTGATTAAGGAATCTCATTTGGGAGGCTTGATGGGACACTTTGGGGTGTCAAAAACTTTTGATATTTTGAGTGAACATTTCTCTTGGCCTTGTATGAAGAGACATGTTGAGAAATTTTGTGGTCAATGCATAGAGTGTAGGCAAGCCAAGTCTAAGTCTAGTAACTTTGGGCTTTATACTCCTTTACCTATACCTACACAACCTTGGGTGGACATTTCCATGGATTTCGTGCTAGGCCTACCCATGTCTTCTCGAAAGAATGATAGTATTTTGGTAGTGGTAGATAGGTTCTCCAAGATGGCTCATTTCATTCCATGTAGGAAGACGAATGATGCTAAATTCATTGCAAATTTGTTTTTTAAGGAGGTGGTCAAATTGCATGGGATTCCAAAAACAATTGTGAGTGATAGGGATGCGCCCGGGGACAGGGAAAACGCCCGGGCCGGGCATTTTGGCATGTGAAAAACGCCCGACCGGGCGATTCTGCCGTTTTTAGATTTTGTGGACCAACTTTCTATTTTTGGACCCATAGTATAAATACCTCTTGATGTCATTTCATTTCCTGAGGTTTTTGCTGAATTAAAGTTTCTACCCTAGAGAGTTTCCTCTTTGAGGATTGTATCCAATTCCTTCCTTGAAGGTTGCTTGTTTCTATCTTTGATTGATTCAAGTAGAGGTATGCATCAATGGAGTGTATCTATTGAGTAGTGGAGCCAAGGGGTGATAGAGCTAATGAAAGTTGTCTAGGGTTGTCTCCATCTTTTTGGTTAAGGTCCTATGGTTGTAGCTCTCTTATCTCATCTTTATACACATGTTTTCCATTCCTAATCTTCCATCCATTCTTGTTTAGATTCAGTTTTTGTTGGTTGGATCTTTATTATCTTTTGTCTTGTGTTGATAAATTGAAAATCAATCTCACAAAAATAGTTAGATCAAGCATCATTAAATGGGTAATCCTTGGGAAATGGATCATAAAATACATGGATCCACATCACCGCTATGATGGAGATCGGTGGAATCGGGTCCTCCTTCCTTGATGAATCCATTTGGTCCTCCCTAACTCGAAGCTCGTCCAATTCTTTCGCAAAAGAGCTTTCCTCGGCTTCTTCAATTGCAGCTATCCTTTTTAGGCTATGCCTTTCTTTCGACCACCCCCTGCTGTTGGTGGCGAATTCCTCTATTACCACCATGGCTTCCTCACCTGACTTCCTTAAGAACCCTCCATTTGCACCTGAATCAAGCATAGCACAAATCTTCTCGTTAAACCCATTATAGAGAATTCATACCTGATGGTCCACCATGAAACCATGGTTAGGGCATTTTCGGAGAAGGGCTTTGAAACGAGCAAACGCCTTGTAGAGGGGCTCGTCATGGCCTTGGATGAACTGGAAGATCTCGCTTTTGAGCTTCAAAATTGTGCCCGGCGGATAGTACTTGTCGAGGAAGGCAGCTACAATGTCCTTCCATGTGGAGACCTTTTCTCTGGGCATACATTCAAACCACTCTTTAGCAGAATCAGTTAATGAAAAGGGGAAGAGTCTTACCCTTATGGCATCGTCATCGACACCGTTCAATTTGAGAGTGTTTGAGATCTCCACAAATTTGGAGAGATGGCGGTTGGCATCCTCAGTAGCCCTACCTGCAAAAGGAGTTTGCTCGACCCTTTGAATAAGGGGCATGCGTAACTCGAAATTGTTAGCGTCAATACGAGGTCCTTCGGGAAAGGTAATCATATTTCCATGATTGAACATATTCATCACGGGTTGTATTTCCTGATTCTTCTTCTCCAAAGCCTCTCGGGCTGCCCTTTCCGCATCTCTCTCATCCATCGTAGCTTCACCATCTCCTGCAATTTCTCAATGTCTGTTCGGTCACCCATTGTTCCTGATCCTTTTTCACTTCTTATTTTCCTACGAGTTCTTTCGAGTTCCAAATCGAGCGGTTCTAGGCTGTCCTTCCCAGAGCGCGTTCGCATACAAAACCCGCAAGAACCAAAAACAAAAACGAAATAAAAACTAAAATTAAAAACTGAAAGCAATTAAAATCCAAAGTAGCAAAATTATCCGTTTGAAGATATCACTCCAAAGTGAATTGTCTTCCCCGGCAATGGCGCCAAAAACTTGATGCACTTTTTATTAGCACTAAATAAACCTGCAAGTATACAGAGTATATATAGTATAGCTAAAGGTTAGTACCGGATATCGAACACGGGGAAGGCAAACAAAAAGTGTCTATCCTCTACTAAGACTCAATTACTATTTGGAGAAACAAGTAGGTTTTGAAAACTTTTGGAAAACTCAAAACAATAAAAAGTATAGACCAACTAAAAGCAAATAAAACAAGGAGAAAGACGATAGAGATAAGGGAATCCCAGGGATGTGTGTTCACAGTTATGGTTATACAAAATTCGGACTACAATACCCTAGCACAGTTTTTACTTTGAAAGGACGAGCACCTAGCTTATGCTCATGTGATACAAACGTTGATTACAAAGTTAAGGTTGTCAATCCTAACACGTAACTCCAAAAAGCGCCTAAGACCCTTGATAAGTCCTCACTCTCAATTAACAATGTCGGTTTAAGGGAAGCTAACTGTAGTGTCTACTAAGTGAATCTAACTCGCTAGAACTCTGTCACAGTTATGAAGCAAGTTACATTAAATCATACAAGATTGTGTCACTCAATCATGCAGCATCAAGAATACTTAGGGAAGAAACAAAGTAAAAACAAAACGGATATTAAATGGAAAAAAGAATTTGTATAACCAAAGTTGTTACTAACACATCCCTAAAATCCTATGAGTTTAGTTACACATAATTGAATAAGCTAAAAACATAGATTGAAGGGAAGACAATTTGAACATAAAATTAAAGCAAATAAAACCCGTAGGTTGAATCCTTGTCATTCTTGATGTTCTTGAAATCCTTCTCCAACTCCTTGCACAAATGAAGTACCCTAGGTCTTGAGCTCTATAAAGTATTTTGCAAGTAGAAGTTCTCTCTTTTTGATGAAGCTTGAGGTCTTATTTATAGGGAAAAGCTTATCCTTGTTGTAGAAGGAAAAGATCTCCAAAATATGGTAAATCTGGGCGCAAATCTAGGGCTTCTCGGATTCACCGCCTTTCTCCGGTGGACCGCTGCACCTTGGCCGGCGGTCGCCGCGTTGGACTCCAGAGAGTCTGTTCCCTCGGCGGCGGACCGCCGCACGACTTCCGGCGGTCGCCGGACGAGACTTCTCTTCCAAGTGTATTTTTTCGAGGCGGACCGCTGCTTTGATCTGCCCGCCGGGCGCCGGCGGTCGCCGCACACATCCGCGGCGGTCGCCGGTCGCCGTCTGACTCCAGATTTCAGATTCTGCGTTTTGGCTCCCTTTTCGGCTCAATTATGCACGTTTCTCACAAAACACGTCAAAATACCAAAATAGACAAAATATGCAAATAATGGACGTGTAGAGTGACTTTGACATAAAAAATGGACCAAATAATGACCTTAAAACCGTGCAAAATCCAAGCGTATCAGTACCACCGTAGTAAAAGGAAAGAATGATGAGTTGATAGCTACTAGAGTGGTGTCCGGTTGGAGGGTTTGCATTGACTATCGTGCTTTAAATTCGGCTACTAGGAAAGACCACTTCCCCCTCCCTTTTATTGATCAAATGTTGGATAGGCTAGCCGGACATGAGTATTATTGTTTTCTTGATGGATACTCGGGTTATAACCAAATTTTGATAGCTCCCGAGGATCAACATAAGTCTGCTTTTGTGTGTCCCTATAGTGTGTATGCATATAGAAGAATATCTTTTGGGCTTTGTAATGCCCCGGCTACTTTTCAAAGATGCATGATGTCTATTTTTCATGATATGGTTGAGGACATTATGGAGGTTTTTATGGATGACTTCTCTATTTTTGGCATGACATATGATATTTGCTTGGAGAATCTAACCAAGGTTTTGCAGAGATGTGAGGAGACCAATCTAGTTCTCAATTGGGAGAAGTGACATTTTATGGTTAGAGATGGAATCGTGTTAGGGCACAAAATTTCATCCGAGGGACTTGAAGTGGATAGAGCCAAGATAGCGGCCATTGAGCAATTGCCACCTCCTTCTAGTGAGAAGGCCGTGAGGAGCTTCCTAGGCCATGCGGGGTTCTATAGGGGTTTCATCAAAGATTTTTCACATATTGCTAGACCCCTTTGTCATTTACTAGGTAAAGCTGTGAAATTTGATTTCATTCTTGAATGTGTGTAGGCGTTTGAGAAGCTCAAAGCGGCATTGGTGAGAGCTCCAATATTGATCTTTCCTGATTGGTCGCAACCCTTTGAGATCATGTGTGATGCAAGTGATGTAGCGGTAGGCTCGAATATGGGGCAAAAGAGAGGCAATCTATTCCGGGTGATATACTATGCTAGTAGAACATTGGACTTGGCTCAAGTTAACTACACCACTACCGAGAAGGAAATGCTTGCGGTGGTCTACTCATTTGACAAGTTCCGCCCTTACCTCATTAGGGCTAAGACTATTGTCTTCACCGACCATGCCGCCATCTGCCATCTTTTTGCAAAACAAGATGCGAGACCAAGACTTATAAGATGGATCTTGCTTCTTCAAGAATTTGATTTTGAGATCCGAGATAGATAAGGGTGTGAGAATGTAGTAGCAGATCATCTATCAAGATTGGAGCATGCTAGTGAAGAGGAGAAGTTGAAGTTGGTCATAAATGAAGAATTCCCGGATAAACACTTGTTCTATGTGGCTCAAGGCAAGGTGGCATGGTATGCTAACATAGTGAATTATCTTGTTGCTAAGGTAGTTCCGGATGGGCTCACGGATTATGCAAAGAAGAAGTTCTTCCACGATGTGAAGTTCTACTTTTGGGATGAGTCTTGCCTCTTTAGAAGATGTGCTCCTCAAGAGGAATGAGAATCCATTATTATGCATTGTCACTCCGCACCAAGTGGGGGACATTTTGGAGCAAACCGAACCGCGATGACGGTGATTCAAAGCGGCCTTTATTGGCCAAGTATCTATGGAGATTGCCAAAAGTTCGTGATGCAATGCAATGAGTGCCAAAGGACCGGGGGGGTGTCAAAGAAGAAGGAAATGCCAATGACCCCTATTGTGGAAGTTGAGTTGTTTGATGTTTGGGGGATCGACTTCATGGGCCCCTTTCCATCATCATGTGGCTATCAATATATTCTTTTGGCGGTGGACTATGTGTCTAGATGGGTAGAGGCTATTCCTAACCACACCAATGAATCCAAGGTTGTGATTAAGTTTGTCCAAAAGAATATTTTCACAAGATTTGGCACCCCACAAGCTCTAATTAGTGATGGAGGTTCCCATTTCAATAATCGATGGTTGACAAGTGTGCTTACTAGATATGGAGTGAAGCATAGGGTAACAACACCCTACCACCCTCAAGCTGATGGTCAAACCGAGTTAGCCAACCGGGAGGTGAAGCAAGTTCTAGAGAAGACGGTGAGCACAAATCGAAAGGATTGGTCACTTAAACTTGATGATGCATTGTGGGCATATAGGACGGCTTATAAGACACCCATTGGGATGTTGCCATACCAATTGGTATTTGGGAAGTCGTGCCACCTTCCGGTAGAGATGGAGCATCGCTCATATTGGGGTGTGAAGAAATTGAACTTGGATTTCTTGAAGGCCGGAAAGGAAAGAATGCTTCACCTCAATTTGCTAGATGAATTTAGGAATGAGGCTTATGCCAATTCCTCTATATACAAGGCAAGGTTGAAGACCTATCACGACAAGATGATTGAAAAGAGAGAGTTCTCCCCGGGGGATGCGGTGCTACTCTACAATCATAGATTGAGGTTCTTCCCGGGCAAGCTCAAGTCTAAATGGTCGGGGCCATTCACTATCAAAAATGTGATGACCAATGGAACAATGGAGCTTATTGGGGCCGATGAAAGTACTTTCATGGAAAATGGCCACAACATAAAGAGGTCCTACACAAGGGAGCAACAAGATGAGGTCTTCGTCATGACATTGACCAAATGATGAGAGCTTGAAGACCGTCGGGCAAACGACGTTAAACAATTGCGCTATGGGGGAGGCAACCCCTAGTAGGTACATTTTTATTTAAGTCAATGTGTTTTTCTCTCATTTTTAGAATTTTTCTTTTTTTTAGTGACTTGGAATAGGAAAATGGGAACGAAAGAGTGAAAAATGGAAGGAACGAAAAAAAATGGGTTGGAGTCCAGAGAGAAAACCCAACCGGGTGTTTCCCATTTCCCGGAAAACCCGGTCGGGTGTTTTGAATAAGCAAGCAGGAGTCCAGAGAGAAAACCCAACCGGGTGTTTTCCATTTTCTAGAAAACCCGGTCGGGTGTTTTGAAGAAACGTCGGGGTCCAGTAAGAAAACCCGACCGGGTGTTTTCTGATTTCCAGATCACCCAGTCGGGTGTTTTGTCGCGTATATAACACTGGCGTCGCAGAATCACCTGACAGAAAACCCGCACCCATTCTCGCGAACCCGCCCCCAAATTCGAATTCCGGTGATTTCCTCTCAATTTTTCCCTTCTAATCTCACTTCTACACTCTAATATCTCTTCTACTCTCTCTTTTACACATTTTAAACCATTTAATTGGTGGAATTTTGTGAGAACAAGGAAAGAAGCTAATTTTCGAATTCTACTTGAATTAAGCCCTAAAGGTATGAATTTCTCCCTCTATTCTTCTCTAACCATGTATTATTGTTGTTTATTAAGTGATTTATGGAAGAATATGATGCATTTGATGCATAATCATGGGTTTTTGAGGATTAAGTGTGGATTTAATGTAGAATTGCTAGAATGGGTGATAATTTAGTACTTGTGTGCATAATGTGAAGTTGAATGTGTTGATATGTTGCCTTGTTGGACATTGTTGCTCATTTGTTTAATGTTGATGAAGAGTTGGGTTTGTAGAATGATAATACAATCAAAGGATGGTGTAGTTGTGAGTAATATTGGTTTGAATTGTTAACAATTGTGATTGATTGGTTTTGGGGAAAATTTGGCTACAAGCATGAGGATTGATGATGATTTTTGTGATATTTTGAAGTGAAACCTTTGAGCTTTAAATGTTAGAACAAGGATATGATGAATTTGTGCATCTCTTGAGCTTCAATTGTGATTTTGTGCTTAGTTTCTTTTGTTATATGCTTTGATTGTTGATATATAAGCAATTATTAGGAGGTGATGCCTACTCCTGTGTTTTAAATGATTAGTTTGATGATAGAGATTAGTGAAAAGTACTCCATGATGTTAACTTGTTGAATGTTAGCCTTTGAGCAAAGTTTGGGGGAGTACTTTTACTTTGTTTGGTTGATAGATTTTTCTAGGTTTTGATTACATTGCAATCTAATACTTGGCATTGGTAGGTACAATGGTCCTTTTTAGCAACAGCATGCTCGGTCGCCCTAAGAACCGCAGAGGAGCGGGCCAAATGGAAGGCGAATATGTGGCCGCTTCGGAGGCTGCAAAAGAGGCTGTATGGCTTAAAAACTTCCTTTTGGACTTACGTGTGGTTACGAATATGCCCAAGAGCATCACCATTTATTGTGACAATTCTGGTGCTGTGGCAAATTCGAGGGAACCACGAGCTCATAAAGCGAGCAAGCACATAGAGAGGAAGTATCATATCATTCGAGATATAGTACAAAGAGGAGACATAAAAGTGGTCAAGATTGAGTCAGAAAATAACCTGGCAGATCCTTTCACAAAGGCATTAGCGGTCAAGCCGTATGAGAGCCATGTTGAAGGAATGGGAGTTCGACTAATACAAGACCTCAATCCGCTTTCAGTATAACTGGGAGAATTAGACGTTAGCACATTTTGTTTTTGTATACTCGAAAGTGTTTTGAGTATAAGTGGGAGATTGTTAGAGTTTGAATACTGTAAAACTCTTATTTTATTTTCCAAGTAATAAAACAGATTATTTTTGTCATAATGTTGTTATGTTTTACATTTAATGAATGTTAATTGCATGTTTAAATGTATAAGTTAACTTAACAAGGTCTAAGTCTTTGTTTTAGTAGATCGGGTTTTTCGTAACCCAATAACCCAATCAGATTGAGGTTTTGGGAGGGACGATCGATCCCGAGTCCCAGATTACTATAATCCTTCAGAGTCTTCCCCCTAGCTTCCAGCAGTTCAAGCTCAATTTCGAGATGAACAAGCGGAATTACACTTTGGCAGAGCTGCTGACTGAACTTCAGTCGGCGGAGGACCTTATGGTTCAAGCTAAAGTAGCTATGCTGAGTCTGGCGCCTAATTCCTCTGGCTCTAAGCCTCGCGCAAGAAAGAAAAAGGCACCAAACCCAGTGGGAGCTAAGAATGCTAAGGGAAAGAAGAAGAAGGCCGATAAGAAGCCTACTGGAAAATGCTTCAAGTGTGGAGAGAAAGGTCATTGGAAGCCAGACTGCCCTAAAAAGGGCAAGGCTACAGGTATGCACCATGCTCTAGTAGTCGAGTCATGTTTGGCTTCGACATCTACTCATACGTGGGTTATTGATACTGGAGCAACTGATCATATATGTTTTGATCCTGACTTAATGCAGGTGACAAGATGGTTACATGATCGTGAGATCGAAGTCCAGCTGGGCGACGCTACTAAAGTGGCGGCCGTTAGAGTTTGTATACTAGAAATCACGTTTCGAGTGATTGAATACTGTAAAACTCTTATTTTATTTTCCAATAAATAAAACAGATTATTTTTGTCATAATGTTGTTATGTTTTACATTTAATGGATGTTAATGCATGTTTAAATGTATAAGTTAACTTAACAAAGTCTAAGTCTTTGTTTTAGTAGACCGGTTGTGGGCGTCGTCCACTTTAAGGTAACACGGTCAGTTCTAAACAAAGAAAAAGATGAATTTCACAACCTAGTTGGAATTTGACTATCCATCGAGAAAGGTTGCAATGTCAGTCCGCATATTTCTAAGCCTTACTGAAATAAGATGACATTGGTGTGGTATAGCACTGAACGGATCTAACAGCAAGACTTGCCCTTAGGCTATCTACTGAAAGGCGAGGTCTTGATAAATATTTATTTCTTAATCAATGTAGGTTAGCATTGAGCATACGGTATTGATTATGCACTGCTGCTTTGACTTATCAAATGGTGCGGGTTTTTCGTAACCCAATTATCCTGATATATTGGGTAGTGGTGATCAATATCTAGCGGTGCTAGGATTGCTATTATATTGAATCGTGCGCGAGCTGAGTCTCGTTTGATAATTTCCTCAAGAGGAGCGCGAAACAAGGTTTTATTATTCGTAACCTAGCTAGTTGGAGTGTGATTACTCTATGAATAATAAATAAGCGTTTCATGCTAAGTCCACTCTTGGAATTAATAAGAAGTTAATTAATTAAGTCAATAGCAGACATTAATTAATTAATGGACATTTTAATCTTAAGCACGGGAAATGAAAGTTAAACGGAAACCCGGATTACTTGTAATTTCGGATTTGGATAGGGAGAGTTCAATATTACTTTTGTAGTGGCTGCTCGTAATATTCCAATTATAACTTATATTAAATTATGGGTTCAATTTAATTAGTAAAAAGTAAATTGGATGAGCTCATATCCAAAACCTTCCATAGATCCCTGTCTGGGCCCAAAAGGAACTTAATATAAATAGGAGAATAAAGGAGAAAGAAATAAAAAAATTTTATTATTGTAATTTTCGAAAATTCCCCTCCCCAGCTGAGGAGATTTTCGAATCCCTCTCCTATTCCCAAAAGGATTTCTTCTGTCTTCTTTATTTAAGTCCTAGTATTCTAGTAAGATCAGCCCACACTGATATTGGGATACAGTTCGGGAACCAGAGAGAAGATTTGTGGTCTAGTACTCAAAGCATCACGTGGAGAAGAAGCTAGCCATCTTCAATTCTTTGGAGAATTAATTAGGTATTTTTCTGCTCCGTAGAAAAGCATGTTTTAGGTTTCAATATTCTTAAAGCATGATTAATTCAAGTTATGAGCATGATACATGTGATATTTACGCGAATAGGTTTTGTCTAAATAATCTGCTAAATAGATCTGATTATTATGTGATTGATTTATGTGAGCGCTTCCGCTGCCAGTTCCTACAAGGCCGCGAACCCTAGGCGACTTCCGGTGGAAATCGAAAGCCGCGACATCGAGTGGGAGACGACAGGCAGCGATCGCGCGGCGACGCGCCGACGAGCGAGGGCTCGTGCGCGCACGCCGGTTGTAACCGCATACCCAGGTCGGAGCCTGCTGCGTTGCGTGGAGGAGACAGGCGCGGTGGTTCGTCCGAGAGCCGACGAGGCGCCGGTTCTTCGCCGGAAACCCTAGCCCTAACCCTAGAAACACCAAACCCTAGTCGCACAGCCCTTGCGGCGCACGACCGAGAGCAGCCAAGCCGAGACCGGCGGCTGCTGGTTCGTGCGAGGCCGCCGGGCAGTGGGAGTTCGCCGGAAAGGCGCGGCTCCGGCCGCGTTTCTGGGTGACGACACCGGTTGGAGGTGTCTTGGCGGTTTTCTGTCGGGAAGAATGGAGGAGGAAGCGCGCGCCTTCGGGCGCGGCCTACCGGCGGCGGTCGGGCGGCGAATTCGCCGCTCCGGCGAGCGTCTCCGGGAGGAGTCTTCGAATCTTCGTCATGTTGATTCGTGCAAACCTCGAATCGCAAGATAGAGACGAAAGATTATTTTAATGATTATTTAATTGATTAATTAATAGATAATCATTAAAAATAATATTATTTAATGAAATAAAATATTTTGGGAAGATTTCCCTAGATTTTAGGAATATTTGGATTATTTTCTATATCTATGAATATTTCATATCCTAGATGATATAGATAAGAATAATTTAATAGTTTCCTAAATATAATATATCTAGAATCTATAATAAGATAGATATATGTAAGATTACATTAAATAATATAATTTAATTTTCTTCCTAATCTTGAACTTGGAAATTATATGAATTTAATTTTTCATGTCTAATTAAGATTATAAATAATGTACTTTATTTTAGATATATCTTATAGTATGACATGAATAAGAATTAAATTCTAGATTAATAATTCCTAAACTAAGATATTAAAGATAATAAAAGATTTAATTATCCAGTCAATTAAATACCAACAGAATTTAATTAGTCTTAATCTGCCTTAAGGCTAAAGGATAATTAATTAAAACCATAACACAAATATCTAAGCGATAATTATGAACTAAAAGTTTATATATGGTCTCCATCGGTTGGACTGCCAAATTTTGTGAAGCTGATTTTCTAATATTATCGCCACCTACAGAGTAGGGACAATAATCCTACGAAAACAGTAAGTTCATAAGGGCGGACTTCTCAAATAATAAATAGAATGAACTAGAAAGTGGTTCCTAATATTATCGCCACCTACAGAGTAGGGACAATAATCCTAAGGAACTACGAGTTTCAGGGTTCAATCAGAATTTATGAGATAGCTTGGTTTTGTTATCAACACATGAACATTGTTATGGGAGTGTGTTGTAGAAATAAAATTCTGTAATGCTAAATCTGATGGTCGTGCTTAGGCAGCATTAGGCGTGTCAACCTCCAGAGGAGGAAGCTATTGATACGTCGGTGTTGTGACCAGTAAATTGTCAAAATTTTAATGCATATTAACCTCCAGAGGAGGATACAATTTATTAATTTTGCTGTTGTAAGATTTTGAAAAGTTTTATGGTTAATCTACTCAATTTCCTTACATAAGTTTATGACAAATAGTAAAATCTTCTGTTTGCAGTGCAATAAAATCCGTCAAGATGTCTTTTAATCCTCTTTCTGCCATTCTCAAAGAAAACAAACTCGAGGGCCAAAATTACATAGAATGGAAACAAAACTTGGATATCGTTCTCACAGCCGAAGAGTACAAGTTTGTGCTCACTACTCCACGCCCAGCTGTCCGGCAGCTAATGCCGCGCAAGCACTGCGAGATGCGCATAGACGGTGGCATAAGGTGAATGAGATGGCTAAGTGCTATATGTTGGCTTCTATGTCATCAGTACTCAAGCATCAGCATTCTGCCATGGAAACTGCCGCCGAGATCATGACGAATCTCGCAAATCTTTTTGGTACTCAGAATCGAACGACTAAGTCTCAAGCCTTTCGGAGTATCATGACGAAGTCTGTAATACCCGCACCCTTATTGCAGTTCTTTCGTCTTGTCAATGTCGAACTGAAGATGTAAAGTTCTCTTTTCATGAAGAGTTAATGGAACTCGAGCCTTTGATGTGAAACTTAATTCTTTTTAGTTGCAAGTAAAAGCTAAAGTAATCAAATGAACTAAACAATTGGAAATACGTTGTAGAATATCACGAATTTTCGAATAGTGTTACATAGGCAATAAAATGAACAACTAAAAAGATAAAATGTGCATGGAACAAATGGCATCGGGCCTCTTCTC
>NC_062969.1:32769505-32771120 GCF_023119035.1 Salvia hispanica
ATCACTATAGTGATGAATCTTTTTTATTTACAAGACCTGTAAGGCTCATCCTCATCCGGCTACAGGTAGTATCTGTCTGAAGCATTTGTCATGTAAAACCATTTCTCATCAATATGAACTGTGTTGTGCATTGCATGATTGAAAAGCCTCTTCATGTGTATAGTGTGTTCAAAAGGAAATAACAGGTTCTCTAGGTCCAGCAAATCCACTAGATCACGCGGTCTAGGAACTCGTTGGTCGCAGGAAATCTCGGTCGTCGGACACACAGAGAACTTCTTTCAAAAAAAACCCTCAACCACTTTACTAAACCTAGTATAGGGAAGTAGGGATCGATCCCACAGAGAAGGATGCGTAATACTCATGTTCAAGGATTTGGGTGTGTTTTTGGTGTTAGCTGCTGCCACGCATTTTTCTTGGGTTGAGGAAAACAAATTAAACTGACTTGGGAATTCTTAAAACTCCTAAGCTAACAGCTAGACCTAGGCGAAATTATAAGAGAACGTTGCAAAGGAAATTAACTGCTCAACACTTGATCTAAGAAACTACTTCACTACTAGACCTAGGAAACAAACCGACTGTGGGAACCATGACTGAAAAAGCAAGGTACGAACGAAAAGCTGGCAGAATAACTAACTCTCGTACTAACTAACAGCGACATCGTCTTCTACAACCAAATTGCGTAAAACTCATAAGAAATTTAACATGAACGAAATCAAAACAGAGCAAACTAATTTTAAATCAAATTTATGCATAAACTACGAAGAGCTAAACAGATCTGCAGACACTAGACGAAGCAAATAGAAAACAAGAAGAAAAACTCGAATCCATCTAACAGCTATCTTTCCTCACGTCGAATCCAACCTCAGACGCTAAATCCACTCCGGATCCAAGCGTCCAACACGAACTCCAACCAACAGAAACTCTTCATCACTTCAGATTTGAACAAAAAAACTCCAAACAGTCAATAAACCACAGATCTATCACCAAATTCTCATATCAAACACCACAACATCAAAATAAAACAGAGATCGACATAATACTTATAGAAATAAACTACCAGCAAATAGATCTACGCAAATCGACTTGAAATTCAACTGCTAAACGCAAATCAACAAAGCAGATGTAATACCCGCTCTTTTATTAACCTTTTCTTAACGTTTAATGTCGAACCAGAGAAACGTTTGTTTCTTCTAATTACTTTCAAATCAGAAATATTAGTCAATGACTTTGCTTGTTTGCTAAATTGAAGAGTGTCGATCGGACTATAACATATTTCGTATATATGTATTAAATACAATAAATGTCAAGAAAGAATATGAGGTTACTTTGCTGATCTAGAAAATTCGAATACATATCAAGCTACTCTCTAGTTACAAAATAAATTACACACAAGTTGATGAGAAAGAATTTAAGAATGCAAATATACAAATGTTGGGCCTCTCTTCTCGAACTCAAGATTCTTTCGGCCCAATGACTTGAAGGGCAGCCCGATGGCCCACGCAGCCAGCCCGACTGCCTTGTCTCGATCCAAGACCACATCACCAAGATTCAAAACCCTTTCCCTTATCTGCCATCAAACCTGCAATGAACAAACAAAACTAATAAATATTGTAAG
>NC_062969.1:32772620-32844346 GCF_023119035.1 Salvia hispanica
TTCTATTCGTGCGAAACTGCTCGAATAATACTGAATCGGGTTAAAAGTGGATTATAGAGTTTTACGTATACAAGCAAGATTCTATTCGAGCGAAACTTGCTCGAAACATGCTTTTCAGTATACCAAACCTAACACGATTATGTGAAGTATGATGATAGATTAAGAACTTTTAGAAAGTTACGAAATGACTAATGCATGCGAACATAGTATGCCTAAGAAGTACATTAGGCTGAACGCTCTTGAACAGTGATATAAGTTGATGACTTCCTTTCCGCTTTCCTAAGCGATAAAACGAACAAGTATATGCAAGTTAGGGCAAAACCCTAGTTTTGTTTTCAAAATGAGGAAATATAGGTGAATGGGTCTAAAAAGGGAACCCACACCTTTTCCTCTACCCTATGTCTTGACGAGACCACGATCCATAATGTTGTAATTGGAACAATTCCAAATGTACAATAATGAACCTAACAATTTATAAATAACCCATCTATTCTTAGATGGTAACGATCACACGAGATACGAGAAACTACCTACGGCACATGGGCGTCTGTTGAACGTTTTAAATGATGAGAACAACATGAAGTTCCCTTTGTCTTCATGAACTCAATCATAACCGAAATGAGCGTACCCTCGATCCAGTAAAGGAGGTGTATCCTTACACGAAAAGATATCGTACCTACGATCTAATTAAGTGATCTAGTCTTGCGTAGCAAGTCAAGGAGGCTACGCGATCTAGAAACAATGCTTATAGCACGTTGTGAAGCACGATGGAGAGTGCAATGTTTTACGAGAATGACCGTCCTGACTTATCGGGAACATTATGAAAATATGACCTTCAACGACAGTTATTAGCAGTAACACCAGGAATCCTAGCTTGGAATGTATGGTTTCCTAGAACGCTCTGATCATGTTCGAGCTCCGAAAGAACAACCAAGTGTCACATAACTGGGACAGATGATTATGATCAACAGTACTTACTTGGATTCCCATCGATTTCTTTCTATGAACCTCTTTAATGAAAATGCCCTCGTCTACTTTAGACTTTAGATTGACTTGCATTTATGCAAGTGATGCCTCACTTTTTTCCTTTCCTATGAAAGTTGTGACCCTCTTTCAGTAGATTGGCTATAGTAGTTGAGCTCCTTGTTTAGAAAATGTAAAGTGTTAAATTCTTAAGCCTGGTTATAAACCATTGATTCCAAAGTTGCTTACGACCATGTCCTCCGGGATAATCTCATTTTGAACATCCTTAACAAGGGTGTCCTGCCGTCTATTTAAGACTTTTGATTGACTCATGTTTTTACAATTAATAAGTCGCTATCATTTTTTTTCAACGAAAGTGGTGACTCACTTTCAAATCCTAAATTCAGAAGACTCATATGTTCTCAACTATCTTTGTTGATAGTTGTCTCCTACGACCCATCATTTATAAGATCAATATCCTGGGTTCTTTAACTCTCAACTTCACCCTTAAGTTGCCTATTGTTCAGACATTTTTCCTCAGAGAATGGCACAATAAGTAGAACTTTTGTTCACCTCCTTATTTGGCAACCATATTGCGGCTATTTCATCCTTATATGGGTGAACTTTTTTTTTTTTTTTTTTAGCCCAGTTCCACTACATGCATTGTTTCTAGCTCAGGATTTCTTTTTGAAATAATAAGTTAAGGCTAATGTATTGCATTTTCCTTGATGGTAGTTGACTTTTCCAAAAAAACATTTTCCTTGATGGTATTTCCATGATTTCCACATTATGCTATTGGTGAACCATGATCAACATTAAATCATGGCAATTGTTCACATTTCTAAACCCTCATGCGACTAATCATCTGAGGTCTTGACATGTTGAAACCATCATCCTTGATGTCCGGATCTAGTCAATTTGAGCGGACAATTGAACTATATTATTTGACAGCCTACTATGGAAATTGAGAGTTAGTTCAGTATCATCCTATTTTCATGACCTACCCCATGTTCTTTCAAGCTCCCATCAGAAGTGAGTTTTCAAATTCGATGGGTTTATCTAAAACCATTTGGACCGCCTGGTTCTTTGAATTGACATGATGAGTTCAATTGAACTTAGTATTTTCCTTCAATATCAATTGTCGCAAGTTGATGATGAAAATTCATAAGAGTCGAACAAGAGATGTTATCCTTGTCCACTTTGATGTTCTGGAGCCCTTCAAATTTTCAGTCATGATCCTTCTATGTTTCCTATCCAAGTTAAGACTGTTAGATTAATCTCCAAGTTCTTGATACAAGACTCTCGAGAAATGCATAGCCTTAATTCCTTTAAGATACGTATGATAAATAAGTTTCTATTACCACACGTGCAGAAAATGATACAGCATCCAGAAGCGTCGCATAATCGACAACACGAAACGTTAAAAAAAAAAACGCGTGATAGCACCACTACCCTCACCATCCCTGCTACGGGAGGAGAGAATCAAAAATTTTCTTTAAAGAGTTATCGCGAGAGAACGGATATGGAGTCCTACAATGTGGAATAAGGACAAACGTTAGCAACAAAATGCGAAGAAGTATTCTGTGATATGTTAAACCATACCCCCGATTAAGCGGTCCAAAAAGGAAATGACGATAGAGTTTTGTGTTAATCCTAGACATGAGATCGATATCATCGTGGAAAGTCATGTTAGATTATTTTACCACGAATCGCTTAGTCGAACAAAAGGGCATGGAGCCAGCAAGGTTTGGAGAAAGAAGCCAACACCTTCACTATACTATTCCTGTATTCAAGGATAAATATAATTAAAACAAAGTTTGTACTAGATCATGACAAAATGGATTACGACCAGCACAAAAGTATCCTTAGGACTACGAAAAGTAGACTACCCCAGCTAAGTAGAAGGTTACGAAGTCTAATTTGCTAGCCCTATGGCTACAATTATGACCGATGCAAGCATTAGAGAACTCCGTATGTGACGATGAAGCTTAAGATGAGGAATGGCTTCACCAGTCATAGAAAATAAATTAATCAATGGATGGCTTGAATCAGCCCTAGTATCAAAGGAAGGCACCATACGGAATGACGCCTAACGAGTCAGAAGAACTAAAGATACAGTTCCAAGAACTACTAGACCTGGGTTTCATCCGACCCAGTGTGTCACCATGGGACGCACCAGTACTCTTCGTGTAGAAGAAAGACGGAACACTGAGATGTGTATCGACTACCGAGAGTTGAAAAAGTTGACTCTCAAGAACAAGTATCCGCTACCGAGGATTGATGACCTTTTGACCAACTTCGAGGGGCGGGTGTATTCTCAAAAATGGTCTTGAGATCAGGCTATCTCCAACTGAAAGCCCGACAAGACGATGTACCCAAGACGGCGTTCCACACCAGATATGGCCGTTACGAGTTCACTGTAATGCCTTTTGGGCTTACAAATGCCCCGGCGGTGTTCATGGACCTAATGAACCGCGTGTTCCACCCATACTTGGACAAGTTCGTCCTAGTCTTTATAGATGATGTACTTATCTATTCGAAGAACGAGAAGGAACACGAGGAACATCTGAGAACCACCTTAGAGACATTGAGAGCCGAGAAGCTATATGCTAAGTTTAGCAAATGTGAGTTCTGGCTTAACAAGGTGAATTTCCTTGGACATATAGTAACGGCAGAAGGGATCCGAGTGGACCCTACAAAGGTGGAAGCAGTACAACGTTGGCAGTCACCAACAACACCTAATGAGATTCGAAGTTTCTTAGGTTTGGCTGGATATTATCGAAGGTTTATTGAAGGATTTTCTAAAATAGCCAGACCAATGACTCAACAGCTCAAGAAAGGAGCTAAGGTCAATTGGACGCAGGAATGTGAAGCAAGCTTCCAGCTGTTAAAAGAAAAATTGACCACCGCACCAGTCCTAGCCGTGCCAGCACCAGGAGCAGACTATGTGGTGTACACCGATGCATCAAAGACCGGACTCGGATGCGTACTGATGCAGAATGGCAAGGTGATTGCGTACGCGTCACGCCAACTCAGGCCGCACGAGTTAAACTACCCCACTCATGATCTGGAACTAGCAGCAGTGGTACATGCCTTGAAGATTTGGAGACATCACCTCTACGGAGTTCGATGTGAGATCTTCACGGACCACAAGAGCCTTAAGTACTTCTTCGAGCAAAAGGATTTGAACATGCGACAACGCAGATGGCTCGAATTAGTCAAGGATTATGACTGTGGTATAAATTACCACCCAGGCAAAGCGAATGTAGTGGCAGATGCCTTGAGCAGGAAGGCTACACCCCAAGTGGCCACTTTCCTCACACAGAATGAGGAGCTTATACGCGAATTTGCTAAGATGCGACTAGAGGTAGTGAGAGCACCAGAGACGGTGGAAAGTAGGATCGCCACTTTAGTGATTGAACCAGACTTAAGGGCCAGAATCGTTGAGGCTCAAAGGAGTGATGAAGCATTAGAGAAAATTCGTCTTAAAGTGAGGACGGGAAAAGAGGTGAGTTACCGCGAAGAAGCGGATAACGCCCTCACTTTTGAAGGAAGATTATGTGTGCCCAATGACGAGGCTCTCAGAAATGAGATCATGAGTGAAGCACATGAGACACCCTACACCGCCCACCCAGGAGGTACAAAGATGTATCAAGATATGAAGAAACAGTTTTGGTGGGATGGCATGAAGAGGAGCATAGCGTCGTTTGTAGAAAGGTGCCTAGCATGTCAACAAGTGAAGGCTCTACATCAACGACCCTATGGGAAATTGCAACCCCTGGAAATTCCCGAGTGGAAATGGGAGCACATTGCGATGGATTTCGTGACAGGATTGCCAAAGTCCCAACGGGGAAATACAGCTATTTGGGTGATTATAGATCGCCTCACCAAAAGCGCTCACTTCGTACCAGTTCGTATCACTTACGGATCGGACAAGTTAGCTCAGATCTATGTGCAAGAGATCATACGCTTACATGGAATACCGGTAACAATCACATCAGACCGTGATCCAAAATTTACTTCTAGATTTTGGATAAGCCTGCAGCAAGAGCTGGGCACTAGATTGAATTTCAGTACTGCATTCCATCCACAGACTGATGGGCAGTCTGAAAGAACGATCCAGACTTTGGAAGATATGCTGAGAGCCGTAGTGCTCGATCGTGGAGGAAAGTGGGAGCCAGTGTTACCACTTATAGAGTTTGCTTACAACAACAGTTATCAGGCAACTATAAACATGGCCCCATATGAAGCATTGTATGGGAGGAAATGTAGATCACCGCTTTACTGGGATGAAGTCGGTGAGAGAAAGACGCTTGGACCGGATTCTGTAGAGGAAATGATAGAGATCGTCCGCCAGATCCGTGAGAGAATCAAGGAAGCTCAAGATAGGCAAAAGTCTTACGCAGATGCTCGCCGAACCGATCTGCAGTTCAAGGCGGGAGACAAAGTTTTTCTGAAGGTATCCCCGTCTAAAGGAATTACGAGATTCGGCGTCAAGGGCAAGCTAAGACCACGTTTCATCGGACCCTACGAAATTCTAGAAGAAGTCGGTCCGGTGGCGTACAGATTGGCACTCCCACCGAGTTTCGGGAATGTGCACAATGTTTTCCATGTGTCACAATTGAGGAAATATGTGTTCGACCCAAAACACATAGTCCACCAAGAGGAAATGGTTTTGGAACCAGACTTAAGCTATGAAGAGAAGCCAGAGGCAATCTTGGACAGGAAGGTCAAGGAATTGAGGAATAAATCTATTGTAACAGTGAAAGTTTTATGGAAGCATCATGGTCACGAGGAAGCTACGTGGGAATTGGAAGACAAGATGAAGGAAAGGTACCCAGAGCTTTTTGAGTAAAACAAGCAAAATTTCGGGATGAAATTTTCGTTAAGGAGGGTAGAATGTAATACCCGCACCCTTATTTCAGTTCTTTCGTCTTGTTAATGTCGAACTGAAGATGTAAAGTTCTCTTTTCATGAAGAGTTAATGGAACTCGAGCCTTTGATGTGACACTTAATTCTTTTTAGTTGCAAGTAAAAGCTAAAGTAATCAAATGAACTAAACAATTGGAAATACGTTGTAGAATATCACGAATTTTTGAATAGTGTTACATAGGCAATAAAATGAACAACTAAAAAGATAAAATGTGCATGGAACAAATGGCATCGGGCCTCTTCTCCGGGCCGAAAGTCGCGGCCCGTATCCGATCAGCCCGTTGGGCCCGAGGCATCAAGCCCGTCTCGGACAGCAGCTTGGCAGCCCAAGCCCTTTCCCAACCTGCAAAGTAGAGACCAGCTTAGTTACTAAAGAACAAAAGAAACTAAAAGGAACTCTTACCATGAGGAAGGAGACAACCTCTCTTTAGTTGGAAGACCAAAGACTTACCCAAAAGGGGCAAGTCCATCCTGCAAATCCTCCACACTAATGCAGCACCTGTTTTCTCACCAGCCACAAGCAAACAATGGAAGTTAATAGCTAAGTACACACCAGCCTTTCCTAGTCACACAAACCACCAAAATAAGTAAATGAGAAGTCCTTTGTCCTAAGCAAAACACCAAATTTCTTTGATCAAAAGTAGTGGAGAGAAGGAAGTAAGGGATTTCCTGCAGCTTGCAAACAAATAGAATTATGAACTAAAGTACTAAGAGAGCATGTGAGAACAAGTAAATTAATTAGTCAAACACCTAGTACTCCAAGTAACACCAAAATGTGTCAAGTAGAAGGCTGCATTGAGGATCAAAAACAAGAGATATGCTGGGAAAGAAACCAAACGAGGTCAGCCTCATTAACTTCTCCTAAGGTACACAAAATCAGCCTATAAAAACCCCTCCACACCACATATGAACTCCCTTTCACATACTTCAAAATTTCCAGCAGTAAGAAGAGTTAGAGAGTGAGTAAGGAGAGTTAGAGTAAGCAGAGAGTAATAGTAAGGAAAGGAGTGACGGAGCTCCCTTGCACCACCAGCTTGAACCAAAATCCGCCAGCCACTCAAAGAGGTAACCACCACATCCATTTTATTACATCCATTCTAGAACATCAAATATTAGGCACATCATGATAGACTTTAAACCACAACACAGTAACTATAAGTTTTACAACAAAACTTCAGCCGATAGAAGCACAGAAAAGTAGACCAGCACTTCAGTTTTTCCATGTTCAAAATGCAAAATTTACAGTAGCACATTTATGTAGAGACTCATTCCAGGGAGCTAATGTTCCCTCTAAAATCAACCTTAAATCACAATAATCAAAAAGTCTCCAACATAGCTACTGCCCAAGTTTCAAACAAATATACTATGATGTAAGGGAGTAAAAGAACTTAGCTTTAAGGCCGGCGAACAGCGGCGGCGGCGGCGCTGGTCTGCGAGGCGGACCGAGCAGCGCTTGCCTCCGCCGGAGATGTCAGCGACGGCGCTGAGTCGCCGTGAAAGGACGGGAGGCAGCAGCGGCGAGCTGCGATGACGGATGCCGCCGCGGAGAAACGGCGAGGCCTCGCGAAGCGGCGGCGGCGGCGCTGGTCTTCGAGGCGGACCGAGCAGCGTCTGCCTCAGCCGGAGATGTCGGCGACGGCGCTGAGTCGCCGTGAACGAACGAGAATGAACATAGGGGGAATTACAGAGGCGATGCCTCCCCTCTTTGTCTGACTGCGCAGCAATGCGGAGGAGCTGGAGTGATGGCTCTGAAGCCGCTGCTGTGTAATCGATGGTACAAATACAAGAGCGAACCGGGGAGGAAGAACGGGCTCCCGGCGGATGGCGGATGGCAGCGTCGGACAGAGGCGCTATTTTTCCCCAAATCTTTGCGCGACGACAGCGGCAAGGGCTCGTCGCCGGTCCATAGCTGGCGGCGTTGATGGCGAGACAGCGGCGACCCGACGACCGGCGCGGCGAACGGCGAACGGCGAGGAAGAGGAGCCGCCGATTTCTCTTCCAAGTTAGGGTTTTTGATTTGGGGGAATAGAGAAATTGAGGGAGAGAGGCCGATGGCTTTTGAGAGGAGGGAGTAAATTAGGCCTCTCCCTTTTTCTTTCATTTGGGCCTCTATTAATTAAATACATGGGGTAAGGTTTTATATAGAGAATGGATTAATTCTTTTAATAATCTAAGAAGTTGGGCTAATAATTAAAATAAAATAGGAGTTTGGCTCTAGCCTAATTAAATCATGAGCCCACCTATGTTGCTCAATCAAATAATTGAGGTTAAGTAATGGTCCGCAAATTAATTCTACGATGATAAATTTAATTCCCGGACTTTAGTATTAGCGCTCGAATAATTTATGGTACGAAATGATGAATAGACCTCGAGTCTATTTTAGTGCTTGAATAAAATATATAGGAGGTAACGCTCTTTCGTTAAACGAATAATTGGTAGACCTCCACACCAAACTAAATCGCAAGATTTATTTAGTGCTCAAGGACTTCTTATGAATTAAGGAAAAAGGAATAAAATGATCACGCACTTAGGATGCATTCATGTTTAAGCTTAATGGATATCTCAAAATCTAATTAAGTATCATTTTATTTCCTAAAGGGACGTCTTCACGCATCGTCTAAGGCCAAGTTAAAGAACTTACGGATAGAGATTTTGCTTTGAGGTGGGCATTCTTTTAAAACGTGATTTCAGTATGAAAATGTGATTCTTTGCTCAAGTATGTTGTCATGCCATGTTTTGTTTTATGATTATCTATCTGCTTGGCTATGCCAATTTAAGTTAAAACGAATTCGGGTCCCAGTAGGGCCGCAAACCCTACTCGGACTAGTGTACACATAAGGGGACCGTGAGCTAACAAAGGAGTTGGCCGGTCCAGTGACCGTCGTGGAATGTGGCCACATTCCCGGTTCACATCAGTTTCAGATATGGTATATCTATGTTACGTGATTGCGCAATCAAATCTTAATGAAAAGAAAAGGATTTAGTGACTCGGGCCTTTTTAAGTAAAACCCCGTGATCACTCAACTGTGGCATTGACAATTTAAAATAGAACTGTTTTTGGCAATGTGCTCACTGAGTATATCAAATACTCAGCCCTGCATGTTATTTTCAAATGTGCAGGTTGAACGTGGACGAGCAGGCGAAGGTGTTGGGAACGATCCTTAAATAAGTAGATAGGTAGCCCAAGGTAGTATGTCTCCATACATACTACTTTGTCTTGGACTTTTCCGCTGCATTAGGACTTGTACTAGGAATTTATGAACCTAGACCGCACTCTGATTTTATTTTGGCCTTGAATCACATTCGCCTATGAGACTAATGCCCTATATTCAACTTATCAATCATGTTTATCCCGTTTCATTATTTTCTAAAGTATTATTTAGTCACGTATAGATGCAGTCACTACCACTAGGGAGAATGTGGTCGTGACAAAGTCTATGAAGGAAGGCTCGTCTGTGAGGCAACACGTCCTCGAGATGATGAGTCACCTCAACCAGATTGAGGTTTTGGGAGGGACGATCGATCCCGAGTCCCAGGTTACTATAATCCTTCAAAGTCTTCCCCCTAGCTTCCAACAGTTCAAGCTCAATTTCGAGATGAACAAGCGGAATTACACTTTGGCAGAGCTGCTGACTGAACTTCAGTCGGCGGAGGACCTTATGGTTCAAGCTAAGGTAGCTATGCTGAGTTTGGCGCCTAATTCCTCTGGCTCTAAGCCTAGAAAAGGAAAGAAAAAGGCACCGAACCCAGTGGCAGCTAAGAATGCTAAGGGAAAGAAGAAACAGCGGGGTGACAAGAAGCCTACTGGAAAGTGCTTCAAATGGGAGACGTTTATTTACGTTTTTCTAGTGATAGATTTTTTATTTTGAAGAATGTTTTGTTGATACCTTCTTTTAGAAGAAATTTAATTTCAGTTTCTAAATTGTCTTTTGATGGATATTCGATTTCTTTTAATGACAATTGCGTTATTAAGAAAGATGGTTCTTATATCTGTCGTGGTATCATGGAAAACAATCTGTACACAATCACTTCTACACAATTTAATCAACGTAAATCAGAACTCAATGCTACATCAAAAATTTCTAAGAAAAGAAAAGAACCTTCAAGTTCAATGAATGAAACGTACTTATGGCACCTTAGACTTGGTCATGCCAACGAAAGAAGGATTCATGCGATGGTTGATCAAGATCTTATTAAAGGTCTTGAGAAGGAACCATTTTCGAAGTGTGAGTCCTGTCTCGAAGGCAAGATGACTAAGAGACCTTTTAGGTCAAAGGGGAATAGGGCCAAGGAAGTACTTGAGCTCATTCATACTGATGTGTGTGGACCAATGTCAACCGAGGCAAGGGGCGGTTTTCGATATTTCGTCACCTTTACAGATGACTACTCGAAAATCGGATACATCTATTTGATGCGCTACAAGTCTGAAACTTTTGACAAGTTCAAGGAGTTTAAGGCTAAAGTAGAGACGCATCATGGTAAGAGTATCAAATGCCTGCGATCTGATCGCGGAGGCGAATACCTAAGTGCCGAGTTTTTGGACTATTTATCAGTGGCGGGAATTCAATCCCAAACGACTGCACCGGGCACACCCCAGCAGAATGGCGTGGCTGAAAGAAGGAATAGGACCTTATTGAATATGGTCCGGTCGATGATGAGTTATGCACGGTTACCTGTTTCGTTTTGGGGTCATGATTTGCTTTCAGCAAACTATCTCTTACACAACTTACCTTCTAAATCTGTTCCTACTACCCCATATGAGTTGTGGAATGGGCGAAAGCCCAATCTGGAACATCTCAGAGTATGGGGGTGTCCGGCTCATGTATTGGAAAAGGATCCAACTAAGCTGGAATCTAGGACGGAGGTTTGTGTGTTTATAGGATACCCTAGAGGAACAAAAGCTTATGAATTCTATAGTCTCAGAGATCAGAAAGTGATTGTGAGCACTCATGCCACATTCTTAGAGGAAGACTATGTAATGAATCATAAGTCCAGCAATGAGATAGCTCTTGAAGAGCTAACTCAAGTCACAACTTCCATTAACCAAGAACAATTACCTAGTGTAACAACAATTCCAGAAATTTCAACTAATACTCCAGATATTGTAGTGCCGCGCCGCAGTGGGAGGGTCTCTCATGAGCCCGATAGATACATTGGTTTGGGTGAGTGCATGGATCACTCCTCGGACAGCAATGTACTTGATCCCTGGAATTTTGCAGAGGCGCAGGCAAATGTCGATCATTGCGAATGGGTGAAAGCAATGGATTCGGAAATACAATCAATGATAGACAAAGACGTCTATGATTTGTCTGTCCTACCCGAAGGCTGTATTGCCATTGGGAGCAAGTGGATATACAAAGTCTTTAAGGCAAGACTAGTGGCTAAGGGGTATACCCAAAAGGAAGGCATCGATTACGATGAGACCTTCTCCCCAGTGGCCATGCTCAAATCGATCCGTATACTTTTGTCTATAGCAGCTTACATGGATTGGTCTCATGTATGCTATGCTTTGTACTAGACCCGATATCTGCTTTGCTGTTGGCATGGTAGCAAGATATCAATCAAATCCCGGCCAAGGACATTGGACTGCCGTAAAGAACATACTCAAGTACCTTAATCGGACTAAGGACTATGTTCTAGTTTACAATGCAGCCGAGCTCTGTCCTTTAGGATATACAGATTCAGATTTTCAAGCTGATGTAGATTCGAGAAAATCAACTTCCGGATATGTGTTTACCTTAGGAGGTGGAGCTGTAATTTGGAAGAGTGTAAAGCAGAAATGCATTGCAGACTCTACCATGGAAGCCGAGTATGTGGCCGCTTCGGAGGCTGCAAAAGAGGCTGTATGGCTTAAGAACTTCCTTCTGGACTTAGGTGTGGTTGCGAATATGCCCAAGAGCATCACCATTTATTGTGATAATTCTGGTGCTGTGGCAAATTCGAGGGAACCACGGGCTCATAAGGCGAGCAAGCACATAGAGAGGAAGTATCATATCATTCGAGATATAGTGCAGAGAGGAGACATACAAGTGGTCAAGATTGAGTCAGAGAACAACCTGGCAGATCCTTTCACGAAGGCATTAGCGGTAAAGCCGTATGAAAGCCATGTTGAAGGAATGGGAGTTCGACTAATTCAAGACCTCAATCCGCTTTCAGTATAAGTGGGAGAATTAGACGTTAGCACATTTTTTTGTATACTCGAAAGTGTTTTGAGTATAAGTGGGAGATTGTTAGAGTTTGTATACTAGAAATCACGTTTCGAGTGATTGAATACTGTAAAACTCTTATTTTATTTTCCAATAAATAAAACAGATTGTTTTTGTCATAATGTTGTTATGTTTTACATTTAATGGATGTTAATGCATGTTTAAATGTATAAGTTAACTTAACAAAGTCTAAGTCTTTGTTTTAGTAGACCGGTTGTGGGCGTCGTCCACTTTAAGGTAACACGGTCAGTTCTAAACAAAGAAAAAGATGAATTTCACAACCTAGTTGGAATTTGACTATCCATCGAGAAAGGTTGCAATGTCAGTCCGCATATTTCTAAGCCTTACTGAAATAAGATGACATTGGTGTGGTATAGCACTGAACGGATCTAACAGCAAGACTTGCCCTTAGGCTATCTACTGAAAGGCGAGGTCTTGATAAATATTTATTTCTTAATCAATGTAGGTTAGCATTGAGCATACGGTATTGATTATGCACTACTTTGACTTATCAAATGGTGCGGGTTTTTCGTAACCCAATTATCCTGATATATTGGGTAGTGGTGATCAATATCTAGCGGTGCTAGGATTGCTATTATATTGAATCGTGCGCGAGCTGAGTCTCGTTTGATAATGTCCTCAAGAGGAGCGCGAAACAAGGTTTTATTATTCGGAACCTAGCTAGTTGGAGTTTGATTACTCTATGAATAATAAATAAGCGTTTCATGCTAAGTCCACTCTTGGAATTAATAAGAAGTTAATTAATTAAGTCAATAGCAGACATTAATTAATTAATGGACATTTTAATCTTAAGCACGGGAAATAAAAGTTAAACGGAAACCCGGATTACTTGTAATTTCGGATTTGGATGGGGAGAGTTCAATATTACTTCTGTAGTGGCTGCTCGTAATATTCCAATTATAACTTATATTAAATTGTGGGTTCAATTTAATTAGTAAAAAGTAAATTGGATGAGCCCATATCCAAAACCTTCCATAGATCCCTGTCTGGGCCCAAAAGGAACTTAATATAAATAGGAGAATAAAGGAGACAGAAATAACACAATTTTCATTATTGTAATTTTCGAAAATTCCCTTCCCCAGCTGAGGAGATTTTCGAATTCCTCTCCTATTCCCAAAAGGATTTCTTCTGTCTTCTTTATTTAAGTCCTAGTATTCTAGTAAGATCAGCCCACACTGATATTGGGATACAGTTCGGGAACCAGAGAGAAGATTTGTGGTCTAGTACTCAAAGCATCACGTGGAGAAGAAGCTAGCCATCTTCAATTCTTTGGAGAATTAATTAGGTATTTTTCTGCTCCGTAGAAAAGCATGTTTTAGGTTTCAATATTCTTAAAGCATGATTAATTCAAGTTATGAGCATGATACATGTGATAATTACGCGAATAGGTTTTGTCTAAATAATCTGCTAAATAGATCTGATTATTATGTGATTGATTTATACATGGTCCGCTCGATGATGAGTTATGCACGGTTACCTACTTCGTTTTGGGGGCATGCTTTGCTATCAGCAAGCTATCTCTTAGACAACTTACCTTCTAAATCAGTTCCTACTACCCCATATGAGTTGTGGAATGGGCGAAAGCCCAATCTGGAACATCTCAGAGTGTGGGGGTGTCCGGCCCATGTATTGGAAAAGGATCCAACTAAGCTGGAATCTAGGACGGAGGTATGTGTGTTTATAGGTTACCCTAGAGGATCAAAAGCTTATGAATTCTATAGTCTCCGAGATCAGAAAGTAATTGTGAGCACTCATGCCACATTCTTAGATGAAGACTTTGTAATGAATCATAAGTCCAGCAGTGAGATAGCTCTTGAAGAGCTAACTCCAGTCACAACATCCATTAACCAAGAACAATCACCTAGTGTAACAACAATCCCAGAAACTTCAACTAATACTCCAGATGTTGTAGTGTCGCGTCGCAGTGGGAGGGTCTCTCATGAGCCCGAAAGATACATTGGTTTGAGACAGTGTATGGATCACTCCTCGGACAAGAATGTACTTGATCCCTGGAATCTTGCAGAGGCGCAGACAGATGTTGATCATTGCGAATGGGTGAAAGCAATAGATTCGCAACTATAATCAATGGTAGACAAAGACGTCTATGATTTTTCTATCCTACCCGAAGGCTGTAATGCCATTGGGAGCAAGTGGATATACAAACGTAAACGTGGACCCGATGGACGAGTTAAAGTCTTTAAGGCAAGACTAGTGGCTAAGGGGTATACCCAAAGGAAAGGCATCAACTAAAATGAGACCTTCTCCCCAGTGGTCATGCTCAAATCGATCCGTATACTTTTGTCTATAGCAGCTTACATGGATTGGGAAGTATGGCAGATGGACGTTAAGACTGCGTTTTTAAACGGGAGTCTTGAGGAGACCATCTACATGGAACAACCCGAAGGCTATGTGGTAAAGGGCAAGGAACACATGGTTTGGAAGCTTAAGAAGGCCATTTATGGCCTCAAGCAAGCATCTAGATCATGGAACCAGTGTTTCGATCAAACAGTTCAAAAGTTTGGATTCGAAAAATGCCCTAATGAAAGTTATGTGTATAAGAAAGTTGAAAAGGGAAATGTTGTGTTCTTAGTTTTATATGTAGATGACATTCTTCTAATTGGAAACAATAAAAAGATGTTGTCATCGGTGCGAACTTGGTTGTCCAGCGGTGCTAGGATTGCTATTATATTGAATCGTGCGCGAGGAGAGTCTCGTTTGATAATGTCCTCAAGAGGAGCGCGAAACAAGGTTTTATTATTCGGAACCTAGCTAGTCGTTTCATGCTAAGTCCACTCTTGGAATTAATAAGAAGTTAATTAATTAAGTCCATAGCAGACATTAATTAATTAATGGACATTTTTATCTTAAGCGCGGGAAATGAAAGTTAAAAAAAATGGAAACCCAGATTACTTATGATTTCGGATTTGGATGGGGAGAGTTTAATATTACTTCTGTAGTGGTTGCTCTTAATATTCCAATTAAAGCTTATATTAAATTGTGGGTTCAATTTAATTAGTAAAAGGTAAATTGGATGAGCCCATATCCAAAACCTTCCATAGATCCCTGTCTGGGCCCAAAAGGAACTTAATATAAATAGGAGAATAAAGGACACTGAATCATCACAATTTTATCTTAAAATTTTCAAAAACTTCGCCCCCCTCACATAGAGCTGGTCGAATTTTCCTCCTCTCCTCTTAGGAGTAGAATTTCTGTCTTCTTTATTTAAGTCCTAGTATTCTGGTGAGATCAGCCCACACTGATATCGGAGTACAGTTCGGGAACCAGAGAGAAGATCCGTGGTCTAGTATTCAAAGCATTACGTGGAGAAGCTGCTAGCCATCTTCAATTCTTTGGAGAATTAATTAGGTATTATTTCTGCTGCGTAGAAAAGCATGTTTTAGGTTTCAATATTATTAAAGCATGACTAATTCAAGTTATGAGCATGATACATGTGAGAATTACGCGAATAGATTTTGTCTAAATAATCTGCTAAATAGATCTGATTATTATGTGATTTATTTGTGCGATTAATAATTGTTAAATTATGTTAACCTGTCGCACCGCTTCCGTTGCCATTTCCTTCACCAACCTCAATGCCCGGTTCGATGAATTTCGCGGCCCCTGGCAGCATCCACCTCCGCCTCCACAGTGAAGGTCCATGGGAGACCCACTCACTTTCAAACTTATCCTAGCTTTGCTTGGAATAAGTTTGGGGGGGTGTCTAGTGAATTCCCTCTTCTATCTCTCTCTTTCTCTCTCATACTCTCTATTTGATGATACCCCGCCTGTACCCCTATTTTTTTGATGATGATATGTGGGCATGTAATCTTAACTCATGTTATTCTTCGATTTTGGATTTTGGGGAGTGTTTCCTTGTTTCCTTGTTCCAATTGTTTTTGTGTTTATGTTTACTTTTAGGATTGTTTTTCTTGTTTTCTTAGTGTGTTTAATAATCTCCCTCGGGTAGAATGATAGTAGGGTGAGAGAAAGTGATGTTTGAACGAGTATGAGGATTTGTTGGAGGAGTTGCCAATGATGATTTTTGTGCAAATTTTTTTCGAAAATCTTGTGGATATGGCTAAGTAACGTGTAATTTTCATTTCTAATTGCCTAAAGTGAATCGCATGGTGCCTTGTCTTTTGCCAAAATGACCTTGTGATAATTAAGCCTATATTATCCCTAAATGTGTGTTTTATCTCAAGTATGTCATATGTTTCTAGAACTTGCTCGCGATCTCCTTGAGTCTACATAGTGGCTATGGAGATAAGGGAGGATGTTAGGCCATTTTTATTAGCCAAATCCTATTTTTACCCGTTATGTTAATAATCCTTGTTAGCCCACTTTGAGCTTATAAACCTTTTCTTTGACAAACCGAGGGGTTGGAATTTTTTATATGGTACTTTTGAAAAATCAAAGATAAATGAAAATTTGGAAGTGGTGTTGGCAAATAAAAAACAAGTTTGATGAGGTAGAAGAGAAAAAGAAAGAAAGAAAAAAAAAATAGTGATGATACCATGCAAAGCATGGAAAAAAAGAAAAGAAAAATGAAAGTGACAAAGAGTGAATAATTGGTATTTGGTGAAAAGGGTATCTTGAAGGTTGAAAAAGAGATGAAGAACAAAAGGGGAATGTGGATAGATGGGAAGAGTCTAGGCAAAGCCTAGAACTAGCTAAGATTGGGGAAGAAAGTTGGTGAAGTTGAATATGTCATATCTTGGGGATTAAAGTCACTTTAGCCAAAAATTACCTCACCTATCCAAAAAGCCTACATTACAACCTATAGAAAAGACCTTTCGGACCTTAGATCTTTAATCACACCGTAGTAGAGGAGAGTGTAGATTTCGAGCAAGCATATGGTAAACTATGCATGATTTGATGATTTGAGAGTTATGTCATGAGCCTATACACTTTGAGAGTGAGTGAAATTTCTAAAATGCACATTGCATTTTCTCCTTTTGAGGGCAAATTGGCAAGGTTGAGTACATGATAGTAGCTTGAAACAATACTTTATAATGTTATACTCCCTCCGTCCGCGAATAGGAGTCCCGGTTGGCCATTTTCATCCGTCCGCTATTAGGAGTCCCGGTTAGACATTTTATCTTGGGAGTATAAAAAATGACCCCACTTTTTCCTTAATTTAGAAGCTGCAATTAATTTTAATCCACTTTGATTGCAAATAATAATATAAATGGGTCCCACATTCCACTATCACACACTTAAATTATTACACTCAAACTTTTCTTAAAACCCGCACCCAACTCAACTGGGACTCCTATTCGCGGACGGAGGGAGTACTTGTCTACGAGGCCATTGATACTTGTTGATTACTTTATTTCTACTGAGGCAATGATGACACTCCAGCATCCTTACATGAGTTTGTTTTCTTATTTTCTTGTTCTTGTTTGGGGACAAACAAGTGTTTAAGTTTGGGGGAGTTGACCAACTCATATTTAGGCTTGTTTTATGGGTGATTAGAGAGTGCTTTTGATGATTTAACATGTTTAATATAGGTTTTTCACCACATATACACTAATTAGATGAGTTAATGGGTTAGTCGTAGTTTTGTGATGAAATCAGGTTGAAACGAGCCGAAGCTGAATTTTGAGGAGTTTTCCAGAGAGAAAACCCGACCGGGTGTTTCCCATTTCTCGGAAAACCCGGTCGGGTGTTTTGAAGAAATCGAGCTTCGGGAAGAAAACCCGGTCGGGTGTTTCACCACTTACAAATCACCCGACCGAGTGTTTTGTATACGTGCTCACTTAATCCTGATTTTCACTCCGAGTATAAAAGGGTTCTCACTCATTTTCGAATCCTAACTTCCCCCACTGCAAAATTGAGAGAGAAATCGAGAGATTCAAGAGGATTGAAGGCAAGGAGGCTTCCATCTTCAAGATATTGAAGAAGAACATTCTCCCCAACATCAAGTCCACCTTAGGGAGTTCTATTTTCTATTTCTACTATGTTTTCCTTTGTTCTTCTTGTATTTTCTTTTGTTTTTAGCTTCCACTATGTGTAGCTAAGTCTTTATTAGGGATATTGGTGAAGTTTGTATGGAATCCATGGGTTAAATCTTTATTTATGCTTATCTATCTCTTTTGTGATGGTCTTGTTGGTTATTGGGCTTTTTCATTGTCTAATTGCTTAGCTACCAATTGGATGTCTTGTTCTAATCATTGTCATTGAGAGATGCTTGGTTAGATTGTTAAATAATCAACAACTCCGTGCGTTTTATGTTATCGAGAGATGCATAGCTAGAGAGATGGCTTCGGTCCGTAGGTTTTAGGAGTCGGTCTTGAAGTGTAGGGAGGAGACTCCGACATTAGAGGCCGATCAACGCGTTAGATGCACCCGAGAGGGGGTCTAACCAATTAACCCGACCTTCCCAATTTGTGTGAAAACTACCTTTTATTTGCTTTACATTCCTAATTTTCTCTTATTTGTTTACTTGTTTTTTTATCTTAGTTAAGAAAAACTAAAAACCCTTTCTATTAGTCTAGATAGTGTTCAAAGTTGCATCATAGTACTCAAGCCGTCATTTAGTCTTCGAGGATCGATAATTTCAACTTGCCACGTGCTACATAACCCATACACTTGTGGGTGACATATTGATTGCAAATTTAGCATGAGTCACGGGTAACCCGAACACGACTCGAATTTTCGTTGTTCTTAACGTGTCGACCTAATAAGGACTCGAACCCAATAAGCTTTGATCCAAACCCATTAATTTCGTACAGATTCGTGTCGGGTTATCGTATCATGCCAACAGTTGCCAACCCTACATAAAAGAACTGTTATTAGTCCTGCTATTTATAAAAAGAAAAAGAAAAAGAAAAAAATAAGAGCTGTGATCGATGATAAATGGTCAAGGGTCTTCTGATTTTACGCCGAATCGGTGGTTCAAAAAAATCTGGTTCCTTCTCCGCGGCGCAAAAACCGGTTCGGTCCAACATTGTTATCCTCAACCCTACAGGCGCACGATAGCATAGCGCCCCTCTTTTCTCGTTCCTTCTCCGCGGCGCTTTATCTCGCCAGCCTCACCAAAGGAATTTCTCCTCAATTCAATTGCGAAACCCTATCTCTATGCCTCCAACACCACGACCTCCGAAAACGCAGCTCAATAAATATTGACATTTAAGCTCTGATTTATCCGTCGTCGATTCCGTTTTCACCCGTTTTAGAGGTATCTTTATTCAATTTGATCGAATCTGTTGATTTCATTCGCTATTTGATTTTTTTTTTAAATCGTGATATGATTTTAACCGTGTATGATTTTCTTGGTTTAAGAGCAAGCGTCCGAGTAAATTTCAGTATCATACGGGAGATTTGCGATTGTTTTTAATTTTTTTTAAATTGATCCTTATGTTTTTCATGCTCTGTTTATGTGTTCGATCAGCAAAAAACAATACCTTTCATCGGTTGATGATGTTGTATCTCAATTTTCTTTCCTTCGATTGAATTTTCTCGATGTTTTTCATGCGCTGTTTATTCGTGCTATCCAAAAAAATTCTAATTTTTGTATTGATGTTATAGTCCAGGAAAAAAATTTGGCTGTAATTGATTGATTAATGTTATTTTTCAATTTTGTATTCGCGATTGAATTTGATATCATCTGCATCCCACCATACAAATGATGATCTGATGATGATCTGATATTGTCCGATTGAATCTCCTTTCCTTCAAGTGTCTTAGGAAATACCTACTTTTTTTTTCATTCAATGTTGCAAATCGGTTAGGGATTTGAATATGTTTAGGCGAGTTTGTGTTGTATGAGTATGTAAATATTTACATGTGTTTGTTATATTATACAGTTAAGTGATATGTTAGATGCTTAGAAATCTGAAATGAAGATGCCACAACCTGTCATTAAGCAAATAAAGAATGAACCAATATGTGGTTTGGGTTTGATATTATCATTTGGATGTGAGGAATTTGTTTTATATACCTATATTACAACTAGTTTTCTCTGTTGGATGTTCCTTGTGCTACATTAAACAAACTATTTATTCATTCAGTTGTTTGGCATTTGGCATCTGGTAATTAATTGCAGCAATTTGCGGATCCGAGTTCAATTAATATTTGAAATATGTTTACATTTCTGTCTTCAGTGTTGGGGATTCAAGTCTTATGAGACCAGAATCCATATGTTCTGTTTGTATCTAGCAATTCATTAGAGCAATGCGAGGGTATGAAAAAGATGTAAGCAACTCACCATCTTCAAATGTATTGGCAGGTGTCTTTCGGGATACTTCTGAGATTTTAATTTTCCAAAAACATATATTTTTCTAATAGCAGGAGTATGAAAATTGGGATGAGTATGAGGAAGATGGAGAGGAGCAAGAAGAGGAAGAAGGTGGTGATGATGATTATGAAGAAGTTCATCAGCCCACCCAGGAAGAGTTGGATTACCTTGCTATCAGGCAAAAGTTAAAAGAGTCGATCAGAAAGAAGATGAAGAAGGATGCAGGGACTGCGAACTCTGCCTCCCGCAACAAAGTGAATGCATCACGTAAAGACAAGTGAGCTTACCTCAAAATTTGATCATCTTGATGTTTTTTGGATACTGTATTGAGTGAAATGAATTGGTATACATGCCTATGAAGGTCTTTAATTTGCTATGGGTTTATTCAACCATTTTTATGCACAATTTTGGGTGCTTGAGCATTTTGAATGGTTGATTTTTGTGCTAAAGATTTTACTAATATAAATATATAACACAAGCTTTGTTGATTAATCAGCAAGGATGCTATAGCTGTATTGCATATTTATATTATAGTTGTATTGCACCCAGATCAAACTAATGTTGATGTTAACTTGTAATACTTGCAGCTATGGTTCTTTCTTTGGGCCTTCACAGCCAATTATTGCTCAGAGGGTAATCCAAGAAAGCAAGTCCTTGTTGGAGAATCCAGATCTGGCAGCAAGAATGTGTAAAAGTAGCCAAAAGGTACACTTCAGTTCTGTCCTTTTTATGTTGGTACTGTTGCTTTGATGTTGTTATGCTTTCCCTTTTTTACTTCTTGAACCTTAGATGGGCCAAAGATTTACATGTGTAAATTTTAATCTAAATAACTGACATTTCAAGCTAATGACCTAGAGAGGCGTGGTTAGTTGAATTTTGATATCAGCAAGAATCATCACTACAGTTTTGTAGTCAGTTGAATGTACTGCATTAGGATGCCTGATAGCGATTAGGTAGTTGTTGTCAGAGAACAGACAGAAGAGCAAGGCCCTACCCCAAAACTACCGTTCTTAAATAAACAACTGATCAGACATTTAGCTCTTCCAGTAAGGAGCTATTTATAATCTACTAATGAAGACTCCTACTCAACAAAGACTACTCCAAAGATACAAGTAGACTCTAAACTGACTTAACTCTAAAAGATAAAAAGTCAATAAGCAATAATAAATAAACTACTCCATCCGTCCGCCATTAGGAGTCCCGGTCAGTTTTACTATAAATGGTAAGTAGACCCCTCATTCTACTCACATTCTATTGTAAAACTAATATATAAAAATGGACCCCACATTCCACTATCTTTTCTCACTTAGTTTCCTTTACATTTCTTAAAACCCATGCCGAACTCAAATGGGACTCCTAATGGCGGACGGAGGAAGTACTAAATATAAGGATGGGAGCATTAATTTGACCAATATCATCCGCCCCGATGTCAAAACAGCCTTGTCATCAAGGCGGATGTTAGAACTGTCTTCTCCACTCCCAAGGAACACGGACAATGCCTGGTGTCGGAAGAGGCACTGTAATAGGAACAATGTCGATGGCAGTGGCAGGAACCGGGGTGTTTCTGTAACAGGTAGCTGAATCGCTACCGTAACTGGAGGGTAGAGTGGTGGAAGGATTTGCATCGATGCTGTTGGGGACGGAGGGAATTCCCAGAATCCTTTCAGGCTGGTGACGGAAAGGTGGCTAGATGGAAGCGCATTGGGCCATTTCGTTTACGGTGCTGTCACACTCGGACTATGCTCTGATTGCATACATGGAGAGGGTTAATGGGTGCAATAGGCTGGAGTGTCGTAAACATCGTTGTCTTAGGAGAGTGTGAGGATGTCGCTGTGATTATTGGTGGGAATACCTGCAGATTGTGGTGGTAAAATGTAGCAGGAGTTGTTGGAGAATGGCTCTGATGCAAACGTTAAAGGTTATGTCGTGCTTATTGATCCTTGTGCACCACGCAAATGCTTTCCCTAATTTCGGGATCGCAACCATCGTTCGCTGCACCAAATTGGTGGAGATACGACGATTGTTGCTAGAGAACGAACATAAAACAAGAGGAGGCAAGAACAAAAATTGAATGACAGACTAAAAACGGAATAATGCTGATGTAATTGAATGATAAAAAACTAAAATGCAAAGATAATCCTTTGGCGAGGCCCTATGGCTGAATTACTGACTGAATTAAACCAAGTAATCAAGATGTATAGCTCATCATATCTACAAAATATATGGATTGAATCGTAGAACATCCTCTATCAGGATTGAACCCTATATATCTCTTTTTGACATAGGTCTACTCTGTTTCCTTGCACTAGCAGTTTGAAAAAACTGAAGACACGCCTATGCATGGAAATATCACATCCTATCAATGTTGTCAAATAGCGGATATAGTGGGAATATGGTACTATTGCATAGCGTTCGGCGATGGAAATGCCATGGCGCCGCCATGTCCTGCCATGGCATTGATTTTGACTATTTACCTCTTGTTTTGACTTTTTAATCTCCAATTTTGACTATAATTAACCCTTATAGACTGACCCATTGACCCATTCCCGGCTCAATTTAAAACTAAAAAGATAATTAATTAAGTTCAAATATAAATATTAAATCATATTTCCACTATCATCTTATGCTTTATTAATCGTTTTAAGAGATTTAGATGCTATATTTTTATTATTTTCTAATTTTTTGGATTAAGTATAATATATAAGTATTATTTTATTTATTTAATTATTGACCGCCGTATCCCGCCATACCGATACGCCATATCCATGTGGTGGTTGGTAGACTGCTCTAAGCCGCCATATGAGATTGATAACATTGCATCCTATATATTTATAAAAAAGTAAAGGTCAATTTTGGTCCTAAACATATGACCCAAATACGAATTTGGTCCAAAACATTCACTTTTTGAAAATTAGGTCCATAACAAATGGAAGTATCAATGAATTAGTCCTTTTTTAGAAGGACTAACGGTCAACGCTAATGGCATAGTAGCATGATTGTTAGTTTTTTGTCGGGAACCGTCAAAAAAGGACCACTCCGACAAAGATTTCCTTTCTTATGGACTGGTTTTCAAAGAGTGAATGTTTTGGACCAAATTCGTATTTTGGTCATATGTTTAGGACTAAAATTGACCTTTACTCTATATAAAATCTTTTAGTCGCCTCTCAAAGATATCGATAACATGTGTCACTGTTTTGGTTGTAACCTGTGTTTATCTGCAGGAGAAGAAGACCTATGTTTCGGCTCCTGTCAGTTCGAAGTCTCAAGCACCGCCATATGTTAAAAATGGGGTAAGAATTTATAATTTATGCTATTTTAACTGATTGCTGTACTTGTTTCTCAATTCTGGATTGCTGAAATTGTTGCAGTTGAAGAAAAAAGTTGAAATACTGAAAAATACGAGAGACTATTCATTTCTGTTATTGGATGATGCTGAGGTTCCAGCCTCCTCAAAAGGTCTATCCCCAAGAAATGTGTCAGCCCCCAAGTCTGGTGTGAGATTGCTCCTCTGTACTTTCTGGTTCGTTGACGCAAATCTTGTCGCAATTATATTTTTCTTAAGGGAACTCATACAGGTTTTTTCATGGACTTGAAGATGCACGATCTGCAGAATTCATGCATAGGAGCAGCAGACTAGTGGTGAATGGTCGTGTAAGAGAAGTTTCCAATGGTCGTGATGGCAGAAAGCCTATGCTTCCATGTAGCCAAAGTAAGGCTAAAGTTGGGATGGATAATGTAGCTCATACTAACAAGTCATCTGCAGAATCTAGGAAACAGTTTGGTAACAATAGTGGAAGTGGTCCTGGCCGGCCTCTAGGGCACAAAGTTGTGCCTTCTAAGAGTTCAGTACCTGCTACAGCGAAGTCAGCACAACCTGTTGCAAAAAATATTAACTCTGGTGTACGTAAACCAACGTCTTCATCTCTCCAACCCGTCGCACGAAGACCTATTTCATCAAATTTGAAATCTGGAAATAACAGACCTACTTCATCGCATGGTCAGCCTTCAACTTTGAGAAGACCTGTACAAAAAGACTATCATGGGACTACCAAGCCTAAGGTTGTTAGTAAGCAGTTATTGCCTTCCTCTAAGGTTCAGGTATGAACTATTAGATCAGTACAAATTAATTTTGCTTTATATTAGTTCTAAAATTTTGTAAGGGTTATTTTATTGTTTTGGTAGACGAAGATTTCGCCTCAAAGACACCCGGCACGCGTTCCTTCGCGCGATGAACGACCAAAGGCAAAACCCAAGAGGCAGCTCCATGATGAAGATTCTGAGGGTGCGGATGCCATAAATTTAATAAGACAAATGTTTGGGTAATTGAACATTTTTTATTGGTACCTTATGAATTATTCTTTTACAGAGGGAAACTTTTCCATAGTATTCAAGTATTAAAGACTACTATATTTGTCTGGCAGTTATAATCCTAATAGGTTTCGAGATGATGATGACACTGATGACATGGAGGCCAATTTTGATGATATCATTAGGGAGGAGAAACGAAGGTCAGTGAGATGCACTGAGTATCTAATTATTAAATATAAACTGGTTCATTGACATGGCTTTTTAACTTTGTGCTATAGTATTATCAGCACAGTATTATCATTGTATATAATCATGAATCATGCAGGAATTTTGGACCCATCTTTACAATATCTAAGAAGTTAAATGATTGTTCTTTCTTTATTAATGCGGTCAGTAATTAGTTAGCTACTTAGAGTTTTACATTCAGTTGCTCAGAAATCAATTTTCATATGGATTTATATTTGGAATTTATGCTAATATATGCTGCGTGCCTCTGCTGGAATTTGAACACCAAGAGTTTTTGGAAATTCAATCAATCTATCTCATTATTTGCCTTTTGTTTGTGCCTTGTATTATCCTGGAAAGAAATGTGTATGGGTTGGTGAAAATAGTGGGGTGCACTCTGATATGTGATCTTAACATCGAGCTTTTCGCTGCTTTGAATATCAAATATGTTTGCTGTGTAGTTCAAGAATTGCCAAACAAGAAGATGAGGAACAACGCATCCTGATTGAAGAGGAAGAAAGAAGGGAAAGGATGAGGCAGGCGAAGAAGCGCAAGATGAGCCGTTAAAAGGAGCCGTAAATAGATAGATGACAAGGGAAATGGAGAGGAGTTTGTTATGGTTGATTTGCTGTTGCTTTGTATCTACATGAATCGATCAAACTCTGGGAACTTGCTATAACAATTGTAATCATTTTCTATTTTGGATTCATTATTTTCTTTTTGTTGAAGGCCCAAATCTACAGTTTTATCTATATGATTGTTTCTGTTACGCCGATGGTTAGTGGGACTAATGTTTATTTGTATCAAGCTTTTGGAAAATTGTATCTTAGTGACACATTTTCCTTTCGAAATGTTACACTTTGAATGACGGTACTTTTTAAAAGAGAAATATCACTTCATACTTTATTTTATTATTATTTTATTATTTATTCATTTAACTTATAACACAATACACAACCTGCTATGTGATTGAATGCTAATTACAACTAATATAAACTATTGAACAACTAATATAAACTATAGAAGTTTCTAATGGTTTATAAATTGTCATAAAAGAGAAATATCACTTCATGCTTTATTTTATTATTATTTTATTATTTATTCATTTAACTTATAACACAATACACAACCTGCTATGTGATTGAATGCTAATTACAACTAATATAAACTATTGAACAACTAATATAAACTATAGAAGTTTCTAATGGTTTATAAATTGTCATATGTAATTTTATTTTTTATTTTTTAATATTGAAAAGATAAGAATAATTATCAAATTTAGGCTTAAGAAATATGGATAGTGACACTGGCATATCTACGTAGGAACAAGGGGCTACAGTTGAACCCCCAAAACTTGTTGTTAATACTATTGTACTTGGAGATACAACCAAAATTCAGTTATAGCCTATCATAAACCCAGTATTTCTACCTAGAGGACCAGGTCTGAACTCTCTCCACCATTTCTTTTCCTTTAATTTCTTCCAAGACTTTGTATGTATTCAAATCAATATTTTGTAACTAAAATTGTTTAATTCCTATTTAGTTTTTGTTTAATATTTCATTTTTAGTTGACTTTGTATGTATTCAAAGCAATATTTTTCAACTCAATTTGTTTAATTCCTATTTAGATTTTGTTTAATATTTCATTTTTGATAGAGATTCTCTCCATTCATTGCTAACAACTTCTCCTAAAATTTTGTATTAATTCAATAAACTTTGATATACTCTTGTCAAATTTTATTTTATTTATTTATATTTAATATTTGATATTTACTTTGTTCTTAATAATTTATACAATTAACTTTTATATAATATAGTTTTAACTAACCAAGTATTTCTGTGCATGATTCAAATTTTTTAAAAAGATTTTTTTTCTATGAAAAAAATAAAGATAATATTTAAAAAAATAGAAAAATTGTGAAAACAAAACAAATAGAACTAAAAGGATTAGCTAAAATTTGAAACTTTAAATAGTCATAACTATTTTTTCACCCCATATCAAAATTCATGAATAGGCCACTGGGTAGTGATAAAATACAAACTTATATATTGTACAAACTCCAAACTTTTCAATATAGTGTCTACACAACTTCAACACAATGTCAATATAATGTAAAATTTCTAGATTTTGACATTAACACAATGTCTACACAATGTCTACACAATGTCAACACGGTGTCAACCGTTGACCACTATCCAAAAATTTTATGCTTAAATAGAAACATCTAACTTAGGGCGGGACGGAAGGAGTAACAACTAGCATTTATCAACTTTTATCTTTGGTTATTTCGTAAGTGACAACCGGTACCTTTAAGAGCTCATATATGGGTTTAACTGTATGTTTGATATATACATGACTTGGATTACTTATATGGCGTTGAAGCCTATGTTTCACCTTTGAAAATTAATCCATCATTTTGGAGGGTTATTAGACAAGCAACATTGGAACTTGCACCTAGATAATAGCATAAAAGCATCTTGGAAGCATGCTTTTTGAGAGGTCTGGCTGATATATCAATTAATTCATAATCTGCAGGTCAAAGAAATCCACTAGACTACAAGGTCTGGGAATTCGATAACAAGGAAGATTATGGTCGTCGGACTCACCTTCAGCCTGCTGTTAAGAAAATAATACCTCAACCCACTACACTGTAACTAGCATAGAGAAGTAAGGGTCGAACCCACAGAGATAGATAGGACGCGAGTGAGAGATAAGAGGACTTTGGACTGGCTTGGCTGCTGCCACGCAAACTTGGGTTGAGAACATTAACTAATAGACTCGGGAAATGCAAATTATCTATTCTAACAGCTAGACCTAGGAAAAGGAAAACATGATAAAAACATGCATGATGAAAACAGAGATCTAAACAGAGTAACACTTCAACAATGAAATTTACCAGACCTAGTGAACAACTTTCTTAAAATGACTAGACCGACTAACAACAGACTGTGGGGACCATTTCCAAAAACGGCAAAGGTACAAATGAAAAGCTGCAAATAACTAACTATGAATTTAAATAACAACCAACTTCATCTTCACCAACGATTCGTGATCACAAATGCAGAAAAAATAGAGTAAAACATCAAATCGGAACATAGCATGTCGAATTGAAGGATCAGATTACGATTAACTAAGAAAACAGAACATATCTACTACCACTAGACGAGGTAAATGAGAAACAGGAACTAAACTTCAAAACCCATGCAGAATTTAACAGATCTAAACATCGGACGCTTCATCTGCTCCGGATCCAAGCCATCCACAACAAACCACAGCAAATTCCTTCTCCGATCACTTCGATCTAACCACATTCAACCGATCAACTGCAATTCCAACACAATTCAACTTCAACTAAACCAATCAAGTGCGAAAAGCATCCAAGGTAAAGCAACAATCAACGTAAATATAAAACGAAAACATAACATAAAGTTCCAGAGCTAAACGATTAAGAATTCAACAAGGATTCAACAAAACAAATGCCGATCTCGAACAACAAAACTCGGTGAAATTCAGAACGGAAATAAAAATGAAAGCGGTAAATTATTTCTTCGCCTCACGTGGAGACGGTGGTACACAATAGCAACTCAAAACACGAACCCCAACCCCATGAATTCCAATAACCCCCAAGTGTGTGTGTAGAAGTGTGTGAAAAGCGAGCTAAGAGCAAAAATGTGAGAGATGATGCTATCAGGTGTGTTGCGTGCTCTTTACTTATAGGCGTGGAGTTGTTCTTCTAGAATCTTCTCTTGAATTTTCCTTTTTGCCCTCCATCTAGAAATCTCCCCCGTCTGGTATTTTTTTTTCCTTTTTCTGCTCACTTTTCCGCCAGATTCCTTTACCAGGTAATTTTCTTCCTTCCTTCCTGGATTTGGAGATTTCTTCTACACACCTGGCTTAAAAGCTGTGTTAGACCCAGGAAATTGTTGAATTTAATCCCATAACCAATGCATGAAATTAGCCTTATCAAACTGCTCACACTTAAACTGTACTTGTCCTCAAGTATAAAGACAAGAAAAAGAAATAAGGCGAATTTCAATGCATGGTTATCTTATGACCGACCCTAAAGACACATAAACTCCTAGACTTAGACACATTACTGACTTGACAAAAAGAAAACACATACGTAAAGAAAAATAAACACATATGCATGAACTAGCTTGAACTTTTAAGCAGCCGTCCCCACAAGCTTAAGGTCAATCCAATAGTCTACACTCTCCAAATCCTCCCCTTCCCTTCTTCCACCTAGTCGGTCTGTCAGTTCGTCAAGATAGCCTATAGCTTCGCCAATTGTTGGATTTACTCGATCACTCATTCCTAACCAGGGATGTTAGGATCGATCACTTTTAAGTATTGCCCTACCACTGATGCCTCGGGTTATGAGAATTTCTCCTTTCTAAGCCTCCTACTTTCCTTAATTTTTAATTTTCCTAGACTTCGTCCAGCTTATACCACTAAGTTTTATTTTTATTTTTTTTATTCCTCCCTTGGACTTCGTCCAGCTTATACCTCCAGAATTTTTTCTTTTTCTCCACTATTTCCTCCTTTCTATATTCTCACCCTAAGCATCAGATGGTAGCCCCTTTTTTTACATGTTAGCACACAATATTTAGGCTTATAACTCACTTATATAGTGGAGCTTCACAACTAGGTCAGCTAAGGCATTCTATATCATTCTTACTTCCTCCAAACCGATTTCAGCTCATTAAGGAAAGATGCCTCAAAGTTGTAGTGCATCCTATCTTCAATTACTCTCACTAAGGGGATCTTGCTTTATTATTTTCACCAGCTCATGCTAAAAACACATAAAACTTAATAAAAGCTAACTCCTAGACCTAATGACTCTTACGCATGCTAAGCACAGATTGCACTAACTCCCTCCCCCCTCCCACTTCACTCCAGCTTGTCTCCAAGCTATCCTAGTGAATGGGGGAAACAGGGAAGTTGGTGCATACAACAAAGCAAAACAAAGAAAAATAAAACAAATTCACGAAAACTTAAACAAATATAAAAACATACAAAAGAAACTTCTCACACTTAGACCGGACACCGGGCTAAGTGGGAGAAGACACAAATACTAAACAGAAAACAAACATGCTAAACAAACAAAAACTTCTCACACTTAGACCAAGGATTGGGCTAAGTGGGAGATCGCACACATAAACAATTATAAACAAGCTCAACATAAAAAAGAAAACAGACATACAAGCATAAATAAGAAAAGAAAACAAAAAAAAGTAAAAACTGAAATGTAAGTCATCTGGAGGGAGGGGTATCAATTCTGAGTCTGGCCCCCTCGGGAGCCAGACTTGGGTGGTGCACTGGGGCAGTTCGTCTTCACTTTCTTCCTAACCGGCGACTCCGGTTCCTCTTCCTCAATCAGGGGTTGTTTCGACATGGGCTTCTTAACTGACACGGGCGCTAGGGACCTTGACACGGATTGGGCTACCACAGGCTTGGACGCGGGCGGGGGTCGCTGGAGAGATGAGCTGCCTTGACCGGACTGCCTGGCCGCACTACCGGATCCAGGAGGCAACCTTTGCTGGGTCTGGGAGAATTTCTCCCTAGCCACTCTGCCATTGTCTTCATCAACCTGACCGCGTCAGCCATCCTTTCATTTTGAGCTGATTAACGCTCGGCCAGGACATCAATGCTCCTCTTCAGAGCTTGTATCTCCAGTCGCACTTCCCCGATTTCTCTCCTTACTTCCATCACTTCCTTCCTCAACTCCTCACTATCCACGGCCGCTGGTGCTTCCACTCCTTCGGGTTCTCTCTTCACCACACCATCTGGTCGCCCAATCTCATAAAAACAAGTTTCCTCTCCATCCATATATAAGAGGTTCCTATTGAAGAAGTACTCCACGCTGAATAGCTCTGGAGTTTCGCACATAAGCACAGTAGGGCAGGCCTTGGCAATCTTCATAATGAAGTTGCGTTGTGTGTAGGCGCCCAGGAGATGGCAGGTATACAGATGGCGGGAAGGGTTCGAAGTCATGGAATGGCAAGCTTGTGCCAGCCAGTAGCCCTGTTGGACTTTGATCCTCTTGGCCATGCACCAGGTGAAGTAAAGCTCGGTAGTGGTGAGGGCTGAACTGGCGGTACCCATGAGATTGTAGCCGATGAACTCTTGAGCAAATCTAAGAAGGTGGTTTGTGATGTGGAAGCCTTTAGAAACACTGGTCTTAAAGTTTCCACTCCTTCTGTGTGTTATTGCCTCCCACGCCGACTGCGGTGCAAACCCTGGAGTGTTCTTCGGTGGGCCGAACATCCTCTCATTCCATATTCCTTCTTCGTCCTCTTCATTCGTAAACAACCCCATTCAGATGGACCACTATCTTATACTCATCAGATGCTCAATGTTGAACAGGTGGAAGGAGATTGAATCAGCGTCTGGCTCCGTAGTAGCCTTGAATCGAAAGGTAGAGAAAAACTCCCTCGCTGCAACCACTATGATCCAGCAACCATTCGAAGCCGATGTCCTGAATACAGGAAAGGAACTCTTCCTCCAATTCAATGTGTTTCAGGGACTCTGAATCATAGCGCTTGCCCGACTTAGCCAATTTCCCAGCTGCGCTCCTTTCTTTATAAGTTTGTGCTCTCTTCGAGTCATCAAACTTCTCCATGGACTCCAGGAGCTTTTTGGTGATCCATATCTCAGCCCGTTCAAAGTTGGGTACCTCCTCCTGCTCTGACTCCTCTTCCGTTTCACTCTCAGCGGCTGGATTACCCAGGCCAGGACCGACCGGTTCCTTAGTGTAAGGAACCTTGGTTGGTACGGGGAGTGGCTTGACGGAAGCAGTTCTTTTCGACTTCCTGGGCTGGGGAGTGGCCGCATGCTTCCCTTTGCGCTTTCGTTCCACGACCAAGCAGCGTTCTTCCTTGTCAACTACCTCCTCTTCAGGCCCAGGAGCTTCTTCCTCCTGCTCATCTCCTGCCCCCGGGGCAAGGAATTCCAGTCTTATGGGCTGATCGATGTTATCTACCTTGTCCAGCAAGCTCCGTCTGGTCCTTCGCCTAGATTTCCTCAGATCTATCGGCGAGTCCTCTTTGTCTGGTACATCCACCAGATCCACAACTTCCTTCAGCCCTTCCTCCTCGGGCTTCTGAACATCAGTATTCACGGGGATTTCCTCCCCCATAGACTTTCCCAGGGTTTCCCCCTCATAATTTTTCGGGGTTTCACCCTCAACAACCAGACTCGGGGTTTCCCCCACAACAGACGTAAACGGGGTTCCCCCTTCAACATACACAAATGGGGTTTCCCCCTTAGAAACAACTTTAACAGGGATCTCCCCCTCAGCAGATATAACAGGGGTTTCACCCTCAGGATTTCTTGGGGTTTCCCCCTCAGCGGACTCAAACACAGGGGTTTCCCCCTCCAAGCTTCTCTCAACAAGGGTTTCCCCGTCAATCGCTTCCTCATCATTCCGTTCATCCACCAGCATGTGCTCCCTCTCCTCCGCCAGATTACCACCCGCCTCCTGTTCACCTGTCTCCTCCGCAATGCTTGGGCTCGACCAGGTCTTTGCATGTGATTGATCGCGAGCAAGGGCTCCAATCGAGACCTGAGGCTCTTTGGTATGTGCGATCGAGGATTGGGCCGTCGTCTCCTCTGGAACCGTGGGTGGCGGTGGTGCTGCGGTTGTGGCTACGACAGATTTCCCTTCTTCACTGCCGAATTTTTGTGTCAATTCCTTTAAGAACGCTGCCTCTTTGGAAAAAGAAAATTGTTTATTTCTTTTCTTTTAGATGAGGAAGAGGAACGGTTGCAGGGGTGATGTAAGCAACCGTATGCCTACTCAAAAAGCGAATTTTGAATTTCAAAAATTATCCGATTTCACTCCAAAAATTTGGATCCGATAATATCTCCTTCACCCTGCAACTCACAATTCCACACAGAAAAGAAATCAAAGGTGAAACGCCAAGTTCCCAGGTCGAGGATTTATAGATGAGACAAAACAATTTCCCTGAGGAGCTCAGTGTTTCGAAAATTATTTTGGAAGATTAATTTTTTCTTTGTTTGGATTTTTTATTTTGAAAAAGCATTTAAACTATTTACATTTGCAGCTGAGTATTCTCGAGATTCCCTGGCTCAGTGTATAGATCAGAAATGCATTACCAATTACTTGACCCAGGAATTCGCGTAGTGGCACTTCCGCCACTACACACAACTCCGAATTGTCCCTAAAGATTTTCGCTCGATGATCATTAACAAGGAAAAGAATAGAGTTAGGGGTGCTTCCCTGGATTTCCACAGCTCCATTTGCTCGAAGGCCAACAACGGTGTATGGTCCGGTCCACTTGGACTTCAGCTTCCCTGGCATCAGCTTGAGCCGGGACTGAAAAAGTAGTACCTTTTGTCCCACCTGCAGTTCTTTGACTCGGAGATTCTTGTCATGCCAGAGTTTGGTTATCTCCTTATACCACATTGCAGACTCATATGACTCAAGCCGTAGCTCTTCCAGTTCTTGCAGCTGCAATTTTGTTCTCCTTCATAGGCCTGGGACTTCATATTTATCTCTTTGATCGCCCAATATACTCTATGCTCCACTCCCACGGGGAGATGGCACATCTTGCCGAACACCAACCTGTAAGGTGACATCCCAATAGGTGTTTTAAATGCAGTCCTGTAGGCCCAAACAACGCATCGCCGAGCATCTTGCTCCAATCCCTCCTTGACGAGTTAACGGTCTTTTCCAATATTTCCTTGATCTCCCTATTAGAAATTTCTGCCTGGCCATTGGACTGAGGGTGGTAAGGAGTAGATAACCTATGGTGGACACTGTATTTCCTCATCAATGCTTCAATGGTGCGAGTGCAGAAGTGTGTTCCCTGGTCTGAGACTATAGCTCGAGGCACTCCATACCTGTTAAAAATATTCGCCTTCAGAAACTTTGCTACTTCTTTCGATTCACAGGTAGGTGTAGCCTTAGCCTATATCCATTTGGACACATAGTCCACCGCGACCAGTATATAAATGTTACCATAGGAGGATGGGAACGGTCCCATAAAGTCCATCCCCCATACGTCGAAGATCTCGCAGACGATTACTGGAACTTGGGGCATTTTATCCCTCCTTGGAATTCCTCCTGTTTGCTGGCATCTCTCGTAGCATTGACAGAATTCGAAAGAATCCTTGTTCAGCGTTGGCCAGTAGAATCCACTATCCAAAACCTTCCTAGCAGTCTTTCTAGGTCCAAAGTGACATCCACACGCCAGGGCATGATGGCAGTGGTTAAGCACGTCCTTCTGCTCCCATTTCAGAATACACCTTCTTGATCAGAGCACATCTTCCAAAGGTAAGGATCGTCCCAAAAGTAGTACTTGGCCTCGCTCTTCAACTTCATCTTTTGGGCCCGGGAAGTTTCTTGTGAACTCGGTACCTCTCCTGTGACCAAGTAGTTAGCCAGGTCGGCGAACCATGGTTCTGTATTCAACGGATATTTCCCTTTATCAGGTTCTCCTGGGCCGGTTACTGCATGTACTGCTTCCCAGCTGATTGGTCTAGCAGATTCCCCTAGGTAGTAAAGATGTTCTTCGGGGAAGGCATCAGAGATGATCGCTACCTTCTTCTCTGCACCCTTCTTATCTCTTACCTCCCAATCAAACTCATGCAGAAGTAACACCCATCGGATTAACCTTGGCTTAGACTCCTTCTTCGCCAGTAAGTACTTTATAGCTGCGTGATCTGTGAAAACAATCACCCTCTACCCAAGCAAGTATGGTCAGAAATTCTAAAGGAATACACAATAGCTAACATTTTCTTCTCTGTGGTATCGTAGTTTTTATGGGCTTGATTAAGAGTCTTTGATGCATAGAAAATTACGTAACTTTTTCCATCAATTCTTTGACCCAGCACTAGTCCTACTGCGAAATCGCTCGCATCGCACATGACTTCGAACGAATGATTCCAGTCGGGTGCTCTAATTATTGGAGCAGAGATAAGCTTGTCCTTCAGCAATTGGAATGCCTTTTTACAATCTTCGTCGAAGATGAACTCGACATAATTGTGCAGGAGATGGGTAAGTGGCTGAGCAATCTTCGCGAAGTCCCTTATGAATCTTCTATAAAAACCTGCATGCCCTAGGAATCCCCTGACTTCTTTCTGATTCCTAGGGTAAGGAAACTTCGAAATCACATCCACCTTTGCTTTGTCCACTTGTATGCCCCTCTCCGAGACTACATGGCCTAGGACGATTCCCTCTGGCATCATGAAGTGGCACTTCTCAAAATTTAGAACCAAATTCTTTTCCTGACATCTCCTTAGTATGAGGTCTAGGTTGGCTACCTTAATACTACCTAAAAGCACTCCGAGACTACCTAAAAGCATGCCGCTAGACTCAGCAGATTCATTCTCACTCATTTTTATAACATGAAAATCAGCCAGATACAAGAAATCATGCACTTTAACTATTACGTTTTCCAGCACACCTTCGGGGAAATACATGTTCTATCAGCCAATTGAATTACCACATTCGTGTCAACCAATCTAACTCCTACCAATTTCTTGTATAGGGAAAGCGGTAAAACATTTATTGACGCCCCTAGGTCACACATTGTTAGGTTTGGTATACTAAAAAGCATGTTTTGAGTAAGTTTCGCGCGAATAGAATCTTGCTTTTGTATGCAAAAACTCTACAATCCACTTTTAACCCGATTCAGTATTATTCGAGTAGTTTCGTACGAATAGAATCAGTATATTATTACATTGTGTTTGCTTGTGCATTTATAAATTTTTTTATAAATATTTAAATGTATAAGAAGCAAACAAAGTCTAAGTCTTTTGCTTAGTAGACCGGTTGTGGGCGTCGTCCAATTTAAGGTAACACGGTCAGATCTATGAAATAAGATGACATTGGTGTGGTATAGCACTGAACGGATCTAATAGCAAGACGTATCTTTATGCTATCTACTGAAAGACTAGGTCATGATAAAATACTATTTCTTAATCTACATATGTTAGTATTGAGCATATGGTATTGATTATGCACTACTTTGACTTATCAAATGGTGCGGGTTTTTCGCAACCCAATAATCCCGATATATTGGGTAGTGGTGATTAATATCTAGCGGTGCTAGGATTGCTATTATGTTGAATCGCGCGCGAGGTGAGTCTCGTTTGATAATGTTCTCAAGAGGAGCTCGAACAAGGTTTTATTATTCGGAAAACTGGCCAGTTGGAGTTTTATTACTGTATGAATAATAAATAAGTGTTTCTTGCTAAGTCCACTCTTGTAATTAATAAGATGTTAATTAATTAAGTCCATAGCATACATTAATTAATTAAGGGATATTTGTATTTTAAGCGCGAGAAATAAATAATAAACAAAGTGGAAATCCAAATTACTTGTAATTTCGGATTTGAATAGGGAGGTCAATATTACTTCTGATGTGGCTGCGCGTAATATTCCAATATATGCTTGTATTAAATTGTGGGTTCAATTTAATTAGTAAAAAGCTAATTGGGGTGAGCCCGTATCCAAAACCTTCCATAGATCTCTGTCTGAGCCCAAAAGAAACTTAATATAAATAGGAGAATAAAGGAAATAGAATAATTAATTATTTCATTATGAAATTTTTGTTCCTTTCTCTCTACATAAGGAAACGATTTTTTATTTTCTCCTCCGTGAGAATTTCAGCTCTTCTTCCGTGAGGAATTTTCTGTCTTCTTTATTCGAGTCCTAGTATTTTGATAAGATCAGCCCACCCCACCCTGATATTGAGATATAGTTCGGGAACTAGAGAGAAGATCCGTGGTCTAGTATTGAAGATCATCACGTGGAGAAGGCACGAGCAATCGACGATTCTTTGGAGAATCAAAATCGGTAACTCTAAACCGTAGAAATCATGTTTAGGATTTATATTTTCTAAGCATGAATTATTTGCGTTCTAGCATGCAATTACATTGTGTTTCGTTGTGCAAGGGGCACCAAACACGAGCACACATAATCGGTCAAATAGATCCTTGTCTAATTTATTTGTTTTGTACAAGTCTTTCGTTGTGCAAGGGGCACCAAACCCAGCACACATAGCATGCTCAATCTTTATGTCTCCCAGAGAAATGGGTAAGGTGAACATACCTGGGTCAGTGCATTTTGAAGGCATTCTCCTTTTCTGTATCGTAGCTGACACGTTCTCTCCAATCACTATCTGTTAGGTTTGGTATACTGAAAAGCATTTTTCGAGCAAGTTTCGCTTAAATAGAATCTTGCTTGTATACGTAAAACTCTATACTCCACTTGTAACCCGATTCAATATTATTCGAGCAGTTTCGCACGAATAGAATCAGTATATTATTACATTGTGTTTGCTTGTGCATTTATAAGATGTTTTATAAACATTTAAATGTATAAGAAGCAAACAAAGTCTAAGTATTTTGCTTAGTAGACCTGGTTGTGGGCGTCGTCCACTTTAAGGTAACACGGTCGGTTCTATGCAATGCTTTGCAAAAGAAAAAGAGAATTTCACAACCCAGATAGACTTAGACTACCTATCGTGAAAGGTTGCATTGTCAGTCCGATTATTTCTAAGGCTTACTGGAATAAGATGACGTTGGTGTGGTATAGCACTGAATGGATCTAACAGCAAGACGTGTCTTTATGTTATGTACTGAAAGACTAAGTCTTGATAAATAACTATTTCTTAATCTACATACGTTAGCATTGAGCATACGGTATTGATTATGCACTACTTTGATTTATCAAATGGTGCGGGTTTTTCGCAACCCAATAATCCTGATATATTGGTTAGTGGTGATTAATATCTAGCGGTGCTAGGATTGCTATTATGTTGAATCGTGCGTGAGGTGAGTCTCGTTTGATAAAGTCCTCAAGAGGAGCTCGAACAAGGTTTTATTATTCGAAAACTGGCCAGTTGGAGTTTTATCACTCTATGAATAATAAATAAGTGTTTCTTGCTAAGTCCACTCTTGGAATTAATAAGATGTTAATTAATTAAGTCCATAGCAGACATTAATTAATTAATGGACATTTATATCTTAAGCGCGGGAAATAAATAATATAAATAATAGAAACCCGAATTACTTATAATTTCGGATTTGGATGGGGAGTGCAATATTACTTCTATAGTGGTTGCTCGTAATATTCCAATATAAGTTTGTATTAAATTGTGGGTTCAATTTAATTAGTAAAAAGCTAATTGGAGGAGCCCATATCCAAAACCTTCCACAGATCCCTAACTGGGCCCAATATGAACTTAATTAGAAGTAGAAATTTTCGTCCCCCTCTATTTTTAGAGAAGCTCGAAAATTCTCTCAGTTCTCCTCTGTGAGATTTTTCTGTCTTCTTTGTTCGAGTCCTAGTATTTTGATAAGATCAGTCCACCCTGATATCGAGATACAGTTCGGGAACCAGAGAGAAGATCCGTGGTCTAGTATTGAAGATCATCACGTGGAGATGGCGCGAGCAATCGACGATTCTTTGGAGAATCAAATCGGTAACTCTAAACCGTAGAATTCATGTTTTAGGATTTACTTTATTTGAGTATGAATTATTTGCGTTCTAGCATGCATTTATCTGTTTAACATGTGAATTGATTAATCGCATAATCGGTCAAATAGATCCGTATGTGATTTATTTGTTTTGTATAAGTCTTCCGCTGTGCAAGGGGCACCAAAACCCCAGCAATTGGTATCAGAGCCAATTTTTGGCTCTGATTATATGAATTAATTTCATGTTATGTGAATTGCTTGAATGCAAAGTAAGGAGAATCGAGCTCCAATATTGGATTCCAATACCTGGACGTTTCATCATTACGTGTATATTAATTGTGTTTTGGTTGACAAATAATCTATGTCGGTAATCACTACAAAAGGCGTATGATATGATTTATGTTGTCCATGTATGAATGGAATTCTATTTCTCCATGTACGTGATTTTGGATTCAAATATCACAATCGTTCGTTGCGCTGCTCGGATACAGGAGCTTCAGCTCCTAGATTTTATAGATGCCGCAGCAGCAGCGTCAGTCCGTTGCGGCGGTAGCGGCGACCGGAGTTCAGGCTGCCCAAACTCTCGGGCTTGTCTGTCTTGACGGGACGCTGGCAGCAACGGTGATGATGCAGCAATGCAGCAGTGCCGTCAGCTCGAGTGGGAGCCTGTCGGCAGATTCCCAGACTCGTGAGGCGACGGCAGCGCTGCAGCGGAGCAGTCGGAGTCCGACGGAGAGCTAGATTAGGGGTTTTCCTATGCCTCGTCCCGTGACTTCGCTTTCCAAAAATGATTAGGATTTCCAAATCCTTGGATTCAATTTTGGAAGTAATTCAAGATTAATTTGGAAATATGATTTGAATATATCTTTTGTGGATTTTATATATTATATAAGATTTAATTTATGAATTAAATCACGGATTAATTAGATTCTTTCGTTATTTAAATGGATTTATATGGATTTTATTCCTAGATGAATCCTAGTTATATTTGGAAAATAATAATCTAAGTTTTTATCTATATCCTATAGATTTATGTGGATTTATTCCTAGATGAATCTTAGTTGGATTTAGATAATGAAAATATTATTTTATTCCTATCCTATGAATTTATATGAATTTATTCATAGATAAATTCTAGATGGATTTGGAGAGTAATAATATAGAATTTTATTCTTATCCTATGAATTTATATGAATTTATTCATATATTAGTTCTAGATGGATGTGAATGAGTGATAATATAATACTCCCTCCGTCCCAAGGAAGATGACCCCTTTCTTGGGCGGCACGGGATTTTATGCAGTTATATTTTGTGTGGTAAGAGGAGAGAGTAAAGTAAGAGAGAAGGAATAAAGTAGAGATAAAGTGTTTCCATTTTAAGTAATGAGTCATCTTGATTGGGACAAACCAAAAAGGAAAGTGGGTCATCTTCAATGGGACGGAGGGAGTATTATATAATTCTATGAATTTACTCCAAGATTAAATCCTAGATGGATTAGGAATAATATTAATATTAATTTATTTTTATCCTATGGATTTGAATAGATTTAATTCTATTAAGACAAATCCTAGATGGATTATAAATAAATATTAACCCAAGTTATCCTTATCTTTTGGATTTATGTCCTAGATAGATTAGGATGTTAATGATATATAAGAAAATCCTTATTCAATTGGATTTTGATAAATTTATTTATCTAAGAAATTCTAAGTAATGTTTGATATATTCTGGATGTCTATTCTAAATAGAATTCAAATTTGTATAAATCTTGATTGATTGGATTTTATTTTTATCTTATGGATTATGATGGAAGTGTTTCTATCTAGTAATATCCTAGTACAATTTAAATAATGATAATCCTAGATCAACGTTATCTTGAATTTGTAGGATTTGATTTTATCGAAATAAAATCTAGAATAATCCTAAGTGGATTTAGATAGTTAACTCTATCTTGATAAATCCTAAATGAATTTGGATAATTATTATCCAAGATAAAACTTAATTATCTAATTGATTCTCCCTTTGACTAGATTAAATAATTTTCGATAATTATCTTGTGTGTTTAAATGTCATGCATTAAATGGATTTATCTGTTTATTTGGTGTTTATCTATTTTAAGTGGATTATCTGCTTATGTGATAATTATGCAAAAACCATATAAAAATATCTAAGTGATTATTACAACAAGTGCGTTGTATACGGTCTCCATCGGTTGGTTTGCAAATTTATGAAGCTAGTTTCTAATATTATCGCCACTCATGCTGTGGGGACAATAATCCTAAAAAATAGCAAGTTCATAAGGGAAGACTTGTCAAATATAAATAGTATGAACTAGAAAGCAGTTTCTAATATTATCGCCACCCATGGTGTGGGGACAATAATCCGAAGAAATAACAAGTTTCAGAAGTTCAAACAGAATTTATGAGATAGCTTGGTTTTGTTATCAGCACATGAGCATTGTTATGGGAGTGTGTTGTAGAAACAAGATTCTGTAATGCTAAATCTGATGGTCGTGCTTAGGCAACATTTGGCGGCCATGCCGTGCTGCGGTCTCTGGACTATTCGTCGGTGTTGTGATCAGTAATATTGCTAAAATTTTAATGCGTATTGACCTCTGCTTGAGGGTACAAAATTTTAATTTTACAGTTGCAAGATACATAATTGTTTTGTGGTTATTTGCGATTATGTATTGAGCATGAGTATGTGATAATAAGTTTATTTGCCAAATCTTCATTATGTCATTTAATATTTATCTGCGATCCTTAAAGAAAGTAAACTCGAATGCCTAAATTATATAGACCGGAAATGAAAATGGATAAGATTCTCATCGCTGAAAGCTTGGAGTTTATACTCAATGATTCATGTCCTCCATTTCCTCGACATAATTCCACGAAGAATGTTCGAGAATGCATTATGCATGTACTTGACAAGCTCTTTGAGGAATAAGGTCAAACTATTTTCCTTTAAGTAGCTCGACAAGTCTTGGTTAATGACGATGAAACATGGATATCAATAGAATTTGTCAAGATGATTCGATTGGAATATCTTAGAGTGACAGAATGTTTTGAGGATCTTTTGATCACTCAAATAGTTTCTGACACAAGTCATCGCCTAAAGTAATAAGAAATGACTACAAGAAGGTTTAACTGAAAAGTAGAAAATCTTCAGAATAATAGTCGTTATATTACTGTTAGAGGAAAGTAACATGATAAATGACGAATTCATAAAGAATGCATTTTTCTTAAGTCCTAGTTCATTTGAACAAAAGACTAGATATGGAAATGGAAGAGCCTGAATTTACATCAAAGTTTGTTTAAAGCGAGAAAAGATGCTTTGTGAGTTGGATTGAACTATTTTATTGAAGGACAATAACTTACATGACAATGCAACTTCTAAGTAAGAGATCTTGATCCAGTTAGGTTTTTGTTGCAATGGGAACTATTAATGCTCAACTATTGTTTTATGGTTGATGCTTAAGGCATCATAGTATTAAAATAATATAATTGCGACAAGGTTGAGTATTCAACAACACATTAACTTCTTAATCATTGAATGATAAAGTATTTATGGATCTTAGTCTTAAAACCAAGAAAATACTTAGCAATTGTTCGAACTGATCTAGACTATCAAGATTTTAACATTTCGTTAAATAGCTTGAGAGTTGAGAAAGTCTGTTTGATGCACTATGGGTTAGAATCATTTGATTTTTCAAAAGATTCAAAATACTTATAGAAGTGCAACATAGAAAGACTAGAAAGTCTCAATGGTTTACACCATAAGGAGACGAGCAAAGGGTTATGATCAGTAGTGGGAGTCTAATCTCCATTAACGAATCCAAGCATTCATCTAATGAATGGGATAGTTATGTAAGAAGGAATCGAAGTCTTTTTAAGACAAGTTTGATTAAGTGATGAGTTGTACTCATTAAAATCTTATCATTGATGGGATAAACATTAAAGAAACTACCAACATCAGTACCTTCTACAAAACACGAGTTGTGGACTAGAGCGTCTCTAGTCTAGCACATCTCAAGGTGTAATGTTGTTCCAACACGTGTTGGAAAAGTGTCCAAGAAATTGGAGTTGAGTACTGAGGCATGTTTTAAGGTTGTCCCAAATGATGTAAGGTTATATGTTCTGTAATCTTCAAAGATATAATTCTTGTATGAAGATCAAGAGATGAACTACAAGCCTAACAGCGTGATAACTCTCAAACTAAAGAGAGAGATATCGAATTTTCCACATTACCAAGAACTCATACCATTAGAAACTTTTGCACTAATAAAATCAACTTCAGTATCTAAAATTGTAAGAACCATATCGTAGTGGGAGCGTTCATGTGGAACACAACAAGTTCATGGGTCTAAGAGTGTTGTAAGACTACAATGTAGTATTGGTTAATTTGGATAATCATCTTTGAAAAGGTGATAGGTTCCATATTACAATCTAAGATAGACAACATGTTTTATAAGACTTGCAATACTACCTACAGGCTGTGTCAGTCAGTGGGAGCAAGTATCTTTGCAAGTGTAAATGTGGATCTCAAATGGCTAGACAATGACAATGGGTTATGCCCAAAGAGAATTATCTTCTCGCTATCGTTGTGCCAAGATTTATTCGATCATATTATCTATTAGAACTTACATAAATTAGAATGTATGTATTATGATTGTCAAGACAGCCTTCTACAAATAGAAGTCTTGAGGAAATCATCTACTAGAACATTCTAATGGATATGTAATTAAGGGAAAGAAACGCATGATTGGAAGCTAATATAGACCTTCGTGGTCTTAGGCAAGCATCTAAATCAGAGTATATGTGTTTTATCAAAATTGTCAAATATTTGGAATTTGACTTGTGTCCTTAACAGTGCTGTAAGCACAAGGAAGTTGAAAGTGCATTACATATGGTATTATTGGTACTCTACGATGATGAAATCTACAAAAGTTGCAAACAACTAAGATTGGCATCTGGCGTAGGAAACTGGTTGTCTGCCCAGTTTAAGATAAAGGATTAAAGAGAAACTAATTACATTCTTGAGCATCTAAGTCCTTTTAAGATTGCTAGAAAGAATGTTGAGATTCTCTTAGGAATCCTATATCTGTACATTCCTTAGAACATTTTAGCATTAGAAATTCCATGAAAAGGTTTACACCTTTCAAGATGGTATTGTCTTGTCTCTAGTCAAGTGTCGTTTGACGCTTAGTAAGATCAAGAATTATGAGGCTAGTTTCGAAGATAGTTGTCTCATGTATGTTATAATGTGTACTAAGTTTGATATTAGTTGTGCTTATGCATGACAAGCATATATCATATTAACCATGGCAAAGGACTTTGATTAAGGTAAAGAATATATCCTAGTGCTTGAGAAAGGCTAGTAACTATATTCTAGTTTACCAGTCATTCATGTAATGTCCTTGGGGTTACACTGACTTAGTTTTATGACTAATTAGTGATCGAGTAAGTCATCCTCTGAATATGTGTTTACCTTAGGAGTATCTTCCTAATAGCTTTAATCGTAAGTTTGAGTATGCCTATGAGTATTACATTTGGAGTATGACACTAGTGAAGGCTAACTCAAGGGACACACGAGCTAATAAAGCTAAGCAATCACATAGAGAGATGAAATTAATTAAAGATCAAGTACGCAGCAAAGACATTATGGTGGAAAAGATATGATCAGAGAACAACCAAGTAGATTTTTCACATAAAATGCCTTGGTGGCAGCATGTTCAAACATGATGTGAAATGAATGGTGGTTCGATATATCTAGTACCAATACCGGCTTTGTGTATAAGTGGGAGAGTTTTTGGCAGTAGGTATACTCGAAAGCATGTTTTGAGTATAAGGGGAGATTTTTAGGTTTGGTATACTGAAAAGCATGTTTCGAGCAAGTTTCGCTCGAATAGAATCTTGCTTGCATACGTAAAACTCTATAATCCACTTGTAACCCGATTCGGTATTATTCGAGCAGTTTCGCACGAATAGAATTAGTATATTATTACATTGTGTTTGATTGTGCATTTATAAGATGTTTTATAAACATTTAAATGTATAAGAAGCAAACAAAGTCTAAGTCTTTTTGCTTAGTAGACTTGTTGTGGGTGTCGTCCACTTTAAGGTAACACAGTCGGTTCTATGCAATGTTGTGCAAAAGAAAAAGAAGAATTTCACAACCCAGATAGGCTTAGACTACCTATCGTGAAAGGTTGCAATGTCAGTCCGATTATTTCTAAGCCTTACTGAAATAAGATGACGTTGGTGTGGTATAGCACTGAATGGATCTAACAGCAAGACGTGTCTTTATGCTATCTACTGAAAGACTAAGTCTTGATAAATAACTATTTCTTAATCTACATACGTTAGCATTGAGCATACGGTATTGATTATGCACTACTTTGACTTATCAAACGGTGCGGGTTTATCGCAACCCAATAATCGTGATATATTGGGTAGTGGTGATTAATATTGAGCATACAGTATTGCTATTATGTTGAATCGTGCGCGAGGTGAGTCTCGTTTGATAATGTCCTCTAGAGGAGCTCGAACAAGGTTTTATTATTCAGCAAACTGGCCAGTTGGAGTTTTATCACTCTATGAATAATAAATAAGTGTTTCTTGCTAAGTCCACTCTTGGAATTAATAAGATGTTAATTAATTAAGTCCATAGCAGACATTAATTAATTTATAGACATTTATATCTTAAGCGCGGGAAATAAATAATATAAATAATGGAAACCCGAATTATTTATAATTTCGGATTTGGATGGGGAGTGCAATATTACTTCTATAGTGGCTGCTCGTAATATTCAAATATAAGATTGTATTAAATTGTGGGTTCAATTTAATTAGTAAAAAGTTAATTGGAGGAGCCATATCCAAAACCTTCACTAGATCCCTGATTGGGCGCAATATGAACTTAGTATAAATAGGAGAATAAAGGAGAGACAGAATCAATTAATTAGAAGTAGAAATTTTCGTCGCCCTCTGTTTTTAGAGGAGCTCGAAAATTCTCTCAGCTCTCCTCCGTGAGATTTTTCTGTCTTCTTTGTTCGAGTCCTAGTATTTTGATAAGATCAGCCCACCCTGATATCGAGATACAGTTCGGGAACCAGAGAGAAGATCCGGGGTCTAGTATTGAAGATCATCACGTGGAGAAGGCGCGAGCAATCGACGATTCTTTGGAGAATCGGATCGGTAACTCTAAACCGTAGAATTCATGTTTTAGGATTTACTTTCTTTGAACATGAATTATTTGCGTTCTAGCATGCAATTATCTGTTTAACATGTGAATTGATTAATCGCATAATCGGTCTAATAGATCCGTATTTGATTTATTTGTTTTGTACAAGTCTTTCGCTGTGCAAGGGGCACCAAAACCCCAACACTATCTTCCCATTGGGCTTGGTCATCCCAGCAATGAATTCCTTGATGAACTTGCTAAAGGTAGGCGCTTCAGAGCCTGCAGAAATGGCAGGTTGATTTCCAGTTTGCCGAAAATCTCCTTGAAGTCCTCAGTATCATTCTTCTTCTTCTTGGCTTCTCCTTGGTAAGGAAATGACTTCATTTTTTTGATGCACTTGTGGATCCTCCAGCTGAGGACTCACCAGTATTCATTCTTACTTCTTCAATCTCCACCTCTGGCTCTGGGTCTATGAAAAATGGATCAGCCACTCGGGGTAGCGGTCTTTCCAGATCACCTTCCTGTAGACCTTCCTCAATTCTGTTGCTCTTTACCTCCGTGCTCCTTTGGTCAGGAACTACTCTCTTCTCTTCCTTGCTTACCCCGGGGGGTATATCTTCATCATCCTTCATCACTGGACCGTCGTAGCCACGCTTTGATCTCAGAGTAACCTGACTGATATTCGCCTGGTCAGGTGGTTTAACCGAGGCTGGTATTTTTCCTTAATTCCCTCACATCTCGCTCAAGGAGGTTGCGATTTGGGACAATTGTTTTTCCATCATGTCCATAGCCGCTTTGTGCTCCAGCTGGGCATCCTGAAGTTTATGCACCACGTCATTGTTGGATTGCATGTTGTTCTGCATGTGCTGTTGAGACGAGATTCTTCTGGGGCCTAAAGTTAGGTTGACCAGAACTCGATCCTTGACCACGGTTCGATCCACTCCCCTAATTCGGGCAGAAGTTTCCTTGACCTCCCTGATTGTTGTGTTGATTCTCTGGCCCTTGATTTCCTTGGTGGTTGGGTTGGAAGTTCTGATAATTCCCGGTGGTGTTTATCTGGTGTGGCGGCACATAAGAGGTCCTTTGGTTGTCCTGGTTCCTATTACCCCAATTGGATTGGTCTCCTTGAGTTCTGTAGCCCCAGTTATTCTGCCCCTTTTGATTCTTCCCTGACCAGTTTGGTTGCCTCTTTGGTGAGGGTAAATACATGTGCTGCTGATGTGGAGGTGGCTGGTTGGGATCATTATCCGACCATCTAAAATTCGGGTGAGTTCTCCATGGGGCCTCTAATTCTCTCCCTTGATTCCTGTTAGAGTTTGTATACTAGAAATCACGTTTCGAGTGATTGAATATTGTAACACTCTTATTTTATTTTCCAAGGAATAAAACAAATTATTTCTGTCATAATGTTGTTATGTTTTACATTTAATGGATGTTAAATGCATATTTAAACGTATAAGTTAACTTAACAAAGTCTAAGTCTTTGTTTTAGTAGACCGGTTGTGGACGACATCCACTTTAAGGTAACACGGTCAGTCCTAAACAAAGAAAAAGAAGAATTTCACGACCTACATGGAATTAGACTATCCATCGTGAAAGGTTGCAATGTCAGTCCGCATATTTCTAAGCCTTACTGAAATAAGATGACATTGGTGTGATTAAACACTGAACGGATCTAACAGCAAGACTTGTCTTTGTGCTATCTACTGAAAGGCGAGGTCTTGATGAATATTTGTTTCTAATCAATGTAGGATAGCATTGAGCATACGGTATTGATTATGCATTACTTTGACTTATCAAATCGTGCGGGTTTTTTGTAACCCAATAATCCTGATATGTTGGATAGTGGTGGTTAATATATAGCGGTGCTAGGATTGCTATTATATTGAATCGTGCGCGAGGTGAGTCTCGTTTGATAATGTCCTCAAGAGTAGCGCAAAACGAGGTTTTATTATTCGGAACCTAACTAATTGGAGTTTGATCACTCTATAAATAATAAATAAGCGTTTCATGCTAAGTACACTCTTGGAATTAATAAGAAATTAATTAATTAAGTCCATAGCAGACATTAATTAATTAATGGGCATTTTTATCTTAAGCGCATGAAATGAAAGTTAAAACGGAAACCCGGATTACTTATAATTTCGGATTTGGATGGGTAGAGTTCAATATTACTTCTATAGTGGCTGCTCGTAATATTTCAATTAAAGATTATATTAAATTGTGGGTTCAATTTTATTAGTAAAAAGTAAATTGGATGAGCCCATATCCAAAACCTTCCATAGATCTCTGTCTGGGCCCAAAAGGAACTTAATATAAATAGGAGAATAAAGGAGACATAAATCATAATTATTATTGCTTAAAATTTTCGTCCCCCTCTCTCTGTAGGGATCGAAATTTTCTCCTTATTGGAGAAGGATTTCTTCTGTCTTCTTTATTTAAGTCCTAGTATTCCGGTGAGATCAACCCACACAGATATTGGAGTATAGTTCGGGAACCAGAGAGAAGATCCGTGGTTTAGTATTCAAAGCGTCACATGGAGAAGTCGCTAGCCATCGTCAATTCTTTGGAGAATTAATAAGGTATTATTTCTGCTCCGTAGAAAAGCATGTTTTAGGTTTCAATATACTTAAAGCATGATTAATTCAAATTATGAGCATGATACATGTGAGAATTACGCGTATAGATTTTGTCTAAATAATATGCTAAATAGATCTAATTATTATGTGATTTATTTGTTCGATTAATTATTAAATTATGAAACTCGAACGCGCTTCCGCTGCCAGTTCCTTCAATTCCAACTTCCATCCGGATTCCAACTCCCCATCGAATTCACCTAGGCTGGGTATTCTACTTCTCCCGATGGGCCATAATAAAGTTGGAGCTGATTTTCTTCTTGACCTGGTGACTTTTCTTTCTCCTGTGAGACATGGGAATTCTTCTTTTCAATTGCGATGAGAAGTGCTCTTTCCAATCGATCTATTCTGTCACCTACCCCTTCTCCTTCCTGCTCGTTTACTGCATTTGCTGAGCTTCTTCTCATAAGAGTACGCGGGTTATCATAGGCCTTCATTGCATCGATTAACCTCCTCAGGATCTCTCTTGCTTCACTTGCTTTATTTTTGGTGAAATTTTCCCCAGTCGAGGAATTCATCAAATCTTTTGACTCGGGGTTGGCTCCCTCATAAAACAGATAATAATTTTCAGCTTTCATCATCCTGTGGTTTGGGCAAGCATCAAGTAATCCCTTAAATCGAGACCAATACTGACTCAAAGACTCATCGTAGTCTTGCTTGCACTCTTGAATCTCCTTCTTAAGGGAATTGGTTTTGTTCGAAGGGAAAAAGTTATCCAGGAATTCAAACTTGACATCCTTCCAGGTATGAATTGAGTCCGGTGGCAACCTTAATAGCCATGTGTTGGCTTCTCCTTTCAAAGCGAACGGGATTGCGCGTAGGCAATAGTCCTCCTCCGTCGCATCATTTGGCCTTTTCTGGATGCTGCATAGCTTGCTGAACTCATTCAGGAATTCATATGGACACTCATTCCTTCGCCCTGCAAAAGTGGGTAAAACGCCTAGCACGTTCGTCTTTATGTCGATGAACCTTTGACGCTGATTTGAAACAATAGCATGAGCTGGTTCGCCGTCTAGATATGCAGTGAGCGAACCGATCTCAGGATCGGGATCAACTAAGTTTGCCATGTCACCGACTGTTTCCTCATCTGTTTCTGAGTACTCTGTTTCTGATGACGACTTAGGGTCCTCTCTGTCTGATGAATTCCAATCTTCGTCACTATCTGAACCAAACGGAAATGGATTTCCTGTCGTTAACCCCGATCTGGTGGTGACCGTAGATGTTGACTCCTTAACCTGCCAACTGAACTGAACGTTCCTTGCCCCAGATGAATTACTCCAGTTTCCAAACCGTGAGCCTCTGCTCATAAACTGAAAAGAAAAAAAAAACAAAAAGAAAATCAAAACTATATTTGCCAAAATCTCTAAACACTCACACAAGCTACGCCATTGAAAGTGCAGGTTTTCTCTCGGTCAACGTATATTTTGAAAGTGTATCCAACTGATCAGGATGAGATTCCCGACCTAGCTGAGTCGTTGGCACGATAACCGAAACCTGGTATCAAACAAATATTCCTCAACCCACTTCTACTGATTAGTATAATGGAGGTAAGGGTCGAATCCCATAAGGATGGACACGATCGGATACTGCGGTGACATTCCTGGGTGTTTTTAGACAACAAGGTATATCTGGTGGCTGGTTGGCTCTCTGACAGGTCTGGAAAGTACAACTGAAAAGTAGGGAACAAAAGCAAAAGTAACTTAAAAGTAAAGTGGTCCAAACTAAAGTTGATGTTGACGTTTTCTTCTTCACCAAGCATTAACATAAATCATATGAACACAAACACCATGACTAAACTCAGATTCATGACTTCACACTCAAGATCTATTGATTTAAAATACTCAAACTTAAGATTGACGGTGGACTGCAGTTTTACCTCTACTGACTGACATGCAAGGTGGTGATTACAGTGCGGATCGAAAGACTCATGCACGAAAACTCAGACTGAAACATAACTATAAAATTCGATCAACAACCACAGATCTAGCTTACTCGAAAGAAAGTACATGCACGTACTTATAAGTTAAAAGCGATAACTTAATCTAACTTTCCTAGGCGGAATGAAGCAAACTCAAACCAAAGAGACATTCGTAATAGAAATTTCATAGCTTAAACGTTGGATCTTCACTAAGTACTTCAAAAGGCAACCAAGATAAATGTTTGCAACAAATCCAACGAAGAAAGCAGGCAAAGATTAAACTAAAAAGCAAATAACGATTGTTTTGCCACTCCGGGCGGTGATACTGCTATACTACTCCGACAAACTGGCTGGAACGGTGGAGCGATGATTTCTCCGGCAGACTCTTGGACATCAAGTGACCCTAGTTGTGCCGAGGAACGAGATATTGGATAATGCTGAAGGACTGATCTTCTAGAGAGAATTCTACTAAGTGTGTATGAGAACCGAACTTGCGAACTCTTAACCTCTCTCCAAGTGGCTTCTTTTATAGGGAGGCTTGCCCTTGCTTTTAGGGTAGACTTCCTTCACGAATTTGACCCTTCTGCCCTTGTTAATGATCATCCCAGCTATCCTTCTTCTCCATCTCGAGCCTTTTTTTCTGGCATGCATCCTGGCCAATATTGCACCCTTCCTAGCACTCTGTACACTTGTGTCACCCGAATTGTCTCCTACTGACTTGGATCCATTAATCCTGCACACTTAAGCAACTGTTTTGCAGATAATACATGCATTTCACGACATACTGATCAGTAACCAAGGCTTAGAATAAGACTTATCAAACTGCTCACACTTGCCACATGCTTGTCCTCAAGCGTGAAGACAAACAAAAAAGAAATAAGTCGCATTCGAGCCTGGTTACTCCCCCTGACCGAATCTACCTAACTAGACTCAAGACTCTGACGCAAAGGGAAAAGAAAACAAACAATGACACAAACACATAACACATATAATTAACTTAAACACATAGAACATGCTATATTTTCAACCACCCCTCCCCTCGAGATCAGGTGCAATCCGGCTTTAGGCAGCCTTGAACTTCCGCCGCCCCCCTTTTCTCCCCAGTCAGTATATCCGCTTGTTAGGATCACCCAGTCCTAGGCCAAACACTGGTTCACTCAGTCACTCATTCCTCACAGGGGATGTTAGGACTGTTTTCTCTCAATGCTGAACCACAGATGTTTCGGACTCAGATCCCACGTGCAGCTCCTGAAGGTCTTTAAGGCTTGTAACGGGGCTATTGGTTTGTAATGTTTGGGGTGGTTGTTCCTAAGGCTCTAAGGTTCAAAAACTAACTACTTATTTGATGAGGGAGAACTGTGTACATTCGGGCTTCTGGCTAGGGCTTTTTCTTCGGCTGGACAATTTCGACATTGGCTTGCAACTGGTCAGTAGCTTCCTTGTGGCTTCGCCACCCTTATTCCTTCTTCCTCCTTTCTCTTTTTGTGGTCAAATATCTGCGACCATTTTCTTCGATTTTCTTTCCTGTGGCTCTGCCACCCTTATACCTTCTTCTATTTTTGATCTGGAATTTTTTTCCAGATCGATTTTCTCCTTCTTTCTTTGCTTTTCTTTCTTCAGTTGGTCCCTTTTGTATGTCCTCCTGGACAGTTGCCTCCTTGCCTTATGCCTTGCACACACACAGTTCCAGTGGCTGATGTGTTATTTCGCGGTATAGATCAGGTTAGAAAATGGGGTTCTAAGGATAGATTTTTTTTTTTTATTTTTTTTTATGGGGGGGTTTCCTACTGCCTTCGGGGTTTGCTACACGCCGTCACCTCGCCCTAGACATCATGTGGTAGCCACTCTTCTTTTTTCAGTGTTTAGTGGAAAGCAATTCCACTTTGGGTTTCTAACTCACCTTTTAAGAGGGCTTTCGTGTCTAACCTAAGGGATGGGTTTTTCCTTCATACTTGCATCATTTATACTGACTAGGGGTTACTGGAGGGGGTGGTTTCTGTTTTCCGGCATGCCTTATCTCCCTCAATTCCCCTCACCGTCAGTTCGAGGTAGTTGAGTTTTAAGCCCATTCATAAAAAAAACACATAACACATAATTCCTAAACCTAAACAAACCCTAAAAACACTAACATGCACTGACTCACATAACACATTTACACATGTGTCATACTGGCCATTTGCCCCTCTCCCTACACAAGTGTCTGCCCCAGATACGGGTTGTGTAGTGAAAAATAGGAATGGTTAGTATGACAGACACACATTTATAACAGCACATATTATATCTAAAAACTTCTCACACTTAGACTACACAGTAGGCTGAGTGTCAGTTAGCATGGTTATGACAAAACACAAAAAACATAAACAAGACACATTCATCGAAGTAGCAAACCCTTTACTTCTCACACTTAGACTATTAGATAGGCTAAATGATATGAATGGGGTTTTCTCACCTTAAATACACATAATTCTACCTATTTAACAAAAGTAAGAAAAAGAAAATAAAAGAAAACTAAAAATTAAAAAGAAACTAACTGGTCAGTTTGGTGGGGGTCGATCAGACGTTCATCCTACTCCGCCTTGGTGCAGGGGTCTGTGCAGGTGGTTCCTTTGGTTTCTCTTTAGTGGATTCCGGTTGGTTGGCATCTGCCTCCTCTTCTTCATCACCTTCTTCTACCTCAGGTTCGGTTGGTTCATCGTTCTGCCCTCCATGTCCACTTGTTCCAGCTCCAGTGCTTTCCTTTCCTCTCGCTAATTCCTTCAGTATGCTCTCCATCAGGGTTGTCAGCTTTGCCATATCTGCCCGTGATTGTCCATTTTCCTCCGCTAGCTCAGTGACTGCCCCTCTTGGCCCTGTTGTGCCCTTCCACCAGGGGCTTCCCCCATCGGGTAGAACTGGGGTACTCCTTCTCGGTAGTATACCACGTTTGTGCGGACGAAGAAGGGTATATCGAACAGGCCAGGAGCATCGACCATGTACTTCGGAGATAGGTCTTCTGCCTCTGTTATGATGATGTTGTTGCGCACGAAGGCTCCTAGTATGTTGCAAAGGGACAAGTTCCTAGCTGGGTGGGTGGCTATCAGGTGGCATTGGTAGGCTGTCCAAAATCCCAAATGCAGCCTCCTCCCGCGATTAGCGCACCATACCATGTACAATTCAGTCATGGACGTTTTGGCAGCCGAATTACTCTGTCCCAGTAAGTTGTAGCCTAAGTAGAGCTGCACCAATCTGAGCATGGAATTGTTGAAGTGGGTGGATCTTGATGTAGTGGAGGCGAACTGACTAGCATCGGGGTCGGTTAGCTCCCCCCAGGCTTCCTGGGGCTCAAAGTCTATGTGTCTCCTCGGTACCCCCCTCTCTCGGCTTCTCCATTCTGGTCCTATAGCATCCTCTAGGCTACACATTCCCAGTCGCACAATCCACTCGATCAGACTCATGGACAGTCCTCCACCGAATATCCTAAAGGAAATTGACACCTCGTCTAGGTCCGTAGTGACTTGGAACCTAAACGTGTTGAAGAACTCCTTCGCTAGTCTCACAGATATCTCCAGGTCCCTATTCTCTAACAACCACTCAAAACCCAATGCTTCCATACTGGCCAGGAAGGAATCACGAACAAATAACTCATCCAAAGAGGGTATGTGGAGTACCTTTCCGCATTTGACTTGCTTGCTGCTATCTTCCTTGTCATCAAATGCGTCTTGAAGCTTTTTGGTGTTGTAGTGCTCCATGTCCTCTATAAGCTCATCGGTGAGCTCTACCCTCCACCGTCGGTACACGATCCTCTCTACCTGAGGGTGGACTAGTTCTTGGTGGTTGTCGGGGAGCTGCTGCTCATGGTACTCTTCCCTCGCTAGAGAGATATCACTCTCTGAGTCAGACTCTTCGCTGGAAGTGTAGTCGCTGTCACTTAACCTCCTTCTTTCTTCTGGCTCTCTGATCACTATGCTGGCATTGGCAGTGCGCTGTTTCTTTACGGCTTGCTTCTTCTTGGCAGGGGCCTTCCCCTTTCTCTTTCTTTCCTGGATGTACTTGTCGTCTTCGATTTCCATTGCCTGTGCTTCTTCGTCGGCTTGTGTTGAAACGTCCTCCTGGGTGGTAGGCTCGGTCACCACACGGGCACTAGTATCACTTCCTGTCGCCTTAACCACCTGGATCCCTGACTTCTTGGGGACCATATGGATTGTGCTGACCCATTCACTATCGGGTACCGAGTATATAATGCCCAGCGAGAGCAACTTCAAGATTTCCTTCAGTATCTCTTCCCGCATGATTGGGTTCACCTTTCTTTGCGAATTTCTATGTGCCTTGGCTCCCTCCTCCAGCCTAATGTGGTGCATGCAGACATCCGGCTTATCCCCACCAGGTCCGTAAGGCTCCGTCCAATAGCCTTCTTGTTTTTGCTCAGCACAGTTTGTAGTCTTGCCTCTAGCTCTTCAGTCAGCCCGCTCTTGATGATTACAGGGAACGAGTCTTCCTCCCCGAGGTAGGCATACTTAAGGTTCGCTGGCAACTTTTTCAACTCCACATGTGGGGGTAGTGTGTCTGTAGGTAGAGGGTTCTTTTTAGAATCCTCCTCTCGCTCTTATTCACCATCTAATTTTTCCTCCATACTGGCCGGTAGTAAAGCCCCAACGGATCCCGCTAGTTCCGACTTCTGACATAATTCCGTAATTGCTCCTTCGATCTCCTCATCAGTTAACCCTCGGCTACTGATCAAATCGCACCATGCAGCTGCTTCCACATCAGCCTGGGCATACACATCCAAGGCTTGGAGTTTTTCCTGCAATAATTCGGTCTCAAGAAATTCTTGGACTAAGGGGTCAATTACATCAACATAACATAGATTTTCAGAATCTATTGGTTTTTTCATGGCTTCATTGATGTCAAAAACAAATTTCTCACCATTAAAGTCAATGCAAATTGTCCCTTTAGCCATATCTACAATTGTTTTAGCCGTTCGTAAAAATGGTCTCCCTAACATTATCCCGCTAGACTCCCTAGCTTCCGGATTTATACATGACCTATCAGCCAGTTGGATCAACACCCTAGTATTTGACAATTTTACCCCATTCAACCGATTATAAATGGATAAACGCATAACATTGATAGATGCTCCTAAATCACACATTGCATGCTTGATTTTTACATCTCCAATTGTTATGGGTAAAGTAAACATACCTGGGTCGGCTCTCTTGGTGGTAGTTTCTCCTATACAATAGCTGACGCTATCCCTTCCACCATGATTTTTCCATCCTCCTGGGCCTTTCCGGCTATGAACTCCTTTATAAACTTCCCCAGAGGGGGCAGTCTCACGGCTTGGAGGAATGGTATGGTGACATCCAGCTTTCCGAAGATCGACATGAAATCCACAGGGTTTTCTTTCTTCCTCTTCGTAACAAACCGATATGGAAACGGTTTTTCTCCTTTAGCCTCTTCAGTTAGCCTTGGTGGACTTTCCTTTGGTGCCTCCTGGGTTTGAGGTCCCGATGTGGGTATTGCTCCTTCAGGTTGCTCGTTTCCAGGTTGTGTTTCTCCCTCCTTTCCTTCCTCAGTAGGCTTCTCGTTCAGAAAAAACGGATCCTCCATCTGAGGCAGAGGCCTCTTGAGCTCTTCCGCTGAGACGGTGTCGCTCAGCACCCTTGCTCTACTAGATTCCCCAATAGGGTTCTTGAGTTGAGGTCCATTATAGGCTGTTCCGGACCGCAGTGTAATCTTACTCACATTTGCCTTTTCAGGTACATGGACTGTAGATGGGAGTTTCCCTGAGTTCCCTTTCATTTCGCCCACCGAGTTAGCGAGCTGGGCCAACTGCCTGTTCATCATATCCATATTTGCCCTATGCTCCTTCTGGGCACTTTGCATCCCTTGCATTGTTTCATTACTGGACTGCAAGTCGCTTTTAATGCTCTGCTGCGAAGCAAGCATCTCTCCCATCATGTCCTCTATAGACCTCCTCGACCTGTTTGGGTGATGGAATTGGTTCGAGCCCTGGTGCTGGTAATGCTGGGGTGGTGGGTTTGACTGATAGCCCGAGAAATTTTGTTGGTTTTGGTTTTGTGGGTACTGGTTATACTGGGCAGGAGGGTTGTACTGGTCGTGGTTGTGCTGGTACTGATTTTGGCTTTGGTTGTGGTTGTTATGTTGAGGCCCTAGGTTAAATTGGTTCTGGTTTTGGTTCTGGTTGTTTCGCTGATGGGGTAGCACATAGGCAGGGTTCGGGTTCTGGTTTTGAGGGTTTTGGTTCTGAGGATGCTGGTTTCTTCCTACCCAGTTAGACTGGTAGTCAGGGTTCGTTGGGCCACGGTTGGAATTTTGGTTCGGGTGGGGGTTGGGTTGATTTTGAGCCTGATTTTGGTTCTGATTCTGATTTCCATCTCCCCATCGGAAGTTTTGGTGGTCCCTCCACGGTGCATCCCTCTGCCTTCCCGGAATCCAATTGCCATTAGAATTGTAGTATCCTGCGGCATTTGCTTGCTCCACATCTGGCGAGTTGTCCGGCTGATCATATGGTAGTTCTGGGGCCTCTTTTCCTCCAGTCGGAGAAGGTGGTGGAGTGTTTTGCTTGATTGCAGTCAGTAATTCCTTCTTTAGTTCCTCCATCTTCAAATCCATCCTTTCCTCCTGGTCAGTAGCAGAAGCACTTGCTACCCTTTCTCTGCTGTACCCATCCCTTGCGTTGTCGTACGTCTTCTTCGCATTCAACAGCTTGCGTAACACCTTCTTGGCTTCACTGACTCTCAACTGTGTGAAATCGCCTCCGGATGATGAATTCGCCAGATCCTTTGTTTCCTTGTTCATCCCCTCATAGAAGGTGTGGTGCACCTCTATCTCCTTCATGCGATGGTTGGGGCATGACTCCAGAAGACTCATGTACTTCTCCCAGTACTCACTCAGGGTCTCATCGTATTCTTGCCTTATACACGATATTTTCCTCTTCAATGCACTTGTCTTTGAAGACGGGAAGAACTCAGCTAGGAAAACTGACTTGAAATCGGCCCATGTATTGATGGAGTCGGCTGGCAGGCGCATGAACCAGGTGTTGGCCTCTCCCTTTAGGACAAAAGGTAGGGCTTTCAGTCTGTAATCATCCTCGCTTGCTCCTGCTGGCCGCCTCTGCGCCTTACAGATTTTGCAGAACTCATTTAAGAATTCGTAGGGTCCCTCGTAACTCTTCCCACAGTACGTTGGTAGGATTGCAATAACGTGGGGTTTCACATCACAGGCGGTCTGGCCTGGGGTGACCACTATGGCTTGTGGGGGATCTCCGTCAGCATGTGCAGTAAGTGTTGCGAGCTCGGGATCGTCCTCACCTTGGTCAGCCATTCTCACTAGTGTTCTTACTGGTTGGAGTGGAAGCTCCGGGAGTTGGTACTCTAGATCTTCTTTCTCCTCGTCGCTGCTCGTGCCTAGGTCGGACAGTGCTGTCGACAGGCCAGAACGAGTGGTAACGAGTATCGTTCCTCGGGGAAGTATCCTTGGTCTCCACTGGCCAGGAGCCGAGCTACTTCTCATAAACTGAAAATAAAAAGAAAAGGAAAATTATAAACAGTATGTACACCAAAAAGATCACACACAATAACAGGTATGAACGCCATCCATCCCCGGCAACGGCGCCATTTTGAAAGTGCAGGTTTTCTCTCGGTCAACGTATATTTTGAAAGTGTATCCAACTGATCAGGATGAGATTCCCGACCTAGCTGAGTCGTTGGCACGATAACCGGAACCTGGTATCAAACAAATATTCCTCAACCCACTTCTACTGATTAGTATAATGGAGGTAAGGGTCGAATCCCACAAGGATGGACACGTTCGGATAACTGCGGTGACATTCCTGGGTGTTTTTGGTTAGCTACCACGCTTGGGTTGAGATTTTACCTAGGAAAGAAATAAAGGTGGTACTCTACTGACTAGTAGGCGTGAAAATAACAGGCATGTGGTTGTGTTCGTGAAAATAGGGGACAAGGTGTCTCAGAGGTATATGAAAAGTAGACAGTTACTAAAAGAGGAAATTTAGACAACAAGGTATATCTGGTGGCTGGTTGGCTCTCTGACAGGTCTGGAAGGTACAACTGAAAAGTAGGGAACAAAAGCAAAAGTAACTTAAAAGTAAAGTGGTCCAAACTAAAGTTGATTTTGACGTTTTCTTCTTCACCAAGCATTAACAGAAATCATATGAACACAAACACCATGACTAAACTCAGATTCATGACTTCAAACTCAAGATCTATTGATTTAAAATACTCAAACTTAAGATGGACGGTGGACTGCAGTTTTACCTCTACTGACTGACATGCAAGGTGGTGATTACAGTGCGGATCAAAAGACTCATGCACGAAAACTCAGACTGAAACATAACTATAAAATTCGATCAACAACCACAGATCTAGCTTACTCGAAAGAAAATACATGCACGCACTTAAAAGTTAAAAGCGATAACTTAATCTAACTTTCCTAGGCTGAATGAAGCAAACTCAAACCAAAGAGACATTCGGAATAGAAATTTCATAGCTTAAACGTTGGATCTTCACTAAGTACTTCAAAAGGCAACCAAGATAAATGTTTGCAACAAATCCAACGAAGAAAGCAGGTAAAGATTAAACTAAAAAGCAAATAACGATTGTTTTGCCACTCCGGGTGGTGATACTGCTATACTACTCCGACAAACTGGCTGGAACGGTGGAGCGATGATTTCTCCGGCAGACTCTTGGAAGTCAAGTGACCATAGCTGTGGCGAGGAACGAGAGATTGGATAATGCTGAAGGATTGATCTTCTAGAGAGAATTCTACTAAGTGTGTATGAGAACCGAACTTGCGAACTCTTAACCTCTCTCCAAGTGGCTTCTTTCATAGGGAGGCTTGCCCTTGCTTTTAGGGTAGACTTCCTTCACGAATTTAACTTTTCTGCCCTTGTTAATGATCATCCCAGCTATCCTTCTTCTCCATCTCGAGCCTTTTTTTTCTGGCATGCATCCTGGCCAATATTGCACCCTTCCTAGCACTCTTTTCACTTGTGTCACTCGAATTGTCTCCTACTGACTTGGATCCATTAATCCTGCACACTTAAGCAACTATTTTGCAGATAATACATGCATTTTACGACATACTGATCAGTAACCAAGGCTTAGAATACGACTTCTCAGCCATCCATCCCCGGCAACGGCGCCATTTGAGAGTTCGGGTTGAGGGCACAGTACATATCAATTAATTCATAATCATCAGGTCAAAGAAATCCACTAGACTACAAGGTCTGGGAATTCGATAACAAGGAAGATTACGGTCGTCGGACTCACCTTCAGCCTGCTGTCAAAGAAAATAATACCTCAACCCACTACAGTGTAACTAGCACAGAGAAGTAAGGGTCGAACACACAGAGATAGATAGGACGCGGGTGAGAGTTAAGAGGACTTTGAACTAGCTTGGCTGCTCCAACGCAAACTTGGGTTGAGAACATTAACTAAGAGACTCGGGAAATGCAATTATCTATTCTAACAACTAGACCTAGGAAAAGGAAAACATGATAAAAACATGCATGATGAAAATAGAGATCTAAACAGAGTAACACTTCAACAATGATATTTACCAGACCTAGTGAACAACTTTCTTAAAATGACTAGACCGACTAATAACAGACTGTGGGGACCATTTCCAAAAATGGCAAAGGTACGAATGAAAAACTGCAAATAACTAACTATGAAGTCATCTAAACAAATCAAGTGCGAAAAGAATTCAAGGTAAATCAACAATCAACGTAAATATAAAAATTCGGTGAAATTCAGAACGGAAATAAAAATGAAAGCGGTAAATTGTTTCTTCGCCTCACGTGAAGACGGTGGTGCACAATAGCAACTCAAAACACGAACTCCAACCCCATGAATTCCGATAACCCCCAAGTGTGTGTGTAGAAGTGTGTGAAAAGCGAGCTAAGAGCAAAAATGTGAGAGATGATGATATCAGGTGTGTTGCGTGCTCTTTATTTATAGGCGTGGAGTTGTTCTTCTAGAATCTTCTCTTGAATTTTCCTTTTTGCCCTCCATCTAAAAATCTCCTTCGTCTGGTAATTTTTTTCCTTTTTCTGCTCACTTTTCCGCCAGATTCCTTTACCAGGTAATTTTCTTCATTCCTTTCTGGATTTGGCAATTTCTTCTACACACCTGGCTTAAAAGCTGTGTTAGACCCAAGAAATTATTGAACTTAACCCCATAACCAATTCATGAAATTAGCCTTATCACTTTTTAATATACTTTCTCTGTCCCACTTAAGATATCTATATTCTTGAGTTGAAAAAAGTTTTAGGATGACTTGTTACGTGGAGCAAGTAGAAAAAAGTAGTTGAATATTTTAATGAAGAGAGAGGAGAGAGATACTTATTTCCAAATATAGAAAGTGATCATCTTGTGTGGGACAAAATAAAAAGGAAATGTGGGCATCTTGAACGAGACAAAGGGAATATTACCTAAGAGATGGGTGACAAGAATGAAATGGAATGAGGAGCAACTTTGTGGGCGACATCGATGAATTTTTTTTTTAGAGAAAGTAGATTGGTGATGTCAGTCTTAGAGGAGGATGCAGATGGAGTTTGGATTAGAGATGCCCATGGTTCCAGAACCGCCGGTTCCGATTTTAGAAATTACCGAACCGGAACTGAATTGTGAGGGTGTTTCGCGGTTACGGTTCTGGTTCCAAAATCGCCGATTTCAGTTTCGATTCCAAACCGGTGTTTTTTAATGGTTTTTCACGGTTCTGAACCGCTGGTTTTTAGCAGTTTTTGGCATTTTTCCGCAATTCCGGTTTGGAAATCCCAGAACCGGCAGTGTCTGGAATTTTGGAACCTGGATCGGCCCACGGTTCCAAAAGTGACGGTATTGATTCAATTTAAATCTCACGGTTACAATTTCGCGGTTAACCGCCCAAACCGTAAACTTTGGTCATCTCTAGTTTGAATCCCCTGCAGTGACTTCCATACACTCTATTGGTTTGTTTTTAAATTATAATATTAAAATATTAATTTGTTTATTATAAAATAATTGAATATGTGTATATATTTTGGGGACTCTTGCCCATGCAGATGGAGCAGGAACGAGAAATAGGTTAGGACGGATAAAAAAACATCCACAAGAGAAAAAGAAAATTTTGACAACTATTTTTCCGTGGACATTTCTGTAAGAATAGAAACTGTAACTAATTATTGACTTTTAGTTATACAAATTATGTATTTTGTACTCCCGTCACTAGGAGTCTCATTTGAGTTCGACACGAGTTTTAAAATATATAAAGAAAAGTGGGTGGAAAAAAATAGTGATTGTGAGACTCATTTTTATGTTGTAGTATAATAAAACATGAGAGAATGAGTTAGTGAAATATGAGATCTACCTATCATTCACAGTAAAAGTGAATCGGAACTTTTATTCTTATGATTTGAGGAAAAATACCATAATACTAGATTTATCATATCAATAAAATACCCAAATTACTGACTTTTTGGTATATCGTGCTTTTCAATATAGTATGATACCTTATCAAAAGATTTTGATACAATAACAATATGAAATTTTATATACCATAGTAATATATACTGTGACATAATGAAATTTTGGTATATATAGTAAATGTGGTATTATACAACGTGATTTATGGCACACCGTGTTTATATTGACATCAATATAATTGTATATACCCTAATAGTACGTAATATTTGTATATTTTAAATATATTTATACATATATTATGTGTTTATAATATAATAGGAGTATTATTTAACGAAATAATAGAATTGCGATATATTGAAACTTCGGTATTGGTATCGATAATGAAATTGGTCAAAGCAAAAATTCAGCATTCTAAATTCTGGTACATCGAAAATTTTTGTAAGGTAAATATGGTTTTTATTTATGTCGAATTTGCGATACGGTATACGATATGACAGTTTTGGTATTGTATACTGTACCGACTACTATTGTTAACATTCATGGAGGTATTCTTTCAGTTTTTGTGTGTTTTTTTAACTATGGTTTATGCCACTTTGGTTCTGTCCTTTTTTGGGGGGCATTTTGTCTCTTCACTCTATTGTATAATGAAAACTCTTTTGTGGAGGAGAGTTGTTTATCTATAACAATATAGAATATGAGGAATAGGACACGGAATGAAAGGGTTCCTTTCTGCATGTTGTGGTTGGCTTTATTCTCATGCCAAAAATCTGCTATACATCTTCACAATTATGACTCAAATTTCTGGAGTATCACATCAATTTTCAACACTTATATTGAATAAGAAACACCACGTATATATTTTTGAAACTATTTCAGTGAACTGTTAATATCCATATTAATTTTTCTCTATATCACTACAATAGTTTAATCTATCTTACTCCTAACATATCGAGTTATTCTTTATTTATTTATTTTCATTTTATTGAGTAATAAAAACTCTTTTGTGGAGTAGAGTTTTTTGTGTATCACAATATAGAATATACAAAAGCTATATAGGCGCTTTGAATCTTTATGCAAGTTGAGGATGCATGCTTTATTCTTATGCCAAATCAGCCTTATATCTATATATATGTATATGTTTATGATCATTTATGGAGTATCATATCAAATTTCTTATCTTAAAGTATGGCTCAAATTGCTAAGCTTGAGACCAAGGCAGAGATTACAAATCCTCCTGCTAAGGTCTATGATTTCCTTAAATATAATATAAACAAGTTTGTGAATTTGTTCCCACAAGTGTTCAAAAGTTTCAAGTTAATTGAAGGAGAGGAAGGCCATTCCGGAAATGTTAAGATCGTCGAATATGTAATTGGTCAGTCTTTTCATTTACGAGTTTTTTTTTATCGAAATATTTTAAAACATGAATCTCATACAGGTAAGGCAATGACTGCAAAAGTGAAGACTGAAGAATTAAATGATGAAGAGAGATCCATGATAATGAGGGTTGTTGAAGGGGAGATTTTGCAGTTATACCCCACATTCCTCTGCAAGATTAGTGTGAGCGATGGCTGTATGAATTGGTCGATTCAATTCGAGAAAACCAGTGATTCAACACCTAAACCAGATGCCTATGTTCAAGTTCTAGCTCATGTTACTAAACTCATGGATCTTTACCTTCTCACCAGTTGATACATCTATGAAGGAAGCTCACAACTACTTAAAACTACCTACTGAAATGCATACTACGCAAGAATGTCGGATCTGACTTCCCTGTCTCCTTTCAGCTCTACCAATTGCCACTCTTATGTATATGCCTCGCATGCCATGTATGTTTATCGTATCGCAATGAATAAATAAATCTTGCCTATCTTTGAATAAAACTCATAGATTCACTGTTGATTGAGGATATATGTGACAGTCTTTCACCATAAGGATATGAAACAAGCTTGCACAAATTAGTCGAGATTGAGTTAAATACAACTAATTCAACCAACTATGTCACTCTTTGGTAATTGAAACACTAACAAAAGACCAAGTGTATACAAAAGAGCCTATTTTTGGTAAAATATCGTGCTTTTCAGTACCGTATGATGCTTTATTAAATGATTTTGGTAAGATAACAATATGAAATTCATATACCACAATATATTGTGACATGAAATTTCGCTATGTATCATAAATTATGGTATACACTTATGGCATACCGTGTTTATATTGACATCAATATAATGTATATACTGTGAATACCAAATATATTTATATATATTTATACATATAATATAATAGGAGTATTATTTAACGATATAACGAAATTGTGGATATTGTACCAAAGTCGGGTATGCTGTAAATTTCCATTATATTGAAAATACGGTATGGTATCGATAATGAAATTGGTCATAGCCAAAATTCAGCATACTGAATTTTGGTACATTGAAAACTTTTGTAAGATAAATGTGTGGTTTTTATTCATGCCGAATTTGCAGTATGGTATACGGTATGACAATTTTGGTGTTGTATATTGTTGTAATGTGAATGTGTTTGAACGATCAAGAACAAAGAATTGAGAGGGAGAAGAAATGTGTGAGCTTCAATCGAAATCTTATTGAGTGAAATCAGTAAAGAGTGTACAACTTGAAGATTACTCTCAACTATGAACTAACAACAATATTTAAACAACAAAGAAGAAATCAAGTGAACAAGAACTTCACTCAAGAAACGGTTGTAACTAACTAAGCTCCTAACAGCTAGTAGCTCATCAAACTTTTGAACTTGCTTCTTGCTTTGATGTTGTGTTCTCCACCTTAAGCTTCCTTGTACTCGCATTGCTATGTCCAGCCACTCTACATAACATATACCGTACTGAATCCTATTGTTACCATTCATGGGGGTATTTTTTGAATTTTTGCTTGTTTTTTTATCTATGCTTTATTGGTATTTTACCTTCTAATTTGGTTCTTTCCTTTTTTGGGGGGGGCATTTTGTCTCTTGACTCTATTGTGTAATGAAAACTCTTTTGTGGAGGAGAGTTATTTATCTATCACAACATAAAATATGAGTAATAGGACCACGAAATGAAAGGGTTATTTTCTGCTTGTTGTGGTTGGCTTTATTCTAATGCCAAAAACCTGTCAAATATCTTAACGGTTATGACTCAAATTTCTGGAGTATCACATTAATTTTCAAAACTTATATTGAATAAGAAACAGCAGGTATATATTTTTGAGACTATTTTAGTAAACTTTTAATATCCATATTAATTTTTTTCTATATTCACTACACTAGTTTAATCTTATTCTTAGAATTTTTGTATGCTTTTGTAACTATGTGTTACAGTATTTTGTTTTCCTTTGGGCAACTTAATTTGCTTTTTTTTTTTTCATTTTATTGAGTAATAAAAACCGTTTTGTGGAGGAGAGTTGTTTGTGTATCACAATATAGAATCTACAAAGCAAGCAATAGGCCCTAGCTTTGAATCTTTATGCAAGTTGAGGATGCATGACTTTATTCTTATGCCAAATCTTCCTTATATATATGTATATGTTTATGATCATTTGTGGAGTATCATATCAAATTTCTTATCTTAAAGTATGGCTCAAATGGCTAAGCTTGAGACCAAGGCAGAGATTACAAATCCTCCTGCTAAGGTCTATGATTTCCTTAAATATAATCTAAACAAGTTTGTGGATTTGTTCCCACAAGTGTACAAAAGTTTCAAGTTAATTGAAGGAGAGGAAGGCCATGCCGGAAATGTTAAGATCGTCGAATATGTAATTGGTCAGTGTTTGCATCTACGAGTTTTTTTTTTTTTTTTTTTTTTTTTTTTTCCAAATTATTTAAAAACATGAAGCACATACAGGTAAGACAATGACTGCAAAGGTGAAGACTGAAGAAATAAATGATGAACAGAGATCCATGATAATGAGGGTTATTGAAGGGGAGGTCTTGAAGTTATACCCTACATTGCTTTGCAAGATTAGTGTGAGCGACGGCTGTGTGAATTGGTCGATTCAGTTCGAGAAAACCAATGACTCAACACCTAAACCAGACGCCTATGCTCAAGTTGCAGCTCATGTTACTAAACTCATGGATCTTTACCTTCTCACCAATTGATACATCGCTCACAACTACTTAACTACCTACTGAAATGCATACTACGCAAGAATGTCGGATCGACTTCCCTATCTCCTTTCAGCTCTTCCAATTGCCACTCTTATGTATATGCCTCGCATGCCATGTATGTTTATCGTATCGTACGTACGAATAAATAAATCATGTTCCTATCTTTGTATTATCACGATTCGCCTTAGCCAAGATAACCGAGCCAGATAATTAGGGCATACAAAGATGTTGTGCTTTGTTGCAAATTTATATAATTTGATTTAAACTCATAGATTCACTGTGGATTTGATTGAGGATATATGTAACACTCTTTCATCAAAAGGATATGAAATAAGCTTGGACAAATTACTCGAGATTGAGTTAAATACAACTAATTCAACCATCTATGTCACTCTTTGGTAATTGAAACATACACTAACAAAATAGCAAGTGTATACAAGGAAAAACGTACCTGAGAGATGTGTGTGAACATATATATCTCAAACAAAAAAAAGCTATGTCCACTACAGATAGCCCGGCTCTGGTGATGCCTCTGGATCTCGTTGTTCAACTCTCCATGTAGGACGTTTAGATTATTTTCATCTCGTTCACATCACTCCTCATCCCATATCGATGCACCTACACAACCAACAAACAAACACTCGGAACTAGTCTCAATCCCAAACATGGTAGGTTTTCGAAATAACTCATCAGTTCCGAATTGTTGTTCCTCGATCATCCAACTTCACCCGGTAGGGATGGGATCCCCGCTTCACGCTAACCATCCATGTGCGTGTTACTATTGTTTTTAGTTGTTGATTTTTTTGGTAAGGTTCCTTGAGGAGTTTTTGAGATGATAATTGTCCGCTGTCGAGTTTTTTTGTTGAGACCTTTGCTGAAATAGTAATTGAGTATTTTCCAATAATTATAAAAAGTTAGCTCTGTCGACAAACTTATGAACGACACGAGTTTTAACGTGCAATCTATACATATGTAAAGCCCCAGTTTTTTTGCACGCCAAGTGTCACACTTTGGGTGGGAAAAATATAGATAACTTTTATGTTGCGTTTGCAGATTGTCAGAGCTCAAAATCTTGAGCAGCGTGCAAATATTAGGTCTCTACAGCTATAACCTGAAAAGTTTTTGGTATAAATATTTATTTTAGTTGAAGCTTGCAAAAGAAGTTTTGAAATACTGCACTACAGAAGTATGAATGACAGAGTTGTCAACCAAACCTTACGGTTCTTACAATCATCCTCCTAGGATTAGAATAATTTAAATTTAAAACCCAATCTCATGTGAAGAAGATAATGAAGATATAAATTGGTTTCTTAAACTAATTTTTGCAGGAATAGACTTGGAGGTAAAAAAAAAAATTCAAGCTTTCAAGCTTCACTCTAATGGAGGAGTGGAGTGCGTGGCTGTGGAAAAGGAGAGTGGCAGTCCGGTTTTCTCTCTTCTCTCTATTGTATGCGTGTATATATGTAACTGTGCAGAAATTGGGATGGACAAGAAAAGCGGCGTCGGACAACCGAGATTGGCGAAGCGAAAACAGGAGAGGCCGAAAGGAGGTCGATGGGCGCGCTACGTTCAAGCACGCCGTCGTTGACTCTATGTGGGAACTCTACACCTTCCTCGACGAAGACGCTCAACAGCGTTTCGCCTTCGCCGAACTCTCTCTTCATCGATTCTTTCCACGCCCCTTCATTGCCTGTTTTAAATCTCCACGCACCGGAGAAAGTTCACCTTCTTCTCTTCCTTATAGGCTATAGCAGATGAGACGAATTTTGTTTTATCTCTCTTAAGTTAGGGCTTCTGTGGGCCCAAATACCGATTGGACCTCAAATTTATTGCAAAGTCTAACATTGTATGGCTTTGCATGATTTAATATTTCCATTATGCATATATTTATAGATAATGAGGAAATACAATACTCCACTTGATTGTTTCTAGAGAATATCTGAACAAATTTCTTATGAATTGGGCAGTCTAGAAAATCGGGAATTTGAATGTTTGGGGTTGAGAGAAATTCGTGGGATTTCTGTTGAGACATTCATTCTTGCTGCGGATGCATTGCACAAGAGGGTAAATACAAGTTTGGACAATAACCCCTGTTCTACTTCAAATCCGTTCGTATGATTATTTACATCTTTCGTACCATAGAAATAGGCTATTTGGATTGACATAGACTTTAATGTATACTCTCTCTATCCCACATAATTTGAGACACTTTGACCCGGCACGGATTTTAAAAAATCTAATGGAAAGTGAGTTGAAAAAGTTGGTGGGATGTGGGTCTTACTTTTAAAGTATTAGTTTTATAATAAAATGTGAATAAAAGTGGTCACAACAAAAAAAAAAGTGAAATGAGACAAATTATGTGGGACGGAAGGAGTAATTGGTAAAATAAGATAGAAGAAGAAAAAGTAGTTGAAATTGTGTAGTGGATCGTAGGATCTATAAATGATAAAGTAAAAGAAAAGGAGAAAATGATTGCCATAAATGGATATAAACTATTTGTATGGGACAAACAAAAAAGGGAAATATGGCCTATTTTTATAGGACGAAGGGCGTATCGTATAATTTCATATACTACAGTATTATTATTAGTACTACTGTTATAATTATTATTATTAATTCTAATTTCGATTATTTAATGAATTACCCGTTCTAAGGCCATCTCCAACCATTTACACCAAACTCAAACCCATTTTTGAGTATGGGTCATACCAAAAAGTACTTTTACTCCAATCATTTACTCCAAACTCAAACCCAAAAGAATATTCCATATTTATATACTTTTTACACCTTTTCAATTGTACCTACATATTTATTTTAAATTACATATTAGTCCCGCAATATTTTTAATTATGTAAATTAAATAAATATAGAAAATTTTCTTATTAATATATTTATATATCAAATGTACTTTATATATTCAAGATGAACCAGATGACTATGCAACTAGAGCATATTCTTCGTACTTCGACAATATTGGAGGATCCGGTTCTGATTTACCAAATTATTAGATGACGTTTTTCATTTTATTATAATAATTGGTTGTTCGTGTTTTATTTTATTTTAATGCATTGTGTTTAACTTGCTTTCTTAATAAAGACTTGCTTTATAGTTGTGCGACATCCATCCATAGCTCTTTAGTAAAAATGAATCTCAGCTAAACAACTTCTAAACTATTGACACGTAATTGAAACTTTTAAACTATTAATACGGTAAGCAATAATAACAAGATTTTTTAGCAATATTCATTCATATATTTGTAAATTTATTAGTTATTATTTGCTAAAAAAAACATAATTTATTATAATATGGTCAGCTTTCTGATTCCTTTTTAATTTTCTTATGGAAAAATATTTGCAAAATCAAATAGAGAGTGTGTGTGTGATCAGATTTTCTAGACACTAGTAAAACACACGCCAACATATCTCAACTCAACATCCATAGCTCTACTCAATATTTGCAAGGAGTGTCGGCTGATTCAAACTATCAAGTACTCCAATACACAAATTATGGCCGGCTGATTCATGAACCTCCAAATAATATAAAGGACTATTATGCAATATTTAAAACTTTTTTGCAGTAGATACTCAATTTTGGTGTTCACTTCAAATTTGGTGTTGTTTGATTAAAAAACCCAAAAATGGGTATGGGTATGGAGTATGGTTGGAGCACATTTTTACACCAAAAATGAGATTTGGTGTATGGTTGGAGGTGGTCTCTTCTTTTGATTAGTTAAGGATTGAGGCCTAGACTCTTTTGGATATTGATTGATAATGGAGTGGTCGTTTCATAATTATGGGACTGAATAAATTGTGATCGATAATCCAGTGTGTATGCGTGCATATATGTTGAATTATGGAGAATTGTCCGTCTTGGTGAATCTGTGAACTATAGGTTTTGTATTTCGTGGATTTATTTGGTTATTTTGATGTTGTTTTTGGATGTTAGCTGTTTATGTTCGTTGGTTACGATCCCGGGAACATAAAAATTCGGATATTTTGTTGATTTTAGTAAAAATCGGATTTGAAAAAATTATATGGAATCCCATTAGGAGTCAGCAATTTGCGATTTATTGGAGAGTTATAGGGCTGACCGTCAGGATTTAGCGACTTGCTGAGTTCGCAAGGTATGCGAACCCAATGACTCGTTGGCTAGCCACTATATTCCAGACAGTTAACAACGACTTGCTTGCAAGCATTTGTATTCAGTTTAAAAAATTTTAAATTCAAATTTTAGGGTGCATCTCATGTTCCTTCATTGATGTGTGTGTATTTTAATGCGAATATTAGTCGTTCCACAGGAAGATTAATATTTGGCACGAGATACACACATACCTTTAGTGATAAATATGTGACAATTATTTAGTTTTCGTGTAAGTAATGTGTGATGCCCACAGGTGAACACTGCTTAACATGATCTTATTGTCAGTGTTTGATCATTATAAAGAGAATACCACTTACAAATTCACATTATGTCAAAAGACTTATTGTGAATGTTGTGCTCACTACCTCGATATGGTTTAATAATGTTCAAATAGATTAGTGGAAATAAGACGTTGCAACAGTAACCTCTCTTGTCCAGACTTCTTTACTGCGAATGTTAGGACGGTAAGTGTGTGTGTATTTTAATGCGGATATTAGTCGACCCACAGGAAGATTAATATTTGGCACGAGATACACACATACCTGTGGTGATAAATATGTGATGATTATCCAGTTTTCATGTGAGTAAATGTGATGCCCACAGGTGGACATTGATTGACATGATCTTATTGTCAGTGTTTGATTACTGCAAAAGGTTACCACTTGCAAGTTCATATTACTGTCCACAGACTTGATATGGATGTTGTGCCTGTACCTCGAGATGTTACCATTTTATTTGAATTTTATGATGTGAGCATGACGATTAATTTGGTTTTGTTCTCTATTCAATTATGATGTCGGCTTCGGCAGTTTCTTCCAACATGAACAATATGTTAATGTTGAATAGGTCAAATTTTAAGAATTGAAAGATAATATTCTGATTACTCTAGGTTGCATGGATCTAGATTACGTGCTAAGGACCAAGCAATTTGTTTCTCGTATGGATAGTAGTACTCTTGATCAAAGGAGAAACTATGAGAAGTGAAAATGCTTGAATCACGTAAGTCTAATGATCATTATGTTGGGGTTTGTATACTAAAAGATGCTTCGAGCGTACATGCCTTTGTACAGTCAGCTTGTGCATGTATACGAGAAACGCCACGTCCACTGGTTTACCTATTTGTGAGAATAAATAATACTCCCTCCGTCCCGGAGTATTAGACTCACTTCTTTTGGGCACATGATTTAAGGAATTGATATTTAAATAGTTAAAGTGGAGAGAGTAAAGTATGAGAGAGGGAAAAAGTAGGGGAGAGAAGAGAGAAAAAAGTAGGTGGAGAATAAAATAAGATAGATGCTTTTTGCTAAAAAAGAAAAATGAGTCTAATATGTTGGGACATCCCAAAAAGGAAAGTTGGTCTAATACCTTGGGACGGAGGGAGTATAATATAATGGTTTATTATTGAAATATAATAAACAAGTCTAAGGCTTTTTACTAAGAAGGTCAAGTAGGGAAATTCGATGAATCTCCTCATGAGTTTTTCAGTAGGGGACTTGGCCAGATCTAGTAAGAAGAAAAACGTATTCACAACCTAGATAGGCTTTGGCTACCTATTGGTACGGTTGCGGTGTTTGTGATAATTCTCTCTTACCTAAGAAGAGATTAGTAACACCGGTTTGGTAAAGCACTGAAAGGATCTAATCCGAAATGTATTCTTTATTGCTATCTACTGTAAGAATATATTTCAGAAAGTTTAGTATTTTCTAGTCTATGATATTAATATCAATATTGTTTATTCAATCAAACGCCACTTTGACTTATCAATATGTGAGAGTTTGTACGTAACTCAAGTTCATGATATCTTGGGTGGTAGTAATTGAATAACATGAAGGTATTGAAATATTATTTCATAGAATTCGCGTGCCCAGTGTGGTATGATTAAATCCCTAAGGGGTGATCCCCAAGAGGTGTTTGAAAAAGGAATTTATTATTCAGAAAACTGCGCAGTTGGAATTTATTCC
>NC_062969.1:32844446-32864557 GCF_023119035.1 Salvia hispanica
AATTCAAGATAACTAATAAGGCAGCTGAAAAAAGAAAAAATGAACTTTAAAAAGTCTTCTGGGTCCTTGAAAAACCATTAGTAGGGGTGCGTTAAAATGACAACATCTCTTAAAGTAACACCATACCACCATTCCTAGCCAATCATTTGCATATGTGGATGAATAATCAGCTGACATGTGACAATCATAAAAAATGCTCAAGGATAAATTTTCTTGGCTAGCAATATCCAATACGCTAGACAACAATTATTCTCGCCCAACAATATTCAATACGCTAGACAGCAATCTATAGATTGATGTCTACCGTTTATACTATTGATGTGTAGCGTTTATAATATTGTTGGATACGTGGTGTCACAGTGCCACTTTAAAAGGTGTTGTCATTTTAACACAAACCGGTAGTAGGATATACTATTACCACCGTTTTTAAAAAATAGAAGCTTTTTAAATGACAAGAGTTTTACTACAATTGGTAAAATAAGAGAGATTTTAAAAAAAGTTATTAACGTATTGTTAAGTGAGAATAAGTTTCATTTCATTAGAGAGAAAAAAAATTCCTAAAAATAAAAAGTTTCTATTTTTAATAGACGTACCAAAATGAAAATAGTTTCTAAAATATCAACTAAATTACAGGTGACAAGTTAAAATATGTCTGGTGAGAATGATATGTAAAATATAATATTAATATTTTGTTCAAAACCAAAAATTAATTTTTATGAAAGATATTAACATAATAATTGACATATTCTATTTAATTATCAAAAAATGACTTTTATTAGCAATTAATTATGAATAACAATTATTTGGATTTAATTATACTCCATTTGTACCATAAAAATTGGATAGATTTAAATAGTATAGATTTTAATTCATAATTAGTAAAATATGAGAAATAATAAAAATTGAAGTGTTGTTAGCGGAGAATAGGTCTCACCTTATCAGAGAGAAAAAGCTTCCTAAATTAGAAAATTTATAACTTTTAGGGATGAACTAAAATAAAAATAGTTTATATATATTTTGTTGGTTTATATTCAAATTTCTTTTTATATATATTTAACTTTTTTAACATTTATCAATATTTTTATTTGTCGAATCAAATTATTGATCATTTTATAACATTCAAATTGACAGTGGTTTATTTTTGAATTATTTAGTTGTTGAAATGTTATTGTTCTATGTAATTATATAGTACTCCATCCGTCTTATAATAGATGACAAATTTGGAGAATGACATGATATTTTAAGTGATATTATTTTAAATGTTAAGTGAAGATATATAAAGAAAAAGTGATTGAAGTATTGATAGTAGAAAATGGATCTCACCTCATTAGAGAAAAAGTTTTTAAAATTAGAAAATTTATACTAATTTTTAGGGACAAACTAAAATAACAATAGTTTATAGTATTTATTTTATTGGTATTTATATTCAAATATCTTTTTATATACATTTAACATTTTTCACATGTATTAATATTTTTATTTGTATAACCAAATTGTTGCTCATTTTTACAACAGTTAAATTGATAGTGGTTTATTTTGAATTATTTAGTTGTTGAAATGTTATTATTGTACGTAATTGTAATTATATAGTTATCCCTCCGTCCCATAATAGATGGTACATTTAGGGAATGACACGGGATTATAAGTGATGTTGTTTTGTGTGTTAAGTGGATAAACAAAATACTCCCTCCGTCCCGCTTAAGATGACTTCCTTTTTAGTTTGTCCCAACTAAGATGACACATTTCCTTTTTTGATAACTTTCTCTCTCCAATTAATACACTCAACCACTTTTTCTCACTCCTATTAAAATATCCATCTTCCTTTATCTCTCTACTTTAATACTTACACCCACATTCTCTCTCTCCAATTAAACACTTTAACCAATAACTCCTAAAATCCCGTGCCGGCTAAGCAATGTGTCATCTTAGCCGGGACGGAGGGAGTAGTATTTATATTAATGTGAGATAGAATTTTTTCTAAAAAAGGAAATGTGACATTTTTTGTGGGACAAACTAAAAAGGAATTTGTGACATCTATTATAAGACGGAGGAAGTACTATATTAGTGTTTTAAAGTGTTCTAATCAGCATTAATTTTTTGTAATTTTAAAGTTAATGTAATGATATTGTTCCTTATTTTTATTACAATAACCAGTGAAAATTATATGGCCCGTGCATAGCACGGGTGATAATACTAGTTGATAAAATAAGAGAGTGAGAGAAAAGGTGGTGGAAGTAGTGTTAGGGGATTGTGAGGTTCACATTTAGAATCATGTGTAGGGTTATTATTTGTTTAAAATTTTCCATATTTAGAATTGGTCTAATTTTGGTAGACGACTCGAAATGTAAATATTAGTCTATTTTTTGTGAACGGATGTAGTATTAAGAATGAGAGTGTATTTCCGAGATCGAATTTACGAACATTAAGAAATTGTGAATAAGTTTGGAGGTTAATTTGATTCTAAAACACATGTATCTTATTTTCATATTTGGGATGATAATTTCAATTGTGAAGTGTCTTTTCAGTTTAATTTTAAGGGAAACTAATATTAAAAACCATGAACTTTTCCCGAAACTAATATTTCCTATGAACTTTAAAAGTGATGAGAAATACCACGAACTTTGGATGATAGGTTGATTTTCCATGATAATTTTTCAGCCAATTTTAATTACGTTGCTGGCTGGATGTCCTACGTGTAACACAAAATGCACCATTTTTTAAATAAGAAAATGTCATCGTTTTGAACCCTGATTTACATTTACCGTTGTTTTTTAAATTGTCGTTTATTAAGGCATCTTCTTCCTTTTTTTAAAGGATTAGGGTTCGAAGTGACGGCGTTTTCTTATTTTGAAAGCGATGCATTTTGTTCACCCTATGGGGTTTACATGTATAGGTTGGGCAAGCCGCGTCAATTAAAATTGGATGGAAAATTAAGTTCATGGGAAAGTGACACATCGTTCATGGTATTTCCCACTACTTTTAAAGTTTGTGTAGAAATATCATATTTCGGGGAAAGTTTATGGTTTTAAGGCTATTTTTCCTAATTTTAATGGGGAAATGTCAAGTCTCAAAGATAAGAAAATGATAATGAAAGCAAGCAGGAAGGGAATGTGTAGATTTAGGGTGGGTTTGTTGTCTTGTTAGAGATGGATAGAGGGGGCTATCCATACTCTTCCAACTGTTTGATTGTTTATTCAAACTCGGGATACTTTTAATGACCAAGTAATTTTCTGGTAACAAACCCTCACCCCAATTCTACTAAACAATCGTGGACCATTTTGTGTTTCCCCAACTCTAATTCAGCTATTTCAAGTAGGACTTACATGTAAAATTCAAAATTCAGTAAGGTTATTTCCGGCATTTTATACTCCTTATCATATGTTTGGTGGTGATGATGAATCAAAAATGTTGTTTGCTCACTATAAAACTCTACCATGGCAAACAAACACGGGTTTAGAAGAGCTATCTAATCTCTATCCCAAAAAGTGTCTCAAAATGACTCCGGACTTGTTGAAGGTCTGATCTTGGAAGGCATCTGCGTAAATCTCTGCATTCTGGCCCCGAATTTGTGACTTGAGTCCCTTGGTGTAATCGACATTTTATCCAAAGAAGAGTCTATCTCATCCCCATCAGAATCTCCCTCACCGTGACTCCTGCCATCTGGAATATTCATCCCGTTTCCACACTCAGCAACATCTTCATCACTTGTGCCTTCTGCTTCCTCGTCTTCATAATAAGTGCTTCTCACCATTGACCAGTACATATAATTTGGCCGGATGTAGCTGCAGAAAAAGAACAGAGATAATACAACGGTAAACTCCTAGGCAGAGTCTTAAACAGTTTCTTCTCCAAGATATATAACCAAATAAGTAGAAGATGATATAGACATGTAAGGGAAACAAGAAGATACCTGTCACATTTCCTCAATAGGCAGGGATGAAACGGGAAGAACATGTCTAATCTTTCTATCCCCCCAAATATCTTGGAACGCTCTGATTCCAGGAAACCATGTGTTTCAGGCAGAGAAAATATGCGATTTTCTTTGACCAGCCGTAGAAACTCTTCTACTATAGATGGCAGGCATACCTAAGCAGGAAATGTAAGTAAGAAAAAACAGACTCAGTTTGCTAAGACGACTAATAGATATAACAGTGAGTTGGTCACAAAAAAGTCTTCTACTCATAATGCACCAGCCAAATACCCAATTGCATTAAAGATATCGAGTAGCATAAAATACCTATTGTCAGAATATTCTACTGAATGACTGAAAAGGTTCAAACAAATATTTCACCTGCAATGGGCTCAAATGATGCTTAAGGATGTCATCGATGCGCATGAGCAGCAGTTGGGACTTCAGCTGAGGAATAACAAGCAATTGTTTCAAGCGAAAACAAATTAAGCACATACATTATAGCCTGCAGAAAAGTAGGTGATTAACAAGAAAGGTCTAACTGACACACTTTGAAAACTCAAAACAGAAGAATCTACAACTGCAAATTCATGGTAAGAAAAACTACCAGTGAGTGGTGTTGGAACTATTTATGATCTTTTAGTCAATCAAAAACATGCTTTTTCATCTTTTTCTTATCAAACTTCACAATTTATAAGTGAAATCACAATCAGAGTAAGATCCCCAATTTCTTGCCTATTATATGTAATGAAGCCCAAGACCAATTTCTTATATTCTTCCAAAAAAAAGCCCAACTAATTTTCATGGTATTAGTCACGTCCATGCCAGAGAAGATACAAAGGGGCTTGTTATTCTTTTAATGTTAGTACAGTTTTCTTTTCAGTGGGGTCACATTACCAGACAGCGCTAAGAGTTCTGTTATTTCGTTTACCCTAACTAGATTAAGTTTTTTGGAAGAAGGGTGTAAAATTTTAGTGCATATATACAAATTTTTTCCCCGACTTGAGTAGTTAGTATAATATTTAAAGATATAAGAGAGAGATTTTTCTTTGATACTATATTTAGGTGATTTTGCAGTTGTAGATTAGAATTTAGAAACAGGCACATTTTGATGACTCAAAACAGAATTCACAACTGCTTTAATTAGAGAGGTCTAACTCGGAATCTAGGATTCTGATACACGAAAGAGAAAGAAGATAAATAAGTGCGAGATGAGAACAAGAATAAGCTGTTGCGGAGGTGCACGGGAGTGCATACAGCACGTAAACCAGACGATCTAGATCACCATACGCACACGTGGCAAGGATTCGAGTTAGTTAGTCAGTTAGAAGTTGTTATAGTTGGTTAATTGTTGCTTACGTGGACATGAGAGGTTATATATATACCGATCATGATTGTAATTCAGATATTATGTGAATGAATTGATGCAAGTTGTTTCTCCCTCTTCCCTCTCTTCTCCTTCTAGTAGCTCAGTACGTATCGGTGCAATACCGGTCTCTGTTCCTATCATCGGAGGCCCCTATTCCGCACCAGATTCATCAACGATTCAATGTATCTCAATTCTCAAGACAAGGTTGAGGTGAGGAATTATATTCTTGTGGTTTTATATGCTCAGGCAAAAACCTAGAGATATTTGAGAGCAAAGCTATATATAACGCACCTGACAACCAGCATAAAATAGTTTATGAGCTTTTGGATTAATGTCACCATCCTGATTTTCACAATAAAGGAAACAGCAGCTAACCATTCTGAAATCATGCAAACAAAACCTGAATTAAGTTAATACATTCTTATCGGTTTGTAGCTCTCAAGGAGAGCACCGGATATCAAGAAAATGAGATGCATAGTGACCTCTCCAGCATTGCGTCAACAAATGCGATGGGGATAAATTTGGCACGAGCCAGATAACTTGCAAGGTATGCACCAGCACTCATTCTGCAATACAGATAAGTCCATAGGCTATAGATCTTTGATAAAGTAAATTAGACTGAGACGCTGAATGAAAAAGACAATAAGAAAACAAAATAAAAAAATAGAGGCAAGAGAACTCATAATAAAACCAATGTACAATCGCTGAGAAATTAGATTCCATAAAAGAATACTAGTCAACAGTGCATGAAAAGCTAGAGAATAAAATTTTACAGAATCCTTATATGTTTCTTTACCTCCATACAGGATTGAGGCCACTAACATACATATCTATAAGAGCATTAGCAAACATCTTTCCACAGTTGTCAGGATCCATTGAGCAAGCATAGAACATGATGAACTACAGAAAACATGGGGACATTACATTCCAATTAGTATGGGCTAGAGCCATTACAAGGAAAATGTGTCAGCAAGAAGAGACAAATGGTCATGGTTACAATACCTGAGCAAATTTTGATTTGTAAGCTGTTAAAGTTGTTTTCTGAAATGATTGGAGGAGAGTCTCAAACACCTACAGCATCATTAGAATGTAAACAAATCAACAAACTCAGCAACATCTCAAACCAAACCAAACCAAAAACCCAGAACGAAGACTTTACCTGAACCAGACGACCACCCTCATGAAAAGATTTAAGGTATTCAAATGTGAGCACCATCAGACTATCCAACTTTTGAGCACTCAAGTTTGAACTAAGAAACCTTTGGATTAAGACATCCCTAGTAAGCTGAAAATGAGTAAAAATGAGTTTTGCTACCAAACAAAAGATGCTGAAGAAAATCCCTAACAAATAGAAAAGAATTGTGCAAGCTAATCGTGTACAGCATACACTTTGGTTAGTAGAGATTAGCTTTTCATATTCCTTGGCTATCAGAAGATATTAGCATTGGGTAACCTGTGTATTTTATGTGTTTTATACCCAAATCAATTTAAAAAAATCTAGTGGCACAGCCTGAATTGGGCATCACCCATCCAAAAAGGGCGATGAACGTGAATTGTCCCAAGATAGCGTGGGAATTCGTCGGAGCCGGATTCATATCCACGGTATCACCCATCCGAAAAGAGCGAAGAGCTCTCTCATGTCATGCGTTGATTGTGCAGTGTCTATTGAACCAAAACGTATGGGCTGGCACATGTAATCCAGCGAGCGTATTCGTGCGATTGAGAGGATAATGGAACATCTTGAAATTGACCAAGTTGCACTTGCCTCGAGTATATCCTGCCATTGGACAATCAATTTAAATGTCTACAAACCATCATTCATTGCTCGGAGTATGGAGTTGCAATTTCTGCATCAATCCAAACCCTCCTATCTCTTCATTCTTTCTTTTGTGAATATTACACCGTCTATGTCCATATTGATCATCGTGTTGGTTGATACTACAAATACATGTTAATTTCCCATTGTAAATGTAATAATTTAAACAATACTACAAAAATTTAATAATACCACAGATATTTTTAGTCCTTAACAAATTACAAAAGAAGTACATAAACAATAAAAAATCACAAGTTTGGTCCTCAAATCAAACTAAATGGACAAATATACCCCTCAAAGGCTAAAGAGCAGAATAGTAAAAATCGGGACTGAATTTGGGATTTATGAAACCTTTTGAAAATGCGATTTGGTAAATGTTGGGTCCTAAAAATGCGCAAACACCATTTTCTGGGTACTAGTTTTGTATTTCACTCTTAAACTAATAGGTGCTGACTGTTGAGTGTTGAGCAACTTTAGTTCCATTGGGAAAATCAAATACTCCCCCCTCCATCCCACAAAATTTGTCATGCTTTGCTCAGGCACGAATTTTAAGAAATGTAATGGAAAGCGAGTCAAAGAAGTGAGTGAAGGTGGGTCCTACTTTTATATATTAATTTTATAATAAAATGAGAATGAGTTAGTGGAGAATGGACCTCACTACCAATAAAATGGGAATGAGTTAGTGGAAAGTGGATCCCACTGCCAATTATGATTAGCCTCTATAACACTTGGACATAATCTTGTGAAGAAGGTCTATATGGTGGCACGTCCACATTTTGGACAAATATTTAGGTGCTCCGAGGTGATTCGGTAAATATCCGAGGCATGGGGGCGTTGGGGGGTGCACTAATGCGTGTTCAGAATCAGTCATTTACAATTGGACATGACAAGTGTAAAATTTTCTAGAATTGGATAGTATAGAGTCTTAATTATACTTTCTTCTAAGAAGACACACTAATTAGATTAATTAGAGGTGTAAATAGCATAGTGATAAAATGCAAACTCATGCAAACTCTAAATATTGTACAAACTCCAAAATATAATCTGGACTGTCAGAAAATGTCAACAAAATAGCAATAGAAAATTTCTACACAGTTTCAACGCAATATCAACACAGCATCAACCATTGACACTTTTGACATTTTCTGTTGCTGTTATTTAGTCATCTGTTGACATTTTCTTACGGTCCGGATCATAGTTTGGAGTTTGTACAATATTTAGAATTTGCATTTGATCACATCCTAGTGTAAATAATTGCAAATGTATTAATTGGGTGTAATTTACAAACACAAACATTACTTAGAAAACCAATGTTATCAAATAGCGGATATGGCGGTGCCATGGCGCTATAGCATGGTGTTCGGTGGTTGAAACGCCATAGCACCGCCATATCCACCACTTGACAACATTGCATGTGTACTGCATTTAGGAATGAGGCATTATGCAAAATACATGGAGGTTAGTGTTGTATTTTATGCTTTATTAATTAATTGTTTTATGAGTTTTAGATGTTATATTTTTTTTTTCTAATTTTTGAATTATATATAAATAAGTATTATTTTATTTATTTAATTATTAACTGACATATCTGCCATATCCCTGGAGTGGTTTTCAGGCGAACCGCCATACGAGATTATCACATTGCTTAGAATTCACGAAAGATACAAAGTGTAATTTATTGTTTTCAATGACAACATATGAAATTAAATACCATAAGCCTTTTTATTGAATTACAAACAGCAGGAGCAGAAACTTTCCCCAACCGCCTCACCAGCCTCCTGTATGTCACTCACCCCAACCACCTCGGGGTGATTCTGACTGAACCTCGTGCGCTACTTTTGGTAACATAGAATTAGTGTCCATGTTTAGGGGGAGATTTCATTACTAGCTATAGCCACGGAATTTGATAATTGATCAAGGTCGAAAAATGGGATTTGTAAATAGTCATAAATATATTATTGATCTCTTCAAGAAACCAGAATGGTTGGTTGAAGCACACATAGACTCACATTGAATCATCGATACAAATAGGAAGCGTGGAGAAACATAGGATGATGAACATTTGGGTATCAGCTAGTGTTAGAGATTGGTTGGAATATTGATTTATCTAGCCCATGTTGTGAGACATAGATTTTTGATAAGGCTAATTTCATGCAATGGTTATGGGGTTAAATTCTGTAATTTCTCGGGTCTAACAAGGTTTTGTAAGCCAGGTGTGTAGAGAAAATGCCAGATCCAGGAAGAAAGGAGAAAATTGCCTGGAGAAGGAGGCTGACAGAGAAAGTGAGCAGAAAAGAAGAGAGTTTATCAGACGGAGGAGCATCCTAGATAAAGGGCAGAATGGGAAATACAAGGAAGGTTCTAGAAGCTCAACTCCTTATAAATAAGAGCACGCGACATACATGAAAAATGATCACCATCCTTTTAGCTCTTAGCTCAGTTTTCTCACACTCTACACACACACTTGGGGGGGTGGGGGTTTAGGGTTCATGTGGAAGAATCAGTTTGTGTAACACCGTCTCTACGCGAGGCGAAGATACAATTTAGTTTCTGTTTTAAGTTCCCGTATCTGAATTTCCCGAGACTTCATTGTTCGAAGCTCGGAATTATTTTGTTAAATTTCTGTTGAATTTGCACTTGTTTAGCTATAGAAGTTCTTGCAATAGTTTCGTTTCATGTTATTTCTGTTTTCCTGTTTACTTTGGATGCTTTTAGCGGTTGATCTGAGTTGCTGAGTTGAATTGTGTGGAGATCGTGGTTGATCGGTTGAATCTGGTTGAATCTGTGTGATCGGAGATATAAATTGTTCTGGTTTGTTGTGGATGGCTTGGATCCGGAGCGGATGAAGCCTCCACTGTTTGGATCTGTTCATTTTTTAATGGTTTTGATGTTTAATTTCTGTTCTCTCAGTTACCTCGTCTAGCGATAGTAGATTTGCTTAATTTCAGTAGTTAATCGTAGTTAAATGATTTAATTTAGCTTGCTCTGTTTCGTTTGGTAGTTTACTCTATTTTTCTCTGCATTTTGTGATCAAGGATCGTTAGAGAAGATGAAGCTAGTTGTTTGTTGAACCTTTAGTTCGTTATTTTGCAGCTTTTCATTCGTACCTTGCTAATTTGGGAAATGGTCCCCACGATCTGTCTTTCCCTCTGTCTAGACATTTTAGGAAAAATTGTTCATCAGGTCTAGTAATATGTTATCGCTGGAATGTTATCTTGTGTACATCTTGTTTTTAGTCATGCAACCAACTTGTTGAGAACTTTCTTCCACCATTTGAATTTTCCATTCGAGGTTTTGATCACTTAGATTTCGGGGTCATCTCGAGGTGGAGTCTTCTTCCTCTTCTTTCTCTTGGGCTTTTCCTGCAAGGTAAGCTTAGTAGGATTAGGCTCGCCCTTTTTAAGAGCTTGAGGTAAAGTGTTAACAATGAAAATAGTAGGGTTAGAAAGATCTTCCCCTCCAAATGGTTAATAAGGCTTAGACAAATCGATCACCATGACCTCCCTGCAATCATGCTCCATCTTAGCTTGTTTCGCCTCTTCATACTTAAGCATCGCGCTTTCGATGTTGTAGGTCGACTTTCCTCCATGGTCACTTATTGTTGTTTCTCCTCTACCTACATCAATAAGAGTTTTGCATGTGGCTAGAAAATTTCTGCCTAAAATCAGAGGAACTTGTTTATCAACTTTCATGTCTAAAACAAAGAAATCGGCAGGGAATATGAAATCATCAACTTTCACCAATACATCCTCAATTACCCCTACCGCATTTACCACAGTGTTATCGGCCATCCTTAGGCAGACATCTGTGGATTTGAGCGGCCCGATGTTGAGCTTCTCGTAGTACTCCAATGGCATTATGTTGACGCTAGCTCCAAGATCACAAAGAGCCTTGTCTACATTACCATTCCCTATGGAACAACGAATGATGAATTGGCTAGGGTCCCTCTGCTTGACAGTCCTTTGCTTTTGGATGATATCAATACAATGAAGAGGTAGCTTTAGATCAGATTTCTGGAGCTTTTGCTTTTTCATCACCGCCTCTCTCAAGAGCTTGGCATATCTAGGTATTTCTTGCAATGCATCAACAAGAGGGAGGGTAGTATGAAATTTACAAAACATATTTAAGAACTGTCGGAATTGCTCTTCAAGCTTGAACGGCTTCCTCGGCTGGAAGAGGAGTACAATCCCGTTGTGCCGCACGAGTTCCTTCTTGGCGGGCGCCTCTGCCTCTTCAGTGGCGGCCCGTTGCATAGTGTGCGGCAGTCCGCTAGGTGTCGGGCAGTCCCCAAAACTCGTTCCGGAGGTGCTGGCTTCATCCTTGTTGATACCGACAACCTTGGAAACAGCCTTGCCTTTATCCTCCATTGCCTTCTTTTGGAATTGATCCATTTGTAACTTAGTGATGGACACAGTGGAGATAACAGTGTTTAACCCAGATTCAAGTTTGGTCAGTCTTTCCTCTACAACTCCCATCTTGGTCTCGTTGTTCTTTCTATCCTCTAGCATTAGCTCCAAGATCTTTTGGATGCCAGCCTCATATTTGTCTTCCTTGGTAGGTGGCTCCACTCCTTTCTCTTTCCCTAGATTGAACCCTGTATGAGATTAGACAAAATTATGATTATTAGCATGAGATACATGTGGATGTGGGTGATTTCCATTATAATAATTAAAATTACCACCTCCCTGATTAGGGCGATAATTATTATTATAAAGCCGGTTGGGATCACCCCCATTTTGGACATTTTGACATCTTTGATGGCATTCCCCTCTTTGCCCGGAGCTTCTAATTTTTAAAGTCTTGCTCTGATGGATGCCAATTCTTGAGATGTCTCATTCCCGCATGGTCTCTTCACTACATCTAGCCCTTCAGCTTTGTGCTTCTCTTTGGACCAACCCTGTAACACCCCAACTTTTTCTACCTTTTTTAGTTGTTCTTGAAAGGACGACATTTGTGTACCTAGAAATTTTTCGCCTTTGTTTCTTTTGTCGAGAGAAGGATTTTACAAATTTGTACTTTAACTAATACTCTTTTACTAACTTATTTGAAGCCATTTATTAAGAGCCCAAGACATATTTTTATTCTTTATTTTGAAGCCTAATTATTCCATGAGAATTTATTATCCAAGCCTAAATTTCTGTTGCACAAAATATGGGGATGAACTGCAGTTCTTCACAACTGAAAAAGAGGAAAATCGTTCCAAGTAATCTCAATAACAATCCGAGAATTTTCCTACATATACATGATCCCACGTTCGGCAGCTTTCATTCAAAATCACAAGCCACCCTCAATTTCTCAACTTTTCCACAAATTTTCTCACCTTTTTCAATCCCAAATTTTGAAGATAACTGATGACAGTTGACAGCAGCCGCGTCGGCAGTGGCGGCGAGGGAGACATTGACGAGAAGCAGGGGCTGACCGCGACGACGACGGCGACTTCAGTCTGGCATCACGATCGACAACACATAAATCGCCAGGGGGAATGTGGAGAACTGTAGATCTACGAAAGAGAAGAAGATTTCGGCAGTCTGCGGTGGTGACGTTTTGATCAGCAGCGGCTGACCGACCGATACATCGGCAACAACGGTGCGCAGAGCGATTAACGGCGGTGGCTATTGATGCAGAGGAACAGTGAGAGACAAATTAGGATTTTCGATTTGTAGGCGAAATCTGGTGGAGCGATGTGAGACGGACTGGATATGATAGTGCGGCGGCGGCTTGCACACCGACGAGGTGTGGAGGAACATGCAATGGCGGGGCTGGAGTTTCACGGCGATGACGATGGCAACAAGACTCTTGGTCGAGAATAAGAAAGGAAGAAGATCAACGGAGCTGGAGGTGAGAAGTCCAGCTCGCCGACGGAGTTCGAATTGGAGACAGTAGCCGGTGACAGAGAGATGAGATTGTGCTCTGTTTTGGGGATCTTTCATTTTTGAGGAAGTAGATAGATGACATATAGGATGAGAAATGGAAATTTAGAATAGAGGGAGAAGAGGGAGAAAACGAGAGCAATGCGATGGTGGGTTTATGGTTTTGTTTAGGTAGCTGGAAGTTGTCAGTTGGATTATTAAGTGAGAAAGTTAAGGACATTGGCCTAATGAGAAAAATTAGATGGGAATAGAATAATTAAAGTTGGGTTATGCTAATTGATTTCTTGGAAAAGATACAATGATGAGAAAAACAAAAGAGACCATAGGAGTAACATTTTGGGAGCTCAAATAGCTGGCCAACGTTGCTGCGACATCTCTGGTGACCTCAAAATAAATGAAAGAGAAGGATGAATACGATGTGTTAGAGTCACATAAAATTTTATAATTTCCTAAGAGAGATTGAAGGGTAAGATTTATACATGCATGCTTTGTTTAAATTAAATTTATTTATCTTAAAGTCTAATTTTTAGCATATTATGTTCTTTCAAAAAGGGGATGATTTTGCATGTTATTTGAGAACGGAATCGAAAGACGAGTTGTGGATTTAACCGAATGAGGTGGGCTTTCTTTTTAAATAAGGACTATGTCCTAAGCATGTTATTTTTTAAATGATGGGAGATATGTTTGTCATGCCATATTTTTTTTGTGATGCTGTGGGACCTATCTGAAGTGGCTTTTGCCATGTACGGTTAATCGAATTCGGGTCTGACTAGGGAGTGAGTTCCTACTCAGGCTGGTGTACACCCAGTAGATCGTGCGCTATCTCCTTGAGTTGGCCGGTCTAGTGACTTGGAATGTGGCCACATTCCTTGTTATGTAGTTCAGATATGGTATGGTGATGTTGATGATGTTGAGGTTGATGGTGATGATGATGTTGGTGAAATGTTTTAGTGACTCGGGCCCTTTCAAAGTTAAAACCCCGAGGTCACTCGTTAATGGCATGATAAATAATTTTTATAAAAATGTTTTCGGCATGAGTCCACTGAGTGCATCAAGTACTCAGCCCTGCATTTATTTTTTTAAAAAATGTGCAGGTTGAATTGTGACGAGCGTGGAGGGTGTTGAGCATAAAAGTGAAGAAGATGTTTGTCAAATATTCGGAATATGTTGTGTCTTCATACATGACATCATTCTACTCTCGAATGCTTCCGCTGAATGTTGTTTCTTTTGACTTCTTGTGTTGTGGATACAATATTCTTTTGAGTTATTGATTATTGAGATACTCTGATTTTTATTCGAGTTTTTTCTATTATATCGAGCTTTGGCCGAGTTTTGTTGTTTCCCCTTTTCTTCCCCGCTTCTTTAACCCTCCCCTGGTCGCGATTCACCTTGTTTTCTATCCTTAGAAAATGCGGGCGTGATAAATTGGTATCAGAGCAATTTTTCTTTCCGCTCTGGACCCGAGAGTCTTTTTCAGTCTTAGTCTAGATTCAATTCGCTAGAATAAAAAAGTGTGTGTTGAAGGCCTAACATCCCGCTTCGCCACGCTCAACCAAGAATGAGGTAATTTATATTTTTATGAGAAATTTTTATTAGAAAGTTTCGAAAAAGAAAGATGAGAAAGTGTTTGAGAAAGAAAGATGAGGAAGTTTTGAAGAGGAACGATGGATTGTTTGTTTTTATATGAAAGATGAAATTGATGTTAAAGTATGTTTCGAGTTGTGAGTCAAAAGTTTTACTTTAAAGTTGAAAGTGAGAATTGGAAATTTTGAGGAAAGTTTGAGAGTTTGAAGAAAAAAAAAAAAAAATTTGTTTGAAAAGTTTTGAACGTAAATGTGAAGTGTGAAAGTGTTTTGCTTAGGGATGTGAAAATGTTGTGTGTCATACTTGTTTATCTTGAGATATGAATGACGTTAAATGTGATAGTTGTTGATCTATGAGATGATGAATTATGTTGCGAACATAGAGTGCTTATGGTGTAGGCTAGATTGAATACGCACGAATCGTAGTTCTAAGTTCAAATAATCTATCACTTTCCCGAGTGAAGAAAAACGAATGAGAATCTGAAAGTTTTTGGCGAACCCCTAATTTGAGAAGGCATGAGGAAAGGAGATCGAGAGTGAGCATGGAGGTCGGTGGACCATGAAGCTTTTTCTATTTCTTGGAATGACGCGAATCGTTGGAGCAAGTTTGATGTGAACCATTTTACTACTTCTTATCGTTTTCCTTGAATGGTAAGAACAAAAGAATACGAGGAAGATCTCAAGAAGAGAAAGATATCAAAGACGAAGAAGTGAAGTTTTAAAACGCGAAAGAGGGTGTGAGACAAGAAGAGATGATGCTAAGTGATGTATCCATGCAACGACGAGAGATCGTGCTCGCAATTTAAATTACTATAGTCTAATCTCGCGTAACTTTGCTAAAAGTGGCGACACGATGGAGACAACCTTTATAGCATTCAAAGAAGCACGAAGATTATTAAAATGTTTTACGAGAAAGACGTTTACAACATGCCAAGAATATTATGAAGATATGGCTTTCGACTGACTACAATTATTTTGTTATAATGACGTGGTGAATATCAAATTGGAATCTCGGTCTCTTAGAACGATGTTACAATGTTCGGCCTCAGAAAGATGAACGAGGGAGTGTGACCTTCGTAGCTAGAATGAATGAATGATTTTAATCAACAGTACTTACTTGGATTCTAAGAAATTCTTTTTGAAGCTTTTCAATTAACAGTGAGCCCTTGTCTATTTAAGACCTTATTTGACTCACACCTTGTAAGTAATACCCATTATTTCTTTTTCCTATGTCAAGTCATGACTCATTTTCAGTTCTAGGAAATTGGAGTTTGCCCTTATAAGTTTGAAAACTTTGATTGGTCGTATCCTTCGTTGAACAATATTTTGACTGTATGAGCTTCTGTTATTGAACTTCATTCCTAAAGTTGTTGGCAGTTATGGCCTTCAGTATGATCAGATCTCCCATATATGTTTCTTCAAATGATGGAAATATTCTTCTTGGAACTTTTGTACACCTTTTTATTGCAACTATGCATGTGGCAAGTTCTCTCTTGCAGAAGTGAAATTCTTTTTAACCCAATTCCACTACATATATTGTTTAACGCTCAATGATTTTTCTTTCTACAACACCACGTTAAGACTATCATGTTCTCTTTTTCCTTAACGTCTTTGATCTAGCTGATTTTCCTAAAAAAGTTCACTTCACGTTGGTTGCAAACCTGTGAATCCATTGATGTGATTTCATTATTCAATAGCATGATTTCGTCGAACCATGATCAGTGCTACTTCATGACATTTGTCTATGCTTCTAAACCCTCCCACGATTGACCATCTCTTTGATCTAGCTGATTTTCCTAAAAAAGTTCACTTACGTTGGTTGCAAACCTGTGAATCCATTGATGTGATTTCATTATTCAATAGCATGATTTCGTCAAACCATGATCAGTGCTACTTCATGACATTTGTCTATGCTTCTAAACCCTCCCACGATTGACCATCTCATGTCATGACATGTTTGAGCCATCATTCATTCATGCCGGAATTTTGCAAATTTGATTTGACAATTGAACTATCTTATTTGGCAACCTACTATGGAATTTGAGACTTAAGATTCATCCTGTTTTCATGGTCTATATCTCATGACCTTTCGAGCTCTCATCGGAAGTAAATTCTCAAGTTCCATGAATTTTATTTGATAGCTTTTAAACCATTTAATTCTCAGAATGGATGTGTCAAGTTCAATGGATTTAGTCCTCACTTTGTTTACAAACCAATTTTCGCAAGTTGGTGATGAGATTAAGAAGAGTCGAGCTAGAAATGTTGTTCTTGTTTTCCTTGATTAATTTTGGAGTGTTTCAGATTAAAGACATTTTCAATAGTGATTCTTCAAGTTGAAATCAATTTCTATCCAAGTAAGACTGTTTGATCAATTTTTGAGTTCTTGGTACTAGATTCTAGTGAAAGGATGAAGTTGAGCTTTTAGGATACACACGAGGAATAAGTTTCTTTAAACAGACACGCGCCGAAATTACACACCAATCTGAAGCATCAACATAACCAATAGACGAGACAATATTTATTTTTGCTTCTACGTACTGTCTGTAGCGAGCTGCTAAGGGATCGAACATTATGCGATATACATATATAATGAGTGATACGAGGGGACTCGTATCGAGGGATAACTGCGAGAGATCGCAGAGAAGATATTGGTTCGTTCGCGGGAAGATTCCCGTCGAGCAGCCAACTATCGTTCAACTAAGGATTTTGATTATGTAAATTGCAGAGAAAAGTAAAAGACGATAAAAGATAAATTATATTTCTTCAATGAATAATTCAAAAGATAACAGAGGCTCCTATTTATACTAGGAATAACCTAAACTTAATGATCAAGAAATAAACTTAATGATCAAGAAATAGATATTCTAATTATATAAAAAAAATATGGAAAATCACTATACTAATTAATAAAGATATGGGGATATTAGGAATATGCTCGTATAAACTCCCCCACGGTTAAAATTCACCTTGTCCTCAAGGTGGAAACCAATGAGCAATGAGGCATCTCGGCTCCGAAATTCGGCTATCAAGAAACACATCATAAATCTCCTTACACTCATCAATCTTCATTCTCTGACCATGACCCAGTAAAATTACATCTCCAAATCCATATTTCGTGTGCTCGAATTTCTCACTTAGGCAACTCATCAACCCCTTAAACACTCCCAAAATGGCCACATTTGTTGGAGAAACTGTCATAGTCCTGCACATCATCTTCAAAAATGTGTATATAAGAGAAGAAATGGTTCTAGTCCTCCCATTCACCACGATGCCACTACCTTCTATCACCTTCTCTTGTGCATCTGCAACTTTCCTTCCAGCTACCCCATCTTTATCCTGATTCTTTTTCTTATTCTTCATAATTGATTCTTTGCCTGATATATGCAACAAAATCTCCTCATTACCATTTCCCTTTGCCTTCTTAGGAGTCCCTTTGTTGCACTCATTAGATTCATCAGAGTCATCATCCTCGGACACCATATCATCACATAAGAGCAGATCTAATAACTTAAGAGCAGACTCTTGATGGTTTTGCTTAATTGAAGCCTCTAAAGCTATCTCCTCATCCATTGATATTCTAAGAGCAAGAGCAAGTTCCGGCTCCCAGTATGTAGTCATGCCAAAGAATTTCCATCCAGTTGGCATCTCAAAAAATATCAGATTCGTGTTCTTAGCTACGACATCAAGAGCCGCTGATGTGGGCATGCTCTGTGCAACTCCTTTAAGTCCACCGAGAAAATAGGATATAGCATGAACAACATATGCAACTATAATAGCAACAAAATCAGATGGGGAGACAAAGAACCCTTTTCCGAAATCCATATTGTGGTCAACATCTCCATCTGCTGCCGCCCCAAACTCTGGCAGGTCCGGATTGTTGTCTGACTTGCTCAACCCCACACGAGCCACTAGTTCCCTTACATATATCAGATGTCTTTTGCCAAAATCTTCTTTGGGAGCACAATTAAGCAAGGAGATTTCCTTTGCACCCAGCTCTTCCACAAATATACGTTTAGCATAAGCTCCAGCAACACCATGAAGTGCATAACAGCAGAAAGTTAATTTCAAATATGAAAATAGCTTCCTGAAAGTCTGGAAATCTAAAATAGACTTCCTCAATTTGACATAGTCACTTGCTGTATCAAAAACATCAACGTCTATCTGCTCGTCTGAGCCAATGAAGTTACCCAATTCAATTTTGGATATCCACCCCAGGTAGGTCATCAGCAGCATCCTCCCGAAGGTCACCATGCTCCTCCTTGTTGATCTTGGAATCTTCAACATCAGTAACTCCTGAGATTTCCAACGAAATATCAAGGCTGAAGTCTTTAACATCATCAGTTAATAGATCCTCCCTCGAAAACAAGGCCAATTCCGTCAAGTCATACTCATGAAGGTCGTACGGTGGATCAGGATCAGGTTGGAGATTGTCGACGTGGCGATCCGCGGCATCTAAAGGTGTCTCAAATTTAGCAATGGTCGCTATCAGATTGACTTTCGCTTCAGTAAGGTTCATCGACTGCGCATCCTCGCGCGCAAGTATTATTGGATCGCGCTCTATGTCCTCCATTCCAGGCATACCAAACTGATTGGTGCGAGGAGGGATTAACCTAGCATCGGCGTCGAGCGCTGAATAACAAAATGAATTGAAAGACGCATCCTCACCATGATTTGGATTTACTCTATCATTAAAACTTATATCATCCGAATTGTGAAATTCCTCCATAGCTATTCTCTTGCCGGAAGAAGAACTAGAGCAGTCGCATTTCACACTCTCTGAAATCTCCATGTTTATTAAACTGGGGACAACAACAAGTACAACATGAGGGACCAATGTTGGACTGGTATTGGGGCCACCGGGCTGGGAGATCACGGCTAGTGGGGGCGGGTCATCGTCTAACAATTCGCCCTCATCTCCATTGATGTCGGAGCTGCACGGAGGAGCTGGTGGGGGCAGATTTAAGGGCAGGACAGCAGCTGCAGCGGGAAGCGGGGCGGCTGTGCGGCAAAGGCTCCTCGCAGCGTGTGGATCGCCCGGCGACTGTCCGTATGGATCGCCTAAGAGACGTTCATTTGCATCCATCCGTGACACCAATTGCTCGACATCTGCGCTCAAGCGCTCAAGCTGTGAAACCAAGGCAGCCAACGATAGGTTCGGTTCCAACTCCTGCGTCACCGGATCACGTGGCATGCCGAGAGGCTCCGTATGGCCGATATCATTGGTCGTTGAATGATCTTGCCAAACTGGGGGATCGAGAGGTTGCCGATATAACGACAATGGTTGGTAGTAGTCGATGGTCGGTAGGTTGTACTGGTAGGGCTGCGTCCATGGGTAGTGTGGAGTAGTTGTCATCGTTGCACCAGAATAGTGCGAGTGATTATATGCGGGGTCTGGATCCGGTTGCGGCTGTGCTGGAGGTCGAAGTACTTCAACGAACCGATCTGTGTTGTCAAGCCGAGTCTCTAGATTTGAGACAGCCGCCATATCTGGATAGGAGTACCCAAATTGCACGTCTTGTCTCTGGGGGTACCAACACGATGTGGGGCTCGGCATGGGAAGCGG